>NW_023458565.1:22235494-22285660 GCF_013731165.1 Rhagoletis pomonella
AAAGTTTCCAATCAAGACAATTTGCTAGCTGATAGTGGCACATTTTGCAATGGACTGCGTCGAAGACAATTATATATCGATGGGCCTCTGCAATAACGATACAACTCAAATTATAGCAATTTGCAATAGATCCAATTAGAGTTTTCGCGTTATATAACTTACTAATAATATGTATCGGAACATAATTATTGTGAATTGTCTAGTGGTAGTTAGTACGGATTAGACTTAAAAAGTGATTTTATTTAAACAAAAAGTAACTATTTGCTATTCGAAAAAGGTCACACTGCGTCTGAACCATGATTAAGGTTTCCGGACATTTGACAATCTTATAAATTTTAAAAGTATATTGTTTCTAGTTTTTAAAAATTCAAAAACGAAAATCATACATACAGGGCTTTTCGAGAAAAGCGACTTTAAAAATTTGTATTCTATTTTTTTTTTTTAATTTTACAATTGTAATTTTTACAGTTACACTGTATGTACATTAGCGTGGTCCAAAATCAGTAAAGACGAAATTTTGATGCTCTCACCCCCTAAGATTTTTCTTCACCGAAAAAAATTTTCCCGTTTTTTGTACCGAAACAAAAAAAAAAAAATGTTAGAGATCGCCCAAAGCGCTTAAAGTTTTCCATGTATTTAATATGGGGAAAACCGATTTTTCGACGATATATGATAAAGAATTATTTTACTATCGGAAAACTCTGTTTCTTTTCAGGAACTTGTTTATTTAACAATTTACTAATACTCACTATTTTATATGGTTCAACCAAAATCAAAAAAAAAAATCGTTAGTATATAAAAATGGTTAAACAAACAATTGGGTATTTTTACCACACATTCACTAAGGATGTTCTCTGGCGTTTCTTCGTCCATCTCATAGAAACCACAGATGCTCGTGTCTGAAATATTCATTTTACAGAGGTGATAATGCAGGGAACAATGCCCCGTGAAGTACCCAGTTAGATTTTTGAGCGGCAGATAAACCGTTTAGCTTGTCTTTACCTAGGACATTAACTCCAGTGCCTATGGATTTTTATTTCTACGCAATTGTCTATTCATTGCCATCGTGGCCCCCATGCCGCGGCACTCAGCCAGTAATACTGTGATCTTGATTCCAGAGCCTTTTAAATTTTCCTCGTAAGGCTATGAGTGGCAGTCTCAGTAGCTTTTCCTTGGTGATAGGCGAGTTTTTTCTTACGCCTTAACCTATGTCCATCTACTGGCAATAGCAACTATAAAATTATAAGAAGTGAAATACAAACTTTTCGAGTCACTTTTATCGAAAAGCCCTGTATGTATGATTTTCATTTTTGAGTTTTTAGAAACTAGGAACAATACAATTTAAAATTTACAAGATTTTCCAATGTCCGGCAACTTCGATTTTCTGAAAAATGACTAAATTGCACCTACTGGCGGACTGTCAGCAAGTAAAAACTCATATGTCGGTGTTCCACAGAAAAATATCGTTATTTATCAACCTGATTACGTATATATTGAAATACATTATATTTTGAGTTGTACCGTTATTGCAGATCACCGTGGATATATGTATTAAATCTGTATTATATATTTGAATATCACAATGTACGTTTCTGCAATATTTTCTTCATTTCCAGCTCTTCTGTGTATTCTCTCGAAGCCAGCGATGAATGAAATCTTCTTAGTGCTTGTGTCCTATGTTATTGTCGGCACCTTTGTTGCCATTGAAATTGCTGTGGGTTATGCAACATTGCCAAGGTGAGTACTGAATAACAATTGCTTTGTAGCCTTCGAAGTTTTCATATGCTTATAAATTCACAAGTATACATATTTACATATAAATAAATGTAACAAATAATTGCAGCGTAGGTGGTTGGGGTATTTAATTTGCACATTTGTGCACGCATCAATCCAGTGCAGGAGTATGGGGCTCCATAATAAGCTACGAATTTCGCCTTTAGTATCATTCTGCATATGCATATTTATTATGACTACTATTATGTGGAATAAGAGATGCGTAGCTGAAGAAACTTGAGTCATAATAATGCAAGGAAACAGATTTAACCAATAAACTTAAGTACATATTAATATGCACACACATATATATGTATGTATGTGGATGCTCTTATATTTCGGCAGAACTGTGCACTAACTTCATTAGTATAAATAATAATTGGTTTAGCATTCGAATTGAAATTGAAGTGGGTATTTATATAAGTTGTTAGGGGATTTGTTGCTATGGGGAATTGGCACGTATCTCATAGTGCGGTTAGCTTGATTAAAAGAAAATATGGGTTTTGAAGATGGCACTATGTAAATGCAGACGGTAGATGGTATTTTGCCTTAGGGTTCGACTCAAAGCTAAAGCGAGTCAATTTTCTTACTGGTCTTACTTTGATTGAACTTGAACTATAACCATAACTTTCGCGACCTCAAACGTGGTTTCCTACGCATGATCTTTTGTCCTATACTATATGCCAAGTGTCGAAATTATAAGCGATTCACGTATTGGATCGAATACACTCAGAAAAACATTCCTTGAAGCTAGGAAAAAAGTATATTATTCTAAGGAAATATTACCTTGAAATGACTCCAAAGAAATGTCTGCCTCAATATGTGTAAACAAACGATTTGACTCAATTGAAGGAAACCACTAATTCCTTTGTTTCAGTACTATTTTCTTTCTTCTTAGGAAAAATTTAATTGCCGTGAAAGGAATAAGTATGCCATTTTGCTCGTGGCGCTCAAACAGTCGCAATGGCTGACAGAGCAAAGCCCTGGGATGGCCGTCGAGTGATGTAAGGTTCGAGTCCCAGAGCAGGACATTTTTTTATTTATTTTTATAATTGTAATATTTTAAATTGTATTTAATAAAAAAAATTTATCTCATTTATTTTTTATGGTATTTGAGTATTTAGGTTTTTCCCAGGTACAATAATTACAGATATTGTCTTCTCAGAGAGCACATATTCCGATCTGCCTTATTTGAAAAGCATCATTGATGCCCACACTAAATAAAAGGTTTACTGCTAGGGAAAAGGGATATTTCCATACCCCATTAACCATATCACACCCCGTCTTCAAAAGAGTCACAACTCAAAATAATACGTTTGTCAGAAAATGCGAATTGAGAAATTTGCTCAAGCTTTTGCTGAAAGGTAAATAAAAGCTCTGTGTACATTTTTAGCGCAAAATCTCGAAAATTCCAAATTTTGAGTTGTGACTCTTTTGAAGACGGTGTGTGTTATATGTACACGTATTGTTTTAAACAATCGTTCTTGCAGAGTACTTATTTAATTTGCAAAAATTAAATTGAGCGAAAACAAAAAGCAAAGCCAAATAAAAGTAAAGGAATCAACATTGAACTGCGTCAAAATGAAAATAAGGGAGCACGAATTTCGATGTGAAGTAAAACTCTCTGGGAAGATAATACCTCTAAGTATTGTACCATGGGTTTTTCCATATGAAATTAATTTTAGAATTTGTTATTTATATTTGAATTGAAATAATTGACATACCTTACTCTAACTACCTCCAACCGGACTCGAAACTGCGATCTCAGAACCAGAAGCAATAGTTTTCACGCGACGCCACAGCAAGCAAAAACTTCATCTTAACTTCATCTTAACAGAACTGACACTCACTTATATTGAGTAAATTTATTTCCTGAAATTAATGCCGAACTATTTTTTGCACGAACCTTAATTAAGGAAAAACTTCTTAAATTGAATAAATTGTTCGTAATATTACGAAAAAAACAATAACTCTGGAAAATGGATTCTTGTTTTAGGAAAATGCTTTTTTCTGGATGAAGTTACCAATTAATTTTTTATTATTTAGTTATAGTAATTTTTTTAAGATGTAGTTTATTTTTTTTTTATCAAAAGCCGTATTATTTCAAACCTCAAATTATGTGCAGTATTAAAAAAAAAATCAATAAACTTTCGCAAAAATTATAAGCCTTTAAAATTTATTTCTTAAAAAGAATTTGGGTATACAGTTTTGTAGCAAATTTAAAAAATGCCACAAACATTTTTTAAAATTTTACGCTTTTTAATTAAATAGATTTGTTAGAAAGATTTTGAGCATGAAGTTATGTAGCTCACGAAATTATAATAAGGTACAAGTTTAAAGTAGCTGGCACTTAAAATTGATTTTTGGACTTGTTTTGCTGATGGTGTTGAGGATTTTCTTTTAAACAAACCTGGTATGTTCGACGACTTTTTTATAAGGGGGAAAATGCACAATATAATCAGAAAAAAATTGTGGAAAATCAACGGCAAGTACTTGCTACTTCAAACTTGTGGTTTACTAAAATTGAATTGGGCTACAAAACTGCGTACTTCAAATTTTTGTAAGAAGTCTAACTCCAAAGAAAAATTTTGTTTTTTAATATTGCACAAAGTTTTTTATTTTTTGTAAATGTAAAGTTTATGTAAGTAGGAATTTTCTTCTTCAAAATAAAATCGTTTAAATGTTTCCAAACAGAAACAACAATTTCTGTTCACTACCCTGAATGTTATCTATGTGACGCTCAGCAACCTCAATGTGCTTCAATTCTGGCCCCAACTGTATCTTATAGGGATAGAGCCATTAACATTATGCATAACGGGTTGAAAGGAACCTTTAAACAAATTTTGGAGACTGTCCTTACTGTGACTGACTGACTGTTAATCGATGGCCTTGGTCGCTCCATACGAGGTTTCCTCCTTGTTGAGCCAGCCTCTTTCAATTACTCTACACACGTTTGAGGACCTGAATACTCGTTGCTTGATCCACATACTTAAGAATGTGAAGCAAATAATTTCGATTACAAAAGTTTCGCTATTAAATTCTCAAGGATGTTAGTGCTGTAGGTGAAATAAATTTAAAAAGACTTTTTGAATAGCCTGTATAAGGGGCTTTTATTGACGGGTAATGATGGACAGATAATAAGATTACTCTGCTGTGCATATTCCATCGAGTGATTATTGGGTTTTTTGTCTACCCTATAAATCTCTGCTTCTCAAAATGGAGGAGAAGTTGCGATTTGCTAAAGTTCGGCCCAAATATGCTGGTCCCAGTTTTTCCATACACTATTATTTGTAATTTAATATGCACTCCAGGGGGTTCTATCTGTAGACGATTTCTCAAAGTGCCTATAGATTTGAATAATTAACTACGCTGGTGAGGAGGAGTGAAAATATTGCGAAAGAGGGAGTGGGAAAAAGGCAAAGGCAATGCAAAGACAGAGATACAAATAAAGACAAAGATAAAAGTATAGATAAAAAAATTAAGACAAAGGCCAAAAAAAAATAATTAAGTGAAGACAAATATATAGATGATGATTATCACAATACCCAAACACGACCTCCAAGAAAAATCAAACATAAAAACAAAGCCACAAAGTTAAGACTAAGGCTAATTAAATGAAAGAATTTCCAATTTCGTGTTGTGGCCCAGGCGATTTCTGTTTTTTTCTGCATGGTACGCCTAGAGGTTCAAGGCGAAAATTTCACTTTGCTCAAAACGCACACCGACACTGCCACTTTCCTTATTTGACCTCTATTTCTGTGGAAAACACATCTTCTCGTCTGCCTTCGTATGTCAGTGATATTCGAAGATCCTCTATTTCAGCTTCCAAAAAACCTATTGAGAAACCCTTCCATTTAGATAACTGGGTACATTAGAATGCCTCGAGAAAAAATTTGTTACCTCCTCAAGCGAATTTGCACTTTTTGGAACACAATTCATAGAAAAAAAACCCGCAGCCAGGAAATTCCAGGGGATATCTTAAATTGAGCTCATATTTAATTACTTTACACATTCATTTCTTCTCAGACAATTTTGTGGGGAAAAATTTGGGAATTATTTTTTTTTTGTTTTTAATAAAAAGTGCGATTTTTGAATTCGCGTGGACAAAGACACGTAATTTTTTGTGTATTAGACGCGAAGCGAGAAGCAGATTATTGCACATACTTACATACAATGAACGTATTTTTTGTATGCATTTAATATTATGAAGCCATGAAAGTTTTTTCTACAACTAGTAATTTGGCTTCAAGTATATTTCAAAATACCTGCGTACTACACTGTTGTCATGTTTTTTCTACGAATTAATACAAGAACATGTTAATGACATTAAAATAGTTTTAAATCATAATTTTTAATTTTTTATTTGACGTATGGTTGTTTGCACATTACTTGGTTTTACACATGTACATACACTTTGCATAACATAGTTTTTTGTTGTACCTGTGCTTAAGTTATTTACGCATAAAATGGCATTAAGCCACGTGGATTAAAACAATTTAATTACGGCATACTTTTGTTGTTTGAGACATTGTGGTTAATAGGTGCATACGCAACATTGTACATGGCGTATACGTAACCTTTTGAGATTATGTATTAGGCATGTGACATTTTTCTAAAATTAATTCTATTGTTTGAAATGAAAAATCTAGAGAATTAACGTTTTTGTTAAAACTTGGTCAAAAATTGCCAGAGTGTACCCGAGAAGAGAAAAAAAAAATCGTACTGAAAAAAAACATTACATACTTACATACCACTGTTTTAAAACAATTCGGTAGCATTTTGTAAATTAATGAGTTTTTTTTAAATATAGTTCAAACCGCAACAAAAACTATGTAAATAAATGTTTCAAACCTTGTATAAAACTTGGAAAAATTGAACAAATTTTCATCAAAATTTCAAACTTTTTAATATGTACAAATTTTAAGGAAAATTTCGGGTATGCAGTTTAATGACCCATTTAATTTGAGCTATATTCAAAAAAAATTATTAATTTAAAAGCTCTAGAAAATTTAAAAAACAAAAAACTGGTTGTAAGGTTTGCGTGGCTACGAGAGTATGTAAATGGAAAATTTCATGTCAACCAATTTATGACTGGGGCCAAAAATTTCTTTTCTAAACTTTTATTTTTTTTTTTATTGTTGACTGGGAATTTTCTAAATATAGCACATATGACTTTTTATGGATTTTTCGTATGTGGTACGGAAAACGCATTTATGTACATGTGTGGAAAATTTCAAGTAAACAAATAAAAAAATTAAAAAAAATTTTTTTTTTTGATCGCAGTCATAAATCGTTTGCCATGAAATTGTACATATCGCTAGCTGGGTGTGAATAGTTGTTAAGCAAGCAAGGAGAATTAAAAATGCCCATTTCTGTGCAGTTGAAGGAAAATTTGTCAAGTACAAAGAAAGCAAAAAAAATCTGCTAAATTATGTAAAAAGAATTGGAAAATTCTTCATAAAGGTGGAACTCTCTAAAAAATATGCGGGATTTTTTTTTCCAAATTTAGGCAAAAAAGTTGATTTTGTTTTTGTTTTCATCATTCCCATCATCTCTTCACGGTATATCGGTTTATAGAAAAAACTCGTATGCCTATTGTGTATGCAAAATAAATACCAATATACTTACATATGTATACGTACATACATATATACTATATGAATATGTAAGTTTATTATAAGTGGTTACTTTCATGGCAACAAAAAGCATTGTACGCGCTTTTGTTCGCATAAACTTCATTAAATTATTATTTATCCGCAATTTTTCCACGGTTTTCTATGTATACACGTACACACAAATTTATGTCGCTTATTTCTTCAGCCGCGTACATACATGTGCACATACGGTGGCGAGAATGTAAAAGGGAGAGACATTTTAGCAGGTTTTGGATATTTTTCTTTGTTTAAAAAATGTATACTATTTTTATTTTAATGAAAATATATCTTACTATCTAAACAAAATTTTGTAAATCAAATTTTCAAACAATGTAGAACATTTATGAAAGCTTTACGACTTTGAACAAATGTTCACCAAAATTTTAAAATTTTTAATCAAATTTTTTGAATTTTTTTGAGCGTGCAGCTCTGTAGGCCATTTAATTTTAGCGCAATAAAGTGCAAATTTGAAGTAGCTAGGACTTACCGTTAATTTTTAGCAATTTTTTGTATTTTTTTTTGTATGGAGAAAAAGAACAACACCCTCCACAAAAAAATTGCCAAAAATCAATGGCTAGCTACTTTGTACTTCGTGATAAAAGAATTCAATTGTCTACAAAACAGCATACATATAGTAATTCTAAGGAATCGAATTAAAAAGCTGAACATTTAGATGAAACTTTGTCGAATTTTGCTAATTTTTGTACAGAGTTTGAAATTTTTACTTACATGGATTTTTTTTTTAAGCTAACAAGCTACACTTTTATAAAAAAAAATATAAACGCTAAATAAACGAAAGGGAAATATCCAAAGAATGTTCAAATATCTCCTCCCTATATATATTTTCGCCACTGTACATACAATGCTCATTCTTATACACTTTCTCATTGAGCATCATTCTCTTTTTGCTCGCAGCAAATCGTACAACGGCAGTTCCTGTTGTGTTGTCTTCATCTACATGACTTATACAATGTTGCCGCTACGTCTACGCGAGGCACTCATCGGTGGCATTGTGCTGTCCTGCATGCACATCTACACCAGTCTACGCTACACTGAAACAACAATACATTGGCAGGAGGTGAGTTGTTGTAACTATATAGTTATGCATTTGTACGCAAAAGCTTACACACATAGCCTTACGATACAAACATAGCTGCATACATACATACATACATATAAGGATGTTCATAACGGAGAGCCACTGCAGTGCTCCTCCAATCGACAGAGTGCAGTCAATTTGTTGATAAACTTTATTATTTTGCAAGAATTGTATGGCAAAGCAAGAACAAAAAAAAAAACAGAGACCCACAACAAAAATGTAGAGGATTTGTTAGATAAATGCGTGAATTTTTCTATTTAATGACTTTTGATATAGCGTGGAAAAGTAGCTTACAGCTGCTGCCTTACTCTACTTGTTAGCGCTGTGGGCTATTTTACGGGCTTGTTGCACTCAGCTTGACTTCTTGGCTATTTGTCGCTGTTGTATATAGTTCCTTATAAATGTTGTAATGTGATCGCCGCAGGAGTAGTGTAGCGATGACAAATATGTTGATGGCAAGAATGTTGCTGCTTTCCTGCTGCGTTCTAATAGCGCGGATGGGAAAGGTATACCTGAAGTAACTTTGTTCAATTTGCCAACACTACATAACTTTAAAAAGCGATTTTTAAATGTATAACTTTACAGCGATAAATTGCATAACAAAATAATAAATGAGCTATAAGTTAATTTAATCTGTAAATGAAATAAGCTGGTCGAAAGATGTTTACTAAAAAAACATGCAGTTATTTGCGTAATTCAAGCACGTAAGCATTTCATAACAGCTATACTTGCACAAAAAATATTAATAATAAATTCGACTTCACACAAATTTATGCGCTTAAATTATTACAATATGGAGCGAGGATGTGAAAATAATACGATCTGTGCACAGATTTAATGAAGCTTAATTCCATGAAATTTAACTTTTGCTTGCAAAAACTTTTTACGCGCTATTTTTAACGTTGGTTGAATGATTCTGTACGCGAGCGAATATTAAAAAAAAAAACCACCGAAATCGACAAAAAAAAAAAACAAAAAAAAAATTTTTTGTAAAAATATAATTTACCTGGTTACCTTATAAAAGCAATAAACTGGTTTTATAATTTAATTGAATACTCATTCACTTTTGAATTAATGACATTGATCCCTAGATAAAAATGTATGTATGTATGTACATACAGTATCGGTCATATCAATAGCACCCCCATTTCAAAGTGATATACATATTGGCAACTCATGTTTATGTATTTATTTTTCAGAATTTTCAATTAAAATGGAAGTTTATTCTGTAACAAATCCCATATAAACCCAAGTTTAAAATTTTGTAGAAAACTGCAAAAAAAAATTTAACAAATTTTCACCCAAATTGAAACCTTTTTCTCAGAAATCTTAGAATTTTTTTGAGTACACAATTTTATAGCCCATTCAATTTTAGTCCAATAATGTGCAAGTTTCAAGTGGCTAAAAATTACCCATTAATTTTTTAGAATTTCTTTCGCCGAAGGTGTTGCGGGTTTCTTCCATATAAAAATAAACTCCATTTTAGAGGGGGTGGTGGGGTGGTCTAGGACACTCTTTATATTAAAGAAAGTAGAATCTCCGACAAGACAGGGCGTTTAGATTAGTCAGATACATTCAGTAAAAGACCTTAGGCATTGTTTATGACACTTTGTCACTGCAGGGACGCTAAAATGACACAAAAAAAAAAATGTCGTGGCACGTAAACTTCTTTTTGGGTCATAGATAAGACCATTTTTCTATATCATGTCATCTTCCTAAAAGATTTTATTTTTAAGATTGCATGGCGAGTGAAAAAAAAAATCAAACACGAATAACATTATTTCCTCCTCTCCTGTTTCATACAAAAAAATTATTGCACATTTTCATTTGGCTAATTTATCCATCGATTTGCATCGTTAGTATCAAGATTGTTTGCAAAAGAAGAGGCCTTAAGCAAAAAAACTACAAAAGATTTGTTATTTTTTTAATTTTTGGAGTGAAACTTCTTAATCGAGTTCGGAGATGGTTGCGTTAAATATTTAACACCACGTCATAAAATCTGTATCGTTCGTTCGATTTTTAAAAATGAGGTGTTACATGAAAGGCCTTGTCCTTCGGGTGTGCAACGTAGCTTTAGTTCCATGAAAGGAGTTGCCACATGTTAGAAAATCGAATTCAAAATTTCTCTGCCGCAGAGGGTTGCGTAAAATATTTAACATCAAGTCATAAAATCTGTATCGTTCGTACGATTTTCAAAAATGAGGTGTCACATGAAAGGGCTTGACCTGCAGATGTGCAGTATGGTTTTAGTCTTTTAAAGGGTTGCCATATATACGAAAATCAAATTCAAATTATTTATTAAGTTAAACGAATTATCCCAATATGGGTATCAAAAGAAATGGTTTTGAATAAGTTGTATTTTCTAGCTAAATGTAGGAGGGTTGCCACCTGTTTCAAAAGTAAAATTTAGTTGAATTATACAAAAGTCTTACGCTTAAAATACTATACAGTACAGAAAGAGCTTACAGAAACACAATTAAAATATTTTTGAGGAGCCTGAAGAGGGTGGCCACCTGTTTAAAAGTTAAACTCAAATTATTGAAGCAAATCTTATTATTATAGCTCCGTTATGTTTTCGATAAATATTTAACGCCACGATACAGGTTGCATATGACGGGTATAGAAAACGAATAGCTGCGTTAAACGCCAATTGGCGGGAAAAGACTAATGCAAAGACAAGAATATAATCAAAAACAAATATAAAGATAAGATGACGATGAAGATGAAGATGAAGATGAAGATGAATATGAAGATGAAGATAAAGGTGAAGATGAAGATGAAGATGAAGATGAAGATGAAGATGAAGATGAAGATGAAGATGAAGATGAAGATGAAGATGAAGATGAAGATGAAGATGTAGATGAAGATGAAGATGAAGATGAAGATGAAATTATATATGTATATTAGAAAATAAGTACATGTGTATGTATATCGCACATTTCTTTCTTTCTGGAATTTCCTCTATTAAGTTTCACTTCTTCCGCGCGTAGGGACTACACGCACTGGGTTTTTTTCCTTGTTAAAGTTTGATTTTTTTTTATAAAAGTGAATATGTCTTGGGAGATTGACCTGAGCTGAAAAAAACGGCATGCAGATTTATAATCTACGACCCAATATTAAGTTAACGGTTTTCGGCATTTCTTTTTGTGCCATTTGAGAACTTGATACTTTGCCACAATGTTGTTGAAGTCCCAAAATCTTTGATTGGGACCACACATAGTCTACTCGTCCGCTAATGAAACATATTAAACTAGCGTGATCATAATTTACACGAATCAAGATCACCGAAGCATAGAGCCTCGCGGCAGTTGTAAACGTCTCGTTCTTGGATACCAGGTCTGCTGGTAGCAGATACAATTTCGATATTTAAAATTGCAGTTAGCGGTGAATATGCCTTGCGTTTTTCGTACCCGTAAAGTATTGACTTTTATATAGGGTTCTCTCACAGCCAACACAGGCTTAAAAGGTACGAGTAGTCCGCAGGTAGGGCATACATGTTTCTTGATACCTCTGTTTTTGAAATTCGGTATAAAATTCATGTATATACATACTTACATATATAAACAACAAGAAGTACACCACATGAGAAAAAATATAGTGCAGACAATAACTTTGCAGGTGGCAACAGCAAATGTACAACAATGGCAATCGACAGGAAATTACAATAAGCACAGTAAAATCTGTTAAACGTGTAATACGTGCAGTAGATACACAAACGCATTCGCGCATACTTCCAACGAACTTAATAGTACTCTCGTAGTTATGCCATGGAAGATGCAACAAATAAATATTGGGTCACATGAAAAGTATCAGCGGATTTGTGGATACATTTTTTAAAACAAATTTCTTTACTGAAATTCAATTTTAATCAAGTACATATTGGCTATTATTATCTATGACCTGTTTGGCTATTTTACCGCTAGCTTCGTAATTCCAACGGTGTAGAACTCCTGTGGCTTATCTGTGAAAAACTGAGACAAGTATTTTCAGCGGTTCTTCGGATGGCCAATTTTTTACCGTGCTGAGAGTTTTGCAAATATCGAAACAAACGAAAGTCAGTCAATTTATTTCAGAGTCATCAAAGATTTGTGTGGGCTGGCCTTGTTGGATTAGTGTTGTCAAATTGTTTGGTCATCAACACCACCTAGTAACAAAAAATCACGGAGACTTTTCATTTGACCCAATATATGTATGTATGTATGTACACACTTTTATATAGACACACTTCTGCACTACATCCAATTGCACTCATCCTGAAGTGGGACAATAAAACATACAGTGCGACATTTACAATTGCTTGTGGCATGCCACATGCATACATGGTGTTGTACATCAAGGCAATTGTTTACTTTTTCCGCTCCACCACAAACACGTGTACCCATACATGTGTGCACACATATACTACTATACTATATAAGCTATTGTTAAACGTTTTCCACAATGCACAAATATAATAACTGTAGAATAAGATAAATATGCAACCTACCTTGCAACCATAGACTTGCATTCATTGTGTTTTCTTTGTGTGTTTCTTTTTTTGTTATTCAATTTTCCATTTTCTCCGACCACAATTCGACATGCAACAGTTGCTCTGCAGCCTTTTAGCATTATTCCTCTCCAATCTGACAGGCATTTATACGCATTGGCCCAAGGAGAAGGCGCAACGGAAGGCATTTATCGAGACACGGCAATGCATTGAGGCGCGTTTGCGTACGCAGCGTGAAAATCAGCAACAGGTGAGTGATTTTATTGAGTACATTTGTACGCGATGTAAGTAACAACATACATACATATGTACATACATACGTAAGTGTATAATTACATAAGAATGGTATGAATGACTGATGGACTTATGTGTGAGTGCTAACCTCTGTTGTCACTTTTTAACTTTCTACTATTTTTATATTCACCACTTGTCAACATCCATTTAGGTAGCTTGATTGAAGGTGTTTGTGAGAATACCCTGTAGAAAAAATTTAAGGGAAATTTATATTTTATACATGTATGTATGCATGTAAATTAGGCTGCCCCAAAAAACAAAAAAGGATTTTTTAACGCATACCCCCTTATTTAATTGGTTAAAAACTCATTTTATTGGTAACTAAAAACCAAAATTATAAGCAATAAGTGAATCAACAAAATTAGGGCAGTTATCGCAGAAAAATTATATTTGGTATGCTGCTTCAGAATATGTACATAAATTAAGACAAATTCGAAGTTTCGGCAATACTGGTGCAAGGACATGACTACCACCCATACATCCTTAAAATTTAAAAGCTTAATTTTAGCTACAAGTATAAGCAGCTTAAAGCGAAAGTTGGTAGCTGTCTGTGAAAGTGTGTTACTAAGCTCTGTGGAAATTTTCGTATTGTTCAGTGCAAGGACATGACTCCCGTCCATATATCCTTTTTCTCTTATAACAACTTATAAAGTTAAACTTTTTAACTCCTGCCAAATTTTGTTTCATTTGGTGTCAGGAAATGACTATCTCACTTTTGAATTTTAGTTATTGAAAAAATTTATAAGTTAATATTTTCTTTTAAAAAGGTTAATAAATAAATTTTTGTCTAAATTTTCTCAATAAATAAGATAACTTATTTCAAATGTAATTAATAATGTTGTCTGTTATATTTTTTTTGTTCTCCAAGCTTTCAGTCGTTCTACTTGTTTCTTCGGTAATTGTGTTTCAGTGAAGATCTATTAAAACAAAAAACCTTTGGAAGAAGAAGGTCTGTAAAATATTTACAACAATTCTCTACTTGTAAATAATAAAAATATTTACAGGGTGATATTTTTGGTGAAAATAATGTGTGTAAATTTGTAGAGAATTGTAAACAATTATAAGTAATTGTAAATTGTATATGGAACGAATTTCCGCCATCCCTTGTCAAATTTGGTTTGGATGGCACAACGCTGAAACCGGTTTGTCTCCAAACCAAATTTGACAAGGGATGACGGAAATTCGTTCCATAATACATCATACACCCACCCTGTCGGAAACAACAACAACCAAAAAGGAAATAATTGTAAATTATTGTAAATAATTGTAAACAATGTAAATATTAGTAAATATTGTCTCGATGCGAACAACAACGTGTTTCATCCGGGGTTGTACCCGTAAAATATTTATATTATTTGAAATACTTCTTTACTTGTGTTTACAAAATTTTACAATAATTTAAAAAAAATTTACAATTATTTTACATTTTACAATGTAAGTGTAAAAAATGTGAAAATTTGTGTAAGTGCACAAACCTGTTTAAAACCAAATATGAGTGAATTGCTTTTAATTGGCCTTCGTTTAGAAAAGTTAAAATCGCTCAATTTTGATCTATTTTTTAAATAAAAATTTTAAGTATTGGTATTTTTGTTTACTTGTCAAGGTTTGTCAATGCTTGGTTCCTTTAAATATATGTAACTAAATCTATCGTTGAGCATTTAAAGCAAAAATAATTTGCTGAGCTGCATAAACTTTTTTTTTAATGTCCTCGGGTGATTTTTTGAAGGACAAAAACAACTGGAGAATAATACTCTCTAATCGGCTTCGGCGAGAAATCACATTTTCCCGCTTTTTATAATCGAAACTGTATGGTGGAAAGTGTGTTCTATCTATATCTATTTGATACACAAAAAATGATCACGGCTGTACTTTTTGCTGATATATTACATACATATGTTCCATTTAGTTAAACAATATAAGAATATTGTAGTATGTACCACAAAAACGTATATTTTCTATAAAAAATCATAACTCAGAAAAAAAAATCTTCGCTATTAGAGATTTGAGTTGATTGTAGTTCAAAGTGTCTCTTTCCCGGTAAAAAAGTTTGAGAGAAAAAAATACACCTTTTGAGAAATTAAATTAAAAAAAAATATGCACCTTTTGTTTATGGTTAAATAAAAAATTTTAAATAAAGAAAATCAATAATTATATCATTCTATCTTGAAGTGACAAGAATTACTGACATTTGAGTAAAACCATTGTTGGAATCTATTAAATTTTGACAAAGTCATGGGCATTTAAAAAAACCTTCTCACTGTCAATTCAAATAATAGATTTTTGCCTGAAAAAAAAATGTCGTTTAATTCGGCCGAAAAATTTTTCCGAGCCAAAAGAAAAAATACGTGTCTCATTATTTGGACCAACAAACAATGTATTTGAGTTTGGTCGAAATTAAAAATCATGCTCGTACATGACCGGTTGTCTGGAAATGGAAAGCATCGGTTAAAATTTGAGTAGTACTTTGTAGTAGGCACTTGCCTTTCAACTTAAAATAATATGTTAGAAACATAGAATTAACGCTTATATTTCATGAGTATAACAATACTTTGGTATTATATCCTTTATGGACAGTTATTTGTTTCAATTGCAAACTCGTTGCCGTTATACCTAAAAAAAAAAATCAATTTTCTTGACACGATACGCTATCAATTATCGAAAACAAAGCAACACAAAACTAATTTCTTTAACAGCTTAAGGGCAATCTTCTAAAATTCCAATCACTTCTAATTCCAAATATCACCAGAACTATAACAACCTTTTCATCGAATTGTTCTTGCCTACAGGGCTACCAGCCGTAACCATATCAAATATTTTCTATGTTTGTGTAGTCATTCATTTCACTTTGCTGCCACATGCAGTTCTATTTCTATTTTCTCTTTTGGTTTTTTTTTTTGCTCCTTCACAAATGACATTTGTTTGCTTTTGAAATGCTGCTGCTGTTAAGCTGGCAGGCAGGCCGCACATTGTTTTAGTGCATTGCTCCCCTGCCATACAGGTGTGTATTGTAAGCGACACACGCAAATGCGAGTGTGTGTGTGTGTGTGTGTTTCGGTAGGTGTGTTGAAACTTTTTGCAAATACTGAACACCAAATGCGCATACACATACACACATACATACTTATTTACACCTACGAACATGTGTATTTCCAGCTGAAAATATCCATTCGTTTTTTTTTTTTGTACAAAACCTCCCCTTGCTATTTTTGTGCCGGCCTCGCCAACACAATGCTTCCATTCACATCGTGTGCTCGCTCTCCTAGCCCCTGCGGCTAAATCCTTGTTATGCGCAAATCTGCGGTTTTCCACTACACTGCATTCGCCGACAGCTAAAATGCACAGCTATTCATACGTGCGCCTAATCGCGCTTCGACTCTACGTTGTACTCGCACATACATATGTACGTTACACATTCGTAACAAACCGTATTTGGGTTTGCATATTTCCTGGAACAATGTAATGAAGTTTTTGGGATTTAGTAAAGCAGTATGTAATTTAGATATTGCGCTAAAGTGTGGTTCAAAATCCTTAGGATTAATAAAGAATATTACAAATAGGTTAATTAGAACTTACTGAAATTTTTTCGAGAACACATAAATACGTATGTCTACTTTCTGGATATTTAGAAAGTGTGTGAGATTCATGTTTCGACGATTGTAGTTCGAAAGCTTTTGATTGCAAATAAAACGAAAGTTAGACGTGCTATGACTTTGCTCTTTCAAATGCGTGGTTTTTTTCTTGCAAAAAATGCTGTTGACAAGTGTATCCAAAGAAATTAATTATTTTTCCTGCATTCTCTAACTCAAAAGCTAGATGCTCTCGTTCTCGAAATATTTGATTTCGTCCTTCAACTATGTCTTTGAGATTACTCATACGACATGTACTCCTTCCCATAGCTGTACGAATTAATTTCTCCCAGTAAAATAAAAAACAAAAAAATGTTTGTACACTATGTTTCTTAAGGTTTACTAAAAATATTTAATTTGAAAATTCCCATAACCTGCTCGGAGACATCAGCTCTTCGTTTCACGAAATTTGACTAACCCCAACATAAAGTCACCTTTACTGTTTGTGGAAACTCATGGCCTTTTTAATTTCCCCTTTTTGCTTTGAAATGCATTTAAGCAATTTTGCTTTGAGCACCAAAAATGTCAAATGCCTCTCTGGTCTGGCATAAATGTGCATAGTTCAAAAAGCTTAGGCAAACAAACAAGCAAGCACACGTAAATACGCAATACAATGAAAAAGAAAATGCAATAAAAGCTGATTCTGTTGTTGTGTTTTTTTTTTTTATAAATAGACAAAGCAGAAGCAGAGAAAAAAAAATTTATAAAAAAAATGTGAACAACAAATTTTTAACAATCTACAAAGTCGAAGACGTACTGCTGCGCGTGAAACTAAATTTAGCAAAAGTCGGAAAAAAGTCAGAAAGTTACTGTGAAAAGCATATAAGTACATAAGTAAAAAGTTGAAAGAGCAAACAAAACTTTGAAAGCCTGCTGTAAACACTTGCAATGAAAAAGCAAAAAGAACATCTCTCTTCTGGTGCGTGTGTATCTGGGCGTTTTTTTTTTCAATATTTCATACATATGGCTTATGAGTGTACGGGTCATTGTGGCGTTCATAAAGTCGTATGTTTATGGAGCGTTCCATACCAAAACGGACGGGGTTCACACTTCATGTATTTGATTTGTTTAAAATTTTTACGGTTGATGCATAAACACAAATAATAAATAAATATGAAATTTCAGCTTGATTAACACATTTTTCAAAACTTTATAGCACAAAAACAAAAGCCAATCGATTTAATAGTTTTCTAAATATCTCGTGAACGGGGCGAGAAAAGAATTTGAAAAAAAAATCACACTTACACACATCAAAATTCTCGATGAAGGGAGATATTAAATTTTTTTTTTCTTGAAAAATTTTTCACATACAAATTTTTTGGTAAAAAAAATAGTTTTTGAAAATATGCCATCTCAAAATAAAATTAAAAAAAAGTCACAATTGCGCAATATTTAAGTATAGTATTATGGGGTGCACTCTAAAATGATTTGAGCTGCGAAGTTTGTTTTTTACACCGAAATGAGTACATTACAAATTAACAAATTTTTTAAATTTTTTTTAATTTGTTTTGAGTATGCAGTTTTGTAGCTCATTACATTTTAGTAAAGCGCATGTTTTAAGCTACTGCAAAAATGCGTTGATGTTTAATATTTTTTATGCTGACGGCTTTTTCCACCTTTTTCTTATGGAAGAAAATGCGCAAAACCGTTTTCAAAGAAAAAACAAGTGAGCAGCGCTGTCTTCGGCTATGCCGAAGGCTTCATACCTTTCATGAACATCTGCAAATTTTAGTTTGACAGATTACTGATTTTGATACATCGATAGAGGAGTTACATACTTATATAAAAAATCGCATCTAAACAATCAGAGGTATGGAAGATATACTTTATATGGCACCAATCTAAGTGATTTTCACTGCTATGTGATCGGTATGTAAACCGGTAACACAATTTATTGGGTTTAGTTTCCTACATAAAGGAGATATATCGCAAAAACTGGTATCTGAACAATCAGTGCTATAGGAGATAAAGCTTATACAGCATAGATTTTGACGATTTTCTCAGTAGACTTTGTATTATTATTTATAAAATATCTTACGAAATTTATCGGTTTTAGCTGTTCAAATAAAGGAGTTTTACAGTAAAATCCCATATCTGAACAATCAGATGTATGGAAGATATATGTTGTAGTCACCCGATCCTTGTTATTTTCACTGTAAGTATTCTGTTAATGAGTGAAAATGGTGCGAAATTTCATGTTCTTAACTGCATAAATGGAGGAGATATGATAAAAGACCTCATATCTGAACAATCAGTTGTATGGGGGCTGCAGGTTATAGTGACCCGATCTTCGTTATTTTCACTGTAAGTCTTCTGCTGATAATGAGTGAAAACAGCGCGAAATTTCATGGTCCTAGCTACATAAATGGATGAATTACAACGAAAAATCTCATATCTGAACAATCAGTTGTATGGGACCTATAGGTTTTAGTTATCCGATCTTTTTAATTTTCACTGTAAGTTTTCTGTTGATAATTATTGAAAACTGTGCGGAATTTCCTGTTCCCAGCTATATAAATGGAAGAGATATAACGAAAAATTTTATATCTGAACAATCAGTTGTATGGGAGCTATAGGTTATAGTGACCCGATCTTTGTAATTTTCACTGTAAGAATTCTGTTGATAATGGGTGCAAGGGCTGCAAAATTTCATGTTCGTAGCTGCATAAATGGAGAAGTTATAACGAAAAATCTCATATCTGAACAATCAGTTGTATGGGAGCTATATGTTATAGTGGTCCGATTCTTCCGGTTCCGACAAATGATTAATACATTATAAAAATACACCCACCTACCAAATTTGATCCGGATATCTCGAAAACTGAGAGACTAGATTGCATACAAACAGACAGACAGACGGACAGACGGACAGACGGACAGACGGACAGACGGACATGGCTAAATCAACTCAGCTCGACGTTCTGATCATAAAAGTATACATTTTAATGGGTCTATCTCTTTTTGTTCTGGTACTTACAAACATCGGACCAAAGTTATAATACCATTTCATGCTCATGAAAGGTATAAAAATAAAAATTAACGTCAGTTTTTTAATCGCTTAAAACTTGCGCTTTATTATAGTAAAATTTAATGGGCAACAAAATTTCATGCTCAAAAAATTCTAAATTAAATTAAAAAACGTCTAAATTTGTAATGTACTCATTTTACTCAACTTCGGTGTAAAAAAATTCATAACTCAAATTATAGTAGAGTGCACCCCGTAATACTATATTTAAATATTGCGCAATACTTAGAGCTTGTGATATTTTTGAGATGGCATCTTTTCAAAAACAAATTTTTTTACCAAAAAATTTTTATGTGAAAAATTTGTCAAGAAAAAAAATTAAAAAACATTTCTTTTCATAGAGTGAGAGCTCAAATTTCATATTTATTAATTATTTATGTTTGTCCATCAAACCTAGAAATTTGAAACAAATCAAACACATGAGGTGTGAAATCCCTTCCGCTTTGGTATAGAATGCCCCATATATATATATATATATATATGTATTTGCCTAGGGGTGCTGCAAGCAAGCAAATCCACACAAAGACTTTAACTGCCTGTCGCTTGTTATTATTTACCCACATTATAAGTATATTGCATATTAATTTTATTTTCACTCCTTCTCCCTACCACCTCTCTCTGTTCTATTTCGCTGTGGCTTCAGTTTGTTGTTTTTCGAAATTCTCTCGATTTACTCATGCAGGCATTTCATGCTTTAACTTAATATTTAATTTAATTTAATTTTTGTATTTTTAACTTTGTTTATTTTCCATGTGCATCGTTTGCGTATTTGCATTGCCGCAGGAACGTCTGCTGTTGTCGGTGTTGCCGCGTCACGTTGCCATGGAAATGAAGGACGACATTGCAGGGCAGCCGCGTGATACGCAATTTCACAAAATCTACATACAACGACACGAAAATGTCAGGTGAGTAGGTGGATATATGTTAATATACATACTTATACATATGTGTACATTAGGGTGGTGCAATTTAGCTTTTCCCTGCCAACCCCTGAACTGAAACTTATCGAAAATAAGTTGGCCAGTATTTCAAATCCTTTGTGTTTCATATCAGGAAAATAAATTTTTTCGTTCGCTAAAAAGGCAAATAAGCAAATGGATGTATAGGATTGACAACAACAACCACGCTGTCGAGTTTAAATAGCGGCAAATCAGCTGCACTTGATATTAGTTGGTTGAATAAGGAAAATGAATTAGCAACAAGAGTTTACGGGATGTACATAGCTCAGTGGTTAACGCATCTGACTTTGAACATTGATTACGCAGGTTCGATCCCTGCTGAAGTCTAGAAAAAAGAAGTCTGATAAGGAGATGTGGTGATCTCCGAAATAGTGCTATAACTTCTACCGCTTAGACTTTGTTGCTTTTTCAATTTTTCCTAATAAACAATCGTGGTACAAAGCTCAATAAAAAATATTAAAAATAAAATTTTAATAAGCCACAATAACATTGACAAATACAGTAAAATTAAATTTTCAGCATAATTTTATTGTTGGAAGATAAACAAAATTATTTCTCCATATATATAAAAAATACGATTATCGTTATTTTCCATTCTCTATAATTCTTTGGATGGCAGCAAAATTATTCCAAAAAGTAGATCTTCCTGTGTATTTTTGGACCACCTTAATGTACAAATATATATAGAAAATAGCAATCGAAAATCTAATGTAAGAAAAGGAAACCGCAAATCTTACAAACCTAAAAAAGTTCATTTTTTTTCTTCCTCTATTTGTGCACCAATGTCATATCTATGTCATAACATTTGCAAAAAGCGTCTTTGGGAGCTGAAGCATGCATGTTGATAAAAAGATAAATAAATTTGATTGGATTTAGGTGCTGTCAACTGACCGGCCGCTTTTCGAATTTATGGCAAGCCTCTTTGCCACAGTGAAAATCGCTTCCACAAAGCTTATCGATTTCTTGTTTTTACTTTCAAGCGAATTCTCATAAATGCTTTCACAAATCGTAGGCTGTCTGCACACGCTCCTCTGATTCGCTACTACTTTAGTTCTTCACTTTTATGCTCTCTTACGGAGTTTTCTTTTCTACAAGAAATGTTGTCTTCTTATTGCCCCGTCTTAGTGTTTGTGCGAAACGGGCTTTGAGAAGTCTCTATACCTGTCTCGCACCTGTGCCGGTTAGTCCAGTCTATTCTGAAGACCCAAGCGAGCTGTTCGCAGTGACCAACAATTTCTATAATCATGATAAGAAAGTAAATCGTGTCGAACTTATTTAGTTTTTCCAAATAAGTTGATGGCAATTAATTAATTAATTTTAACTAGAAAGCCAAAATTGAATTACATTTTTGTGAACAGGTGGCAACCCTAATTATAAGATTTTCAAAGCAAAGTTTTTACTAAAATTGCATTCAGCTTGGGTATAACTTAAATAAATTCAATTTTTCAAATAGGTGGCAACCCTCTTTGAAGGCGTTTCAAACGAAATTATTTGTATACCTCTTCCGTCTGACATTATGATATACATATACATATTTCAGTTTCCGAATTAAGTTGACTTTGATTTTTTAAACACGTGGTAACTCTCATTAATGCAGTGCAGAAATAAACTCTTTTCAAACCCATTTCGATTGATACCCATATTGTTACAATTGATATAACTTTTTAAAAAATTTAGCCTAATTTTTTAAATGGTTTAAAGAATGTAATTAAATTTTAATTAAAGGGATTTGGCATGTGCATAAGGTATCACTATATTGGTGTCAATCAAAAGAGGTTTAAGAAGGTAGTAGGTTGAAAATATTTTGAAGAGTGTTGTCACATATTTGAGAAGTCGAATTAAATTATTTTATACAAACTTACATATATGAAATATTAAAAATGGATGTCAAATGATAGGTTTGAGAGTTGCCTCAGTTTAAAAGGTTAAATTAAAATTATTTAATACATTAAATGAATTACTAAACGATGGTTATCAATGGAAATGGGTTTAAAATCCTTTATTTCAGAACTATTTTTAGGAGGGTTGCCACGTGTTTAAAAAATTTATTTCAACTTAATTCATCAGTTACATGAAGTATTTATAACAATATCCTACGAAAAATAATGAGGGAAATTTGGGTCGGAAAATAATTTTTAAGAGGGTTGCCGCTTATAAAATCAAAGTCAACTTAATTCATCAGTTAATTGAAATATGTATAACAATGCCAGACGATAAAAAGATTTTAGTTTGAAAATACTTTTAAAGCGGTTGCCACCTGTTTGGAAAGTCGAATTTGTTTAACTTTAACACAAATATTAGGCCAAACGAAAAAGTTAAGTTAATTAGGGTTGCCATGTATTTTTTAAGGTCATCGCAACGTTATTTCGAATTTCCAAAATGAGAACTCAAATTAAAGAACTGGGATTCTACATAGATGTGCAATAACGTTTTATTTTTTGAAGTTAGAACTTTTTAGCGGTACAGGGAGATTTGAAATTTAATGGAATGAAAACCGACACTGCTCACCACTCGCTATTCTCATTCTATTTATTCAATATTTTCTTCGTATTCAATTTGTTGCACTGTCAACTTCGAGTGTATGTACTTGTAATTCAGTTCGCTCATGCTCCATTAGTCCTAAAGGTTAAATTTTCTACACTCCAATTCATAAAAAAATTATTCCAGGTGACATGCTATGTAATAAATCATTACCATCATTATTTATTTATGTGAAGCTATGTATGCATGTATGCATACGAGCACACCCACATACACATGCATGTACATAAGTACCACCGATTGCGCATATCCTCTTATCCATTTTAAGGTTTTTGCAATTTCATGGAGCGAGCAACAATTTTCTTACGATTTCCTATTCGCACACATTTATACATACATACATTCAAAATTTAACAAGTTGCAGTTGTTTTTCTTTCTTTTCCTATAAGACTTCACATTTACGCGCTACTTAGAGGGCGCACAGTGTGGCGGCACAAAGTGAATCGCGCCAAAGTGATTATGGCGTGAATTGCTCTTTTCCTGTTCTCAGAATTGCCACTTTCGATGTCAACAGAAAAAGCAAAAGAAAAAAACAAAAATAATAATAAAAAAATGTACTTGTAAATGTCCAAAGGTAGGCAATTTGGTCGTTCGTTACCTTGTCGCTTGTAAAGTACAGACAGCACTTGTGAGTTGGCATGGCTCATACTTGTGCCACAAGTTGCCATGCACTATTTACACAGCTGTGTGAAATTCATCGTTACAAAGAGCCACAGATATTTCGTATTTGTAGAGGATGAAAAAATGTTTTTTCTCCAATGGCTTCAAATTTGCGGCAGCAGTGGTTCAATGGTGTGGGTGCGTATGACTGCCTTGGTCTGGGTTTATCTTAAATTCGAAGAGCAGGGCAACCTTCGTACAGGGAAAAATATTTCAAAAATTTAAACTGTTGTAAGATACATACATACAAGTTCTTTTTAAATAATATTATCTTATGGTTCGAGGCTAAACTTTATTTCTCCTACAAGCAAAAGTATGTGTATGCATCGTAGGTATGCATAAAGCAGATAATTATGTATGTGCGAATTTACGTATTTATTCTTAGCGTTGAACGGAATATTTAAGCATCTCAATTTCACCTTGATACTACATAATAAATCACCATTCATGCTTACTCGTATCTTAACATGTTGCCAAATAAATTCATTTCCGTTATCGCAATTTGTACTAATTAAATTTTAATCATCTTTTAGCTTAACATATGCATTTATAATTGAACACAAATTCTTATCTTTATAGCTCATTACATTGATCTAAATAAATAAACATTCTTTTTTCTCTAATAGCATACTTTTTGCGGACATTTGCGGCTTCACCAGCCTCTCTGATCAATGCACCGCCGAAGAATTGGTTCGGTTGCTTAACGAACTTTTTGCCAGGTAAGATGAATGTAATGTACTCGTATTATACTTATGAAGAACGTCATAACTCGAAAAAACCTAAAAATTGGCTTTAAGCGTTTTTAATCGACTTTAAAAAAAGGAATATTTATAAAATTTTTTTTAATGAAGATTACCGCATAAGTTTCAAACTCGTCAACCGATTTCGATAATTCATATAATATTGAAATCTAACGCAGATGATAAACTTGCGGTCATATCGAATTTGCAGGACTGTAAACCCCTCCTAAAATCGAGGCGGTTCGATTCAGTGGTTCGCACCACTTAAAAAACATGTACCGGTACAAGAGAGGGTTTATGAGTATCTCCCTGGACCCGGTTCGGTTCAACTGGTTAAATTTTGCTTGAAGAAGTGAATTCACAAGGCACTTTTATTTAAGTGGGTTTTAATAAATTACATGAATTATTTTTTTGAAGTGAAACTTCTTTAGCGGCGGTTGGTTGGTTGGGAGTAAATTGGCAAATTCAACGGAAATTGCACACGGAAATGGTGGGATTTTAGGGATTTTTGGGATTCTCGGGACTTATCGATATAATAATCGATGTTTTTATCGGCTTTGTTATCGATATTTTATCGGTTTTGTTATGGTTATTTTTATCGATTTTGTTATCGAAGTTTTTATGGATATTGTTATCGATTTTGCAAGCGATTCTTTCGGAACTTGTATATCGACAATATATATATATAATATATATCGATATTTTTATCGATTTTGTTATTGATATTTTCAGCGATTGTGTTATCGATTTATTAATCGATATTTTAAACTATTTTGTTATCGATATTTTTATCGAACTTGTTATCGAGTCGGTTTTCAATTATTTATCGATTATTTAACGATTTTGATATCGATTATTTACCTTTCGTTATCGTTATCGAATTTTTAATAGATTTTTGTTATCGATTATTTATTATAAAGATTAAATTGAAGGTGAAGAAAACAGAAAAGCATAAATGTTAGTGGTAGAGGTAGGGATCTAGATAGAAAAAAGAGAAAAATACAACCTTAAACAAAATCAGATGTATGTACTTACTTACTTACTTTTTTCTAAAATACCCAGAGCGAAATTAAGAAATTTTTAATAAATATTTTAAAGGTTTGGATAATACGTAAGCCTAGTCGAGTTGACAAATACTGCATACTTAGAATTTTCAATGGAAACTCAAGAACTTGGTTTAAATCCTCATTTTCGATGGATTGAAACATGTATTTGGCCTTAACTTCAAACGGAAGTGGTCAAAATAATAGGTGTGCGCATTTTACCAGTTTTGCCTATTTTTTCCTTCATTTAATGTTCATTATTTTTCACCGACTTCACAAACAATAAGCAGGAAGGTTATCAATTCGTCGAAATATATATATTTTATTTTATGTATGTTGCCGCATAACTTTGGACCACGTAAACCGATTTCTATAATTCTTTTTTTAAAGTAAAGTAAACCTGACAGGTGGTTTGGTTTAAATCCAATCATTTGATCATGAAGAAATTAACGATAATCTTAACTTTTTTATGAGAATTAAAGTCGGATTTTTTGCTTAAAAATTACTTGTTTGTATTAATAAAAATTTTTAAGCTTATTATATAAGGGCCATTTCAGCGGAGACGACACCTAAGATATAAAAATAAATTACTTAAATTTTGTTTAAATCTGTGATTTTCGGTTTGGCTTTGGCATTTCAAAATAAAAACGGCCAGAAAAAAAACGTCAGTTCGTCTCAAAAACCAATTCGATTCAAAATTGGTATGCAGCTCTGCAAATTTGGTTCCTTACATTGATCAAAGCTGCTAAGTAAAATGGAAAAGAGCGAAGCTGTGAAAGAGAAAATTGTAATCCTTGGATCCCTTTAGGCCGTTTCCTGATTTATTTCGTACAGTATTTATGGTGGCAGCTGTGGTGTAGTGGATAGCAGTGCACGCTTCCACTCTGCAGGACCTGGGTTCAAGCCCTGGTCAAAGAAACATCGCAAAAAATGTAGAAAAAAGGTATTTTCTTAACAGCTGTCGCCCCTCGGCAAGCAATAGCAAACCACCGATAGTATTTCTGCCATGAAAAACAGCTTCTCACAAAAATACAATCGCCGTTCGGAGTCGGCATAAAAGTGTAGGTCCCTCCCTTTGTGTAACAATAACGAGGCGCACGCCTCAAATCGGAGGAGAAGCTCGGCCAAACACTAACATATTGTGTAAGCGCCAATCTATTATTATTATTATTAATATTATTATTTATGCACACCCGAAATTAGTTGGTTTCTACATATGTATGGGCTTGCCTGAGTTCCACTTTCCTGGTGTGCATTTCTTACTGGGTTTGTCGAAGACAACAATTTATTAATTGGCATTGCAAAAATATGACTTGCTACATGTTAAAAAATTATAACAGCCTCATTGCATAAATTACAACAAAGGAATAACATATGTGACCTGAAATTGTTAAACGCCTTAGATAAGTGCCAGAAATGATTCATCTCTTTCAAGTAAAATAATTAATTGCTATGCCCAATGTCTCATAAAAAACAACAAATCATTGCATGCCTTCATAAATTGACACAGGTGTCTGCTTAAGTAATGTTGCTAACTTGGCACGAATTTGTGGATTACAGTGCTTACTCTGTGTATTTATTAGAAATTCAATAATAAACCTTTAAACGATGTTAGGCATTTCAGATGATGGCGAATGAAATTTTGTTGGAGTGGTGAGCTGAAGGAAAATTTCGTGAAATATTTGATAATTTCTACTCAGTCTTTTACATGGCGCTATTAATTTTGAATTGGATAATTCTAAAAAGTGCTAAATTATATTTTTTAAAAGCATATTTTTGTGTACATATTTTCAACATCTTAAGAGTGGATAAAACAACTGGGTTTTAAATAGGTATTGATGGGAGATGAACAATTCAAAATGTTCTTGTTTTCTTTATTAAATCAGCGACAAGATATAGCATCAAATACTGCGCGGTCGGGCTGGGGGACTATCCGTATATTCGTTTATCCGTTCGGATATTCGTGGATACAGACAAAATTCGGATACTCGCATTCGATATAGGTTTATAGGTACCTAAATACGGTGTTCTTCATAGTTTTACTTTTTTATTCATCTTCGTTATAATGCATGCAGTGGAGGGTTAAATATCGTGTGTATATTAGGGTGGTCCTTAAATGTAGGAAGCAAATTTTTACATCAGATCGCAAAGGGGTCAAAGTTCAGACGCCTTAACCGAGTCCAATCAGGACCAAAATTTATATGTGATATCTTCGACTATGGTAGTATCGATTTTGGATATTAGACGAAAAAAAAATTATTTTACTTTTTTGAGTCTCTATAGAGAAATCTGAACTTTGCCTCCTGTGCGACACGCCTTAACCGTCTCCAATTGGGAGCAAAATTTATATGTGATATCGGTGATAGTTGTATTACCCGTTGAGGGGGTGAGAATGAAAAAAATCGCTAATTTGATTTTTTAAGGATCACCCTAATGCACATACAAACAACCCAATTCGGACACCATTTAACTTTTCCATCTCCGATTTTTTTTTATTTTGTTATGTTATAGTACCAATTTAGAGAGACCTTCCTGATTAAATTTTTTCTTTTCGAATTGTTAAAAATTTTTTTTTTTAGTGCCCATAACTTTACGAAAAATTGACCGAGATTTCTAATTTTTTAAACGCTTTTCAACATAAAATCGAAAAAAATTTCAAACCCGTATTTCGGCAAAGTTTCTTAGGTATTATGTAAATAAACCGGTTTTATTAAATTTTTCTTTCTACGACATTTTTCTTCAAATTTGCAGATTTGATCGATTGGCAGCTGAGCATCATTGCCTGCGAATCAAACTTTTGGGTGATTGTTATTACTGTGTATCTGGCTTGCCCGAGCCACGGCCGGATCATGCACATTGTGCCGTGGAAATGGGTTTAGACATGATTGATGCGATAGCGTAAGTGCAACCAAATTAATACATACATACATCCCTGAATTGTTTCTTTTTTGCTTAGAAAACAAAAAAATGTTAATAAGAAATAAGAAATAAGAAAGTGACAAGAAACACCCTGAGGTTATAGTCTATTCGTAGGCGTTCGAACACGTTTTTACACTTAGGTTTAGAAAAGTTTTTTCTTAACACGTTTTAAACATTCCAAATGTGCTTTTTACGATTTTTTCGTATACATACTAAGCACACAGATATGTTAATATACATACATATATATGTATATGTGCTTAGCTAAATATTATTATTACATACTTACTGATACTTCCTTTTCACCAATATATTCAGGCTTGTTCGTGAGGTGATGGCTGTCAATGTTAATATGCGTGTTGGCATACACACCGGACGTGTGCATTGTGGCGTACTGGGCTTGGTCAAGTGGCAATTTGATGTGTGGTCGAATGATGTGACACTAGCTAACCACATGGAAAGCGGCGGCATACCTGGGTGAGTGTTAAATGGCGTAAAAGTTTTTAACTGCGTTTGCCAGATACTAACTTATGCAAGCACATGTCTACATATACAGTGGTGGGAGAAAAAATAGAAACGCAATTTTTTACAAGTTTTTTGGATGATTTACTTTTGTTTAGTTAATGTTTAATAATTTTTTTTTCACAAAAATTTCTATTAAAAACGGCCTCAAGTTCAATAAAAAATGTTGAATATAATTGTTATAAGGCCATAAACAATAAAAATAATTGATTTAGGAAGAGCATACCTAAAATTAAACATTCTAAATATAGAATTATTAGCAAAAACCAACAACAACAACAACCACATGATCAAGCTGCGCTTGATTGTAACGGGTGATTTTTTTGAGGTTAGGATTTTCATGCATTAGTATTTGACAGATCACGTGGGATTTCAGACATGGTGTCAAAGAGAAAGATGCTCAGTATGCTTTGACATTTCATCATGAATAGACTTACTAACGAGCAACGCTTGCAAATCATTGAATTTTATTACCAAAATCAGTGTTCGGTTCGAAATGTGTTGAATGTGTGAAAAGTTGGCAGAAAATCCGCTTTTTTATCGACAAATTTTGTTCAGCGATGAGGCTCATTTCTGGTTGAATGGCTTCGTAAATAAGCAAAATCATGCGATTTGACGCCTTTAGACTATTTTTTGTGGGGCTACGTCAAGTCTAAAGTCTACAGAAATAAGCCAGCAACTATTCCAGCTTTGGAAGACAACATTTCCGAAGAAATTCGGGCTATTCCGGCCGAAATGCTCGAAAAAGTTGCCCAAAATTGGACTTTCCGAATGGACCACCTAAGACGCAGCCGCGGTCAACATTTAAATGAAATTATCTTCAAAAAGTAAATGTCATGGACCAATCTAACGTTTCAAATAAAGAACCGATGAGATTTTGCAAATTTTATGCGTTTTTTTTAAAAAAAAAGGTATCAAGCTCTTAAAAAATCACCCTTTAGTTGGCTTAACAAATGAAAAATTGGAAAAAGCAACAACAGTTTATGTGGCGAACTTAGCTCAGTGGGTGGTTGACTGCTGGCTAGGCGGCTGGGGTCATTGAATCGAATCCCAGTTGAAGAAGTCTGATGAGAAGAAGTGGTCATATCCGAAATAGCTATAACTTTTACCAAAAATGTAATTTTATAGTATGCTTAGATACCATAAGCAAAATGCACCGTAAATTGGCCGCAACGCCCAACCATTACGACATACGAACTATCTGTAAGATAATCAAAAGGCAATTATTTTTCTTAATCATTTGCGTAGTTAGAACCAAATTTTATTATATACTACTCTACTCCTTCATTGCTGGGTTCTGGAATGAATGTCACGCACAGGTAATTCATGCTTATACATCAAATTCAACTCGATGGACAACAACGACATACAAACCTACAATATGTATTTATGCTCGAGTATAGAAACATTGCCACAAAATTGGGGCAAATTTCAACCGCTGGAGTACGAATGGTAAACAACAACATTCAGTTGAGTGACATACCAGCTCCACTAAATTGGCACTTGCATGCAAATTCGTTATGCACAAATCACTTACTAACAATTTTCACCTACACACTCTAATTTTCTCACATTTCTGCCAACTTCAGTAGCGTTGTATGTTGTGTAAAGAAGGAGGAACAACTTTACACTGTTTTCTGTTGCTGAGCTGGTTGTACGAATATAAGGTTTTTGGCTTTTTTTTTAATCAGAGAATTCTTTCAACTCGGAATAATCGGTAATCTGAAATTACGTGACTGTAGTCATAAGCTGAAGTTTTCAAACAATCAACAACTAGCATATTTTCAATGATTTTTCATGTGTTCTCCAAAAACCTATTTCTTGTGGATGGCCAAATTTGATCGATTTTCATCGTCGCTGCCTGCTTCTGCTGCTGTTTGATCTCAGTATCCAACTAAATTGAGTTTTGGTATCTTTTTGAAGTGCTGTAAGCACATTACACTTTTATAATCTGGGAAAATTGATGGATGTGGTTGTTTCGTTTGTTTCCTAGAAATTTTCATTTCACCAAAATGGACTACATGCATTTCAATCATCTTTTTTAATCATTTGTGGCCTTAAAACGGTAAAATATCACATCGTGCGACAGTAAATTTTACACACCTAAAAACTAATACGTTCGCGAAACTAGGTCCCAAACATATTTGGGAAAAATATATATATCGTCGTTTAAATTGGATTTGCTAACGCAAGCTGTTGGCTCAATCCTCATCCATTCGAACTGAAATATACTAGCCAGAAATGCGAACCATTTTGAAATATGAGTGTTTTTACTGTCTAGAAAATAATTTATACAACCTCACATACGCGGTTTTGCATTTTGTTGATACGCGGTTTTGTACTTTAAACGACGATATATATGTATATGTATTTAGTGTTTCTCTCTGACGTTCGGATTTTTTTAAAGGACTTTGAATTTTCAAAGACATGATTAACTCAAAACAGGAACGAAAAATTGCTGAAAATGTCCTTTTAAAATTTTATCCTTGATCCTCCTTGAAAATTTGCATAGGTTGAGAGAGAGTGCAGTATCTGGAATTAGGGTTCTTTTGACTTCTTTGCGGATGAATCGAAGCTGAATGAGAAAGTAGGTGGAGGTGTATTCAGCGACGATCTCTCCCCATCAACCTGAAATTGAGGCAACAGAATCACGGTAACGTTACTGCGCTATTAATTTTATGCGGGTTTCTGGTCACAGCGAAATCGCTGGAAACTGCATGGCCGATGAGCTGGCAAGACAGCGAATGCTTGAAGAAGTTCTCCCGGATCGAGGAACAGTGTTGCCATCTTTTGATTTTCAGAAAGCACCAAAAACTTGGAAAAAAGCACCAAATTTTTTTGAATCAAGGGATGCTTTTTTCATAACATAATACCGAAGTACTGCACATTAAAATTGGCATATACCGAGAAAGAAAAATCGAATCGCATCAAACGAAAATGATGCCCTAATTAGAAATAGGCAAATAATTTGATGTTTTCATTATATAACCTCAAATATCGCTAAAAACCGTGTTTTTGGCACTTTGAGGGATATCTCAAAATTCTAGTGCTAGAGCAATTGTGAGGCCAGATTTGGATTCAGCACCAACCAATGATATGTTTTACTCAGTTGGTAAAAAAAATCAAAATTTTTACAAATAATTAGAAAAGAAAAAAGCAAATACTTAACTTACTTGCGTACTAGCATTTTCAACGCGAATACTGCAACTTCTTGCAACTTGCAACTTCAGCTTTTTATCAATCATGGTTGTATTTTAGTCCATTTAAATTTATAGAGTCTTGTAAATTCAGTGCTGCCACAGCCTTAAATATTTCAAATTATTTCAGGTTTTAACCATCTCGAAGTAATTTTAGTTCAGAAAAAAGCACTAAAAAAGGCACTAGGCACTAAATAATTTTTATTTGCGTTTTAATTTTCAAAAAGCACTAAATCTAGTGCTTAAAGCACCAAGTTGGCAACTATGTCAAGGAAGTCTGGACAGCTGGGCGTTTAGCCAGCAAGGCGAAAAGCTTGTAATGCAGGATGGTTGAAGCCTTTTGCCCACGTTTAGACCGAGGGCGGACCAGGGAGCCCTTGAAATTTAGAAAATTACACCTCTCTACCTTCGTGGGAGTTCCAACTGGTCACCGGACTCTAACTGCGCCAACTATATGGCCTGGTACCCTGTTTTTGCGAGCTTTCTAGAATGGATATCAGTCGCTTGAGGAACTTCGTTGCGAGTACGCAGCGTTTTTCTTATAAGAAGCCTGAGGATTAATCGTTTTATGTTCCTACCCTCCCACTCACCCGGCTGGCTTACCCTTTCTCTCCATGTCTCGTCTCCATTTCTGTTGCAACTTCAAAGCGCACACAGTGAATTGAAAGAGAATCGTGGCCAGGCACTTAGCAAAATGTGTTAAGTGCTAGTCATTTATTTTTGTAGGTATGTACATACAAAATCGATTACTGCAGATAATGTTTTATTAGCAATAAGTTGTTGATGACTTCCTGCTAACGCGAAACGGTGTCATATGATTGTAAGTGGCACCTAATTTTACCATTGTTGAGGCTTATATAATAATTTTACATATTTTTTATGGCAAGTACATTTCTTATCCAAAGAAGGAAGGCCAAAAAATTTACCTTAGACTAAATAGCTAACGTGATCAATGAACGTCTGGAAAGATATTTCCATTTGAAGCAAAATTTTCCGTTGTGGATTCCCTTTCTCTTCTCTTAGTTCAATATTTTTTTTGCATTATGTTTAGATTAAGTTATGTTGCCCTTATACTCTACAGTTTCTATTGAATGTTGAATGTATTTCATGTTTTCCTATACAAAACACATGGAAAAATTTGAACGTTTTGAGCGACCTCTAAATATTTTTTTCCGATTTGAAAATAAAAAAACAGGTGAATAATTTTTTTCTGTATAAAACAATTCTAGGGGGTGAGATTATTAAAAATACGGTCTACCGTAATGTACATGCATAAGTATCTCGATTAAAAGGAATGCTTCTCCACAAAACGCTGTAGCCACATTTACGAGTACATGCGTAGCGTCTGAGTAATTCACTATAAAACACACACAAATTCTTGTTTTATTAAGCGTGAAACTAAAAGAAAGGCGGAGTAAAACAAATTTAAGGATATCCTTGTAATGATGCTTCAAACCAGTATGTTGCTCAATCATGTGTATATCTTGCGTTTGCTTTCATTGCATTCCTTTCCAATGCTCAACTACATATTTATTCAACCGCAACGAATTCTTACATGGTACTTAGTAACAACGAGAAATACATATATACTCATACACATCCATGTAAATATGTACACGTACGTGTGCCCGCATAGTGAAGATAACAAAAATTAACAGTTAGCCTTGACATCCTTTGTTGATAACGACAATTTAATCCTTATTAAAGCTTTCGGCTTTTGAACACTCAGCCTACATAAATGTATCAATTCGTAATCTGTTTCCTCCCTCCTAAATGGCTGGCTTATCGCTTTGTGAGTTGTACAAGAAAAGAACCAAAGTAAATTTAAGATCCCCAATTTTTTTTTAATAAGGCTAAGGGACTTTGTTACATTTTAAATTTTTTTTTAGTATATGGTCTGATAAAGTAACACGAATTTCGTCTTCATAAATACCAAGTGTGTACATTAGAGTGGTTCAAAGAAATTTTTTCCGAGATAGGGTTTGCGGCACCTTCCAACATTTTTCCTCTTGCCGAAAGTAGTGCTGGCACCAAACTTTACGTTTATAAGTACTAAATAAAAGTATGCTCATGAGATGCTTATATTTTACTCTAGAAGTATTTTGTGCATATCGGCCCCTAACCGCCAAAAAGATGTAAGCAACAGTTCTTTCGAAATGTTATTTTTGACGCAGAAATATTCCTAGAGCTTCTAGATGTATTTTTGCATTAAAAAAATGAAAATTTTGAACAAATGTCGCCTACTTCTTTTTGGCGGTTAGTGCTCCATATATTAACCAATTAATTGGTTAAGCACCATTTCAAATTTATATTAGCTAAAACAAAATACAAGCTTCAGTTGGCATGGCAACAGTAGCTTTTTATAAAAAGCATCAATGTTTTGGTCAGTTTCCAAGCGATCCAGGGACGCATTTCAAAGTCATTGAGCACCTTGTATTAGTTACAGCAGAAAATTGAAAGTTGGTTTTGATATTACAAATATCAAAAGGGGGCAAAACTGAGGGGGTGCCCCATTTTATACGATTAAATTTTTTTCTCCAATTTAGAAAGAACAAAATATCTTCACGTCGCTGACATAATTTTCGTTTTTCGATTGCAAGGTCTTGTGAATATTATTAGTATTGGTGTCCAATGTTAGATGTCAGCGTTGTCAACGCGTATTCTGTCGGAACTTTGTTTGTCTTTTTGGCTCGGTATAGGCGTTTGTAAACCACTTTTGTGGAAATGCAAGTGGTCGGCGGTCTAAGCATATTCCTTTCAGGCATTACAGAAGGACGAATTGGAACCTCTACAGCAGGAAACTGCGGGAGTTCTTAGCAGGGGCGCTCCAAGAGAGCTGAATGATAATCTGTAAACTCATGGCCGCTGAGTGGGTCCTCGAGCAAAGTAAATCTGCACTGGTGACAAATGCTCAGGATTTCAAGCAGCCGCTTTTTCAATACAACTCTGATCAAAAACTCTATAGCATAGGATTTGGTAACTTTAAATTTGCGGTCAGAAAGGTCAAACCCGCCTAATGGCGGAAATTCTTCAAACACATGGAAGACTATCGGGATGAGATCAGCTTATTTTCGCACAACTGCAAATGGTTTTGGAGCTGTCATGGCACTGGCTGACTACCATCTACGAAGGCTGCGTAAATAAAGCAGATATTACGAATAATTTTCTCAGCTAATGTTATTTGCTTTTGAAAATTCTCCAAAGACTGATTGACTTACATATATCTATGTATATGTGTTTAAGAAAATATGATTCTTCGTTTCTCTCTCTTATCATACTCCGCGTTGTTGTTGTTGTAGCGGCTACCAAGCCCTACCTAGATTGGCTTGTCTCTCAATCGCTGTAGTCAAGCTCAACTAACGGGAGACCCAGAAAGTGTGCCACTCCAACGGGGTTGGTCCATAGGGAGAGGGGCCTTAGGTAATTGGGGTTTAGGGGGCAAGCGAATATGTGTTGGGAGTTGTGAACTGATTCTCCGCATGCCGGAGTTTAGCCTGTTGTAGTATCCAGAACGAAATTGGGCTATGGTGGTGCAAATAGAAAGGAAGGCTATCGCACACTTTTCTCGGCATTGACGCCATCAGCCACTTCCTGGAAGGCTGGAATCAAAGGCTTACCGCCTATGCTGATGGCGTGGCTATACATATAAAGTACCTAATGTCCATCTTCCCTCGATCCGTGGTGTTCCACTTGTGACATGGTCAAGTATAGAAAGTCACATATTGAGAAGCGAGAGTTATCTGCCGGCTATATGAAATCATAAGTGCATTATGATTAGATTTTGCATTCCGCAAACAGAGCAAGCAACACTGCTTTCTTCTTTAACCCGTCGTATGATCATTTTTGCAACCTTCGACTTTATACATGGTGAAGGGAATGGGTGCGTACGGATATTGGCTCCTGTTGAATCCTACTCTATACATACATGTAACTCTAAGGGGTGAATGTAGCGATGGCAGCCCCTGTAACAGAGGTTCGCAAGTATATTAACTGGTAGATCGAGTTTGAATTCGAAGGCTCCGATTACTTTAAAATCAAGCTGATAAGCGTTCCAGAGTACAATGCCGTTGTAGGAAATTCTAGGTCATGGTATGCGAGATAACTCCTGTATTAATATGCGCTTTCCTCCTTCATAGATTTTACTCTATCGTTCGATCAAGGTAACCTTTTCAGCTAGATAAGCCCCATCTCTCGATTCTGCCAGAAGTCTTGAACGGGCACTGCCCAATAGGAACCCATGAGAAACAATTTACTTAGTATCGATTCGGATCCCTATTGCGATAGCTGCTCGGAGAATGATGAGTTGGAAATGTCTCGTCTGCCCTGTTTTTATAAGATCCCGATGTAAACATCCAATATTGAACTTCATCGACACTCCGGAGAAATTCTCGCGAGTGGTAGTCATAAGATGACTTTGGACTTCACTTCGAGTACTCAGGGATTTTCCTACCAATAAACTAACCTAAAGCTACCAACATCAAAGAAGAGCGCTTAAGACGTGCCAGGGTTTATTGTAGCACATTCACACGTTTTACCATTTAGAGCGCTTATAAAATTTGCAGTAGAATTTCTATATATCTTTGAAGTTTTGAAATTTCCCCCCTGACCATTTATATAATCTGGTGCCGGAAATTGTAAGTATGCAACCGTAAGATATATTTTTAGCATTCTTTCGAACGAACTCTTGCCTAATAAAGGAGTAAATGGCAAACACACTAAGCATAACAAACCTTTTAAAAAACATTCGCTTAACTAACTATTTATGCAACACCAACATTGAAAGCACGCACGGTCGAAAGCTTTACTGATAATATCTAAGTAATACATTTCTAAAGTTCCTTAAAAACGATGTTAATTATTACGGATTATTAATTTAATGCCTTGGATACTAGGAAGGATAATTTTTAGTTTCTTTGAAGGACACATTTTTATATAATTTTAGGTCGATGACATTTTGCTTTAATACGCTATTACACATAGAAACATGTACATACATGTCTATCAAAAGGGTCATCGAAAAAAGATTTCACAGTAGTTAAGTTTGTATCTGCTATTTTTAACCAAATTGAAGCTTGCGTGACGATATTGATTTTTGCTTGGAAAACTCGAAACCACTTTAAATTAATTAGAACAGTTATGGCGAACTTATAGATATTAACATATACGTGCATACATACGTAGATATGAACCTTAGAGTCTATAGAGAAATGTAAGAAATTGCTTAAACTATTTTGATTTCACTTTCATTAGCTTAATTTAATTTCAAGCGAACATGTGCACCACTGGATTTTATGGCTACACACATGCAAACATACATATACATATGTACATATATGAAGCCCAAAATACAATACACCCATCCACGCACACTCACCCAACCCACACAAACGTCGTTGGTCTTCGTTTGTTTTTTTTTTTGTATTCGTTGGCGTTGTCGGCACGAAATCAATTTCTTGCCTCGTTGGACTCTCAAGTGCCTCAATGGCCATTAAAGCATAAAAGAGAAGATGTAACACAATTTAACGACCGTCGACCAACGACCGACAACAACAGCAGCAACAACCAAATCCGTTAACAACTACATGGACATGCTGTTATGTATATAAAAAGTTTAAGAACCCTCAAAGTTGTTTATGCTTCCGCTTGCTTGCGCGATTTTTCCAAACTGTCTTCAAAGCACCTCCGCCAGCCACGTCGTTCAACGCTCTTGGATTCTAACTATGTCTCCTTAGTTTTTGTTTTTGTTCGTTTAGAAATTGGCACAACTGCGAGTAAATTCTTGTTTGAGGATTTTTTTGCCTTAGTTTAACTTATTATGATTGTAAGTATGCAGGTATGAGGCAAATTCGCTTGTCAAGATAACCGCAGTAAAAGCGTACAGTGGCTGTAAAAGTTTATAAATAGTGTACTAACATTGTGTTTGAAAAGTTTAAAAATAAACGCTAAAAGTATTTAAAAGCAGTGATACATAGGGACGTACATATCTAAAAGATGCCAAGAAGAAACCTGCAAATCGTTTCTAGATTCTGGATTCTTTATTATCAGATGCAGCAAAAGTACGATCAGGTCCACCGTAAGGTCTCTCTTCAACGCAACAAAGCACGATAACCGGATGGACCTTTCATTTTGTGAGCTATTTTAGCCGGCAATATATATTGAGGGCCCAGTTACCCACCGACGTAAAACCGGACACCGTGTCAGCTGACACGACCTACCGCATGACACTGACGTTGCCTTTGCTTCTCTTTCTCTCTCTATCAACAGCAATTTTGTGTGTTAATACGGACGGCAAGTACGGGAGGGCGGCTCCATCGGTGGGTAACAGACGCATAAGTCCAACCAAAAGCGTCACGTTAAACAGTTGCGAAGTTCGGGTTGGGCGGTCGTCGAAGTGGCTGAGAAATTAATACTGTCCGGTTGGAACCACGCTCGATACCTACCGAATAGGTTGCACGTCTGCAAATATTTACACATTTTTCATTTGGGTGTAGCCAAAAAATAAATTTTTCGATTTCGAAATTCTAATAGTGCAGAAAAGTGTGTAACCTCACGTAACGGCCACCTCACTAGCATAAACTTTCTCTTATGACCATTAGCCTATAATAAAAAAACTCATGATTTCAATTGTAAAATGTTTTTTTTTTTATAGTGGGCTAAATAAAAACATTTCGCATAAAAAAAAAAATTTCAGTTAAAAAAATATTTTTTTTTTTCTAAAAGTTTACGTTAATTTTAACTAGAGCGTAATTTTTTCCAAACTTTTTATTAAAAAAAATTTTAGCTTATCACAGTTTTACCCATAAAATACTTTTTTCCAAAACTAGGTACTTTTAAAACATTTTTAATTTTTTTTACTAATGCGTAATTTTTTCAAACTTTTTATTAAAAAAATTTTTAGCTAATCACAGTTTTACCCAAAAAATACTTTTTTCCAAAACTAGGTACTTTTAAAACATTTATTTTTTTTTTTAAGTTGTTTTTCCCAAAAAAATCTTTCCAAATATTGTTTTTTTTCTCAAAGAAATCATTTTTTACCCATAAATAATTTTTTCATAGTTAAGCTTTTATAATTCAGATAAACGTCATTTTCTTAAAAAAAAATTTTATAAAAAATTTGTTAGAAAAAGTTTTTGCCCCAAATATGTTTTCCTAAACATTACTCATTTCCCTTACATTTTGCCCGCAATAAATTATTATCATATTGGCAAAAATATTTTTTCAAGCCAAAAATTTAGCGCAAAAGAAATTTTTTCCCAAAATATGTTTGTTTATAATGCTTGGTAACTGTTTAATTTGAGTAAACATATTTATCTCTTATTTTGTCTTAGATTTTTCCATGCAAAATGAAATAGAACATACTACTTATGGAAAACCTGCGCGACAGTGTCAGCAAAAAACTATAAAAGATCCATTGTATGAGAGATCTATCAAAACTTGAATGCTTTTCGGGCGAACGTAAATATTATCCAACCGGAAACCGGTTTAACACGGTTCAATGTGATCATGTTTATTGTGGTAGTTCTGATGCAAAAATGAAAAAGGAAACGCATAACGTTATCACAGAAGCGATGTACCGCGAATTGTTAGGGTTGTCGATAATTTTTATTAGTAATGTTTTGAGATCAAACGTTCGAAAAATTAAATAATGGAGCCCATACTGCTCTCAAACATTTGTTGCTGAATGTGTAAAATATGTATCTCTTGGGTGCGTCGGATCCTAATTAGACTAATTAGACTACCGCTTATGTACATATTCATACATATATACGGCTACTAAACCAAAACTATATCGCAAACAACTATGTGGCAGATAAATTGCTAGAAAGGATACACGAGTTGGTTCCAACGAGTAGACTACTCTAGGATAGATAGTCTTTTGTCAACTACGCAGGGGCGCTGGGCGTGGTCAAGAACATACATATGCAACATCAACGACTTTCTGTACTCTAGTGAAGCAGAATCGGCAAGGGGAATTTTTTGATTTCGCACAGCGAAAAATCCATCAGCCTGTGTTTGGATTAAATGGAGTAGCTGCGAATACCACAACTAAAGCACTTTGTCGCAGCTGATTGAAGGATAAAGAGAACGATTCGTTTTAGTGATTACTGAACTGCCACTCAATATTAAATTAGCCAATATTTAATGGTTTAGACCATTTTTTTTTTTAACAAAGTACCAGTTCTAAGCTCCTTCATTGGCCAATTTGCGCGCTTTCTCCCTACCTTCTATGGATACAAATGTCCCAGTCCTGAAGGTATTCGTTGCGGTACACGGTGGTTAAAATGCTAAAGCTAAAGTTGCTGCTTGGCTATCAGAATAACTCAGTGCGACATACATACTCAGAACTTCAGATTGGAATATGCTGGCCAACCGCAGGTACTGAGCGATACCAATCCAATCCTTTTACACCGCAGTCAATTTTGCACCCTTGATTGTAGATATGAATGGCTTCGTTATCCAAATTTGGGTTTTCTACATTCCCTTTCGGAATGTTAAAAATTTATGATTTTTGCATGTAGTCCGTGGATTTATTTGCTATATCAGAATATCTCCTATAAATGAAGCTACTTCGAAAGTCCTTGTTCGGAACTGTCTGCGGTTTTTGCAGTAGTTTATCAGCTAGCATTCCAAAGAGAGTAGTACAAAGGTAATAATTCTCATGGTATAAGTGGGTCTCATGGGCCTATCACTTTAACCTAATATACCCGCTACCAATGATGTGTTGCATAATTCCAGGTACCATTTTTGATTTTGAAATAAAATATACAAATGTACATACATATAATAAATAAGAACTGTGTCCCACCTTCCAATTTGTTGGGGAAAGTTGCGCTTCTCAAAAGCCCTGAGTAACCAAAACATAACTAAACATGTAAATTTTCCTAAAGCAAAATTATTATCCAAGCACTCCTTCAAATATGTATATGGATGAAAGACGTACATATGTATGCAAATTTGATTCCGTATTCAATTTGTTAAATTTGCAGAAATTTTCTCATTTACATATTTTCCATATTTTCTTCTGTCTCAAACAGACGCGTTCACATCACCAAGGAGACACTCAAGTGTTTGGATGGCGATTACGAAGTGGAGGAGGGCAAAGGTGCCGAACGAAATACATATCTGAAAGATCATCAAATCGAAACTTATCTCATAGTGCCAGGTGATATTTATCGACCGGTAAGTGTACGAGTATGTGCGTGTGTGTGTGTGTGGGTACGTATGTAATAATAAATAATGCACAAAGTCCACCTGATGCCAGGCACGTGTTGCAAACGCGTGACTGCCCGCCAACATTTGTATGTACATATGTATGTATGTATGTGCAAGCACGTGTATATTCTGTGCATCCAACTGAATTTGCTATATGTAAAATAAATTATTTATGTACATACATACATACATATAAATGAACATATTTATAAGCAAATAAGACGGGTTATGCAAAGTGTCAAAAGCCAATGAAATAAGTGCCTAAAATAGTAGCATAGAAAGCTGAGTGCTGCAATCGTAGTACTAAGACATAAATAATTTTGCCTCAACAAACAAAACGAAAAAAAAAATCCTCTATTTTCATATTCATATTCATATGTACGTGGACACATGTGTGCATTCGTGCGTGCGTGCAGCACAAGAAATCACGCAACCGACTGCAGGTGAATGGCAACATTTCCAAGGAGCTGCGGATGATGGGACACGCTGGCACACAGAAGAATGCCTCCAAGTGAGTAGACGATTTGAAGTGACGGTAAAATGTTTTATTTTTTTATTATATTTCTCAGCTGGTGTGCTTAACCTTTTCTACTTGCTCTATTTGGGTTTTCGTTTCTATTTAACAGTAATTTTTTAATCCTCATATGCTACATACGAGTGATTTTGGTTCTCCATTGTAATTAATGTGCGAATATATTTATTTACAGATTTGGCTTTGGTGACAGCGCGGAAGGTGCTAAAGATCCAGAGGATGAAGTGAATGAGTATTTGATGCGTGCGATAGATGCACGTAGCATTGACCATTTACGTGCGGAGCATTGTCAGTCGGTGTTTTTGTCCTTCAAGGATGATGAGCTGGAGAAAAAGGTGAGTGCGTGACTGAAGTGAAGAGTTTGAAAGGTTCATTGGTTGTAATAATATTTTATATTTTCACTTCAAGCGGGGAAGTAGTAAAATTTGTCTTTTTTTAAATGTTTTCTTTTTTTCTACATTAGTACGGATCGGAGCCAGATCGTATGCTGAGTGTGTATTTCTATTGCAGTTTTATTGTACTAGTCACCACTACCGGTATTAGATTTTCAGCGTTTAAACCGTAAGTTGCTTATATGTATATGAAGTCTACTATTGACGGTCGAAACACTTCTGCATATTTCTGAAATCTCGAATGCTTGTGAATATTATAAACTACAAAATATCCGGCGTACGTCACTTCGCCGTCAAAATATTTGTGTACAATAAATTCAAAACTCTTGGTTAATATTGTTTTGAAAGTATTTATAAAGTAGGCAGATTTTTTAAATTACAAACAAATTTGATTTAAGCTTTTGCGGAAGATAAATTTATAAACGGTCTTAAAATATTGTTTGCGCACACTATCAAAAACAACAAATATTGAATCAATAAACCTCTGAAGAAAGTGCGCGATATGTGGGATGGTCCCAAAAAAAGTAAAGTCGGAATGTTAATGCTCTCACCTCCTAGGATGGTTCTGTATCGAAAAAATATATCCCCGCTTTTTTTTTAAATCAAAAATATTTACAAGGTCACTCAAAAGCGCTTAAAGTGATTCATGTATTTTTTATATATGTATATTAAAAAAAAAAGCAATTTTTCATAGAAATGGTATAGATTTCGTGAAAATCCATATTTTTCGTTCGGAAATATATTATAGTTATATTATATCGTTAATATATCTAAACTTTACTCGAGTTTTCGTATGCACAGACGGACGGACGGACAGATAGTCACGGCTTAATCGATGTCTTTTTTAAGCTGAACATTTATGTATATATTTTTTTGCTATATATATCTCCATTCGTTTTGGCTGTTACAAACTACCGTTATGTGAACTAATTATGATACCCTTTTGCACAAGTGCTCTCGGGTGTAAAAACAGGCATACATTTTTTTGGTAGAGAACAATCCTAGGGGGTGAGAGCACTAAAATCCCGACTAGAATTTTTTACCACTCTAATGTAGAGTCGAGTTATAAAACTATAAATTTAATTTCCAGAAGGAAGTAATTGGTTTACCTGTTTTCTAGATACCTTTAAAACAATATTAACTAAGGCCCAAATTCAGAAACAGTAAAGAAGAATTTAAATGCTTTATATGTAAATCGAAATTTTTTATTAACATTTTTTTTTTATAAAGCTCTTTTAATCCAATAAAGAGCTTTCAAGTTAGAAGGAATAAAAACAGGATATTTGTGTATTTGTTTAAATTTTTATATTTTAAAAATTTTTCTGATATTCGGCTTTTTCACGGGTGGCAACTTTTCAACAAAGATTTTCTAGTAAAACTTTCTGAAACACTTTTCTTCTGGTACCAATCTTGTAAAATTTAATTTTTTTTTTCAATATTTTTAGTTTTTACTATTTAGATAGGTGACAACTTAATTAAAAATGTTTCTGAATCAAAGATTTCTCAAATACACATATTGTAATATTTAGTTTATCTTATCAATTTAATTGAGCTAAATTTTTCAAATACATAGGTTGCATCCCGCCTCAAAAATATTTTCGACAGTAAACTTTCTTAAACCGCTGTAGTTTGCTACCCATCTCGAGTTCAACAAAGCACCCAACTCTATGCACCAACTGTCGGCGCGCCGGTTGGAAATGCCAAGCGAGGGCAAGCCCTTCTCCGCTTGGTCTTCCTTTTGCAATGGGAGCCTCAATCTCCCTCTGCTACCACCAGCGGGTTCCGAGTTGAATATTATCTGAGCTGGAGCGTGGGTGTCCATTCAAACTATTTTAATTCGCTGCAGTGTGTCCAACTTGTAAAAGGCAGAACAAGCTTCGCGGTTTTTGTTACCGATGATGTCAATGTCATCGGCATACGCCAGCAATTTTACGTTCTTGTAAAGTATTGTCCCTGAGCGGATAAGTTCTGCAGCTCTAATTAACCTCACCAACATCAGATTAAAGGAACATCTCATGAAAGAGAGTCACCTTGTCTACAACCCCGTGTGGTGGCAAATGTCGCGGCGAGGTCTTTTCCAATTCTGACGGATTTGGTTTTATTGATCGACCTTATTTTACATAGCCCTTTTCATTTTTGCGGGGATTTCAAATGCAGGCATCGCGGCGTATAGTTAGGCAACTCCATTTGGTGTTATTGAAAGCTGGTTTTGAAGTCGTCGCATGGATGATATGTGTGTCGATCCTTTTCTCGCGGGTTTAATACAAGTTTTGGCCTATGGTGGATTTGCCAGGCCTAAAGCCACACTGATAAGGCCCAATCAGTTCGTTGACGGTGGGCTTCAGTCTTTCGCGTTCAGTTGTAGCGTATGCTTAGAAGGCTAATCGCGCGTTAGCTAGCGTAATTAGTAAAAATGTTTGCTGTTTTATTCGAAAAGCATGCATCAATTTCTATTTTAGTGCTAAATGAAATATGCCATTGCCTATGGCCATACAAACATAAGTACAACTAAAATTTACGACCACATAAATGTTATTACTAATATAATCAATTAAATTTCTTTTACTATATGTTCACTTGCTATTTTCAGGAATTTACTCACCATCACCACTTCATGTGCAACAATTGTTATCGTCATGCTAATTTCACTACTCGTCGCCGCTCATGTGATAAATATGAATGTACGTATACGCCATGGCAGTCCACTGATATTAAAAGTCGTTTTTATTATATTTTCGCTCTCCATTTACCATTTACCATTCACATACATATTCAATTTCAAATGGAGTTTTTTGTTTTAATTCTTTTTGTGTGTGAAAAATTTTTGCGAAAATCGAAATTCATTGGAAATAGCCATTTTATTCAATTTAAGAATATTTTTAACATATGCACCAATTGTTTTTCCATTGACTACATACATACATACGTGTGTACTTACGTATTTACTTAGCTGTACAAGTATGCTGCGCAAATCTGTATTTTACCGTACACATTTCTCTGTTTATATATTTATTTGCAGCTACCGATTGGCATCAAGAGATTCTCTTCACGCATACACAGCAATCGCCTGCTAGCACAGTGCTTTGCTTTTTTAACAGTCACACTGATTGCCTTGACAACCGTGCTGACAATGGTGAGTAGCAAATAAATAAATATGCATTGAATGTTGCATATTATGCATGGCTCTCGTTCAAATGCGTACATATTTGGTTTTTAAGTACACAATGCCGTTGCCAATTTTTTTTTGTGCACAAAGGTATTAAAAGTAGTTATTCATGATTTTTCGTTATTACCTTTCGCATGTTGTTTACATTGATACGATGCTTTTATATCAAGTTGTTATTTATATCGAAGTAAGTTATGTGGTAAATATTTTTGCAGTGCGTACTTAAAACTATTTTACCTCACAGGAATTTGATATATTGACCAAAAATACTTCATATTGAATATTTAAAATATGCATAGACCTCACTCAGCACGGGGAAAGCGCCAAAAAATGCTTATTTCATTTTACTTTTCAGCCACGCATTAGTAAATATTAACTCAGAGAAATATGTCGGGTTTTCTATAGATATGTACATAAATAACCTGACCAAGAATACTTCTTGATTGGTGTAATTGACTCGTACAAGAAAAGTGATTTTTTTCGCAAAGGAAAAGTCAAATAAATCAGTAAAGCTTGCAGAAATCAGAACCTCCGCTAAACTCCACTAAACACAAACAACCAAGAAGGGAATTGTTTTCTTTAAACAGATCCACTGTAATAATCAAAACTAGGAGCGGGAGTTACTGTCGAATTCCATGTGTCTATAGTTTTTTAAGAGCCTTGGGGAGGTTTTCTAGCTTAGCACGTCATTTAACTTATAGTTCCTGCTTTAGAACTGAAGCGCGACTACAATTTTTTATATCTTTGAAGGCCTTCGGAGGACTTTACCAGGCTTTGGAATTGACCCGATACATTCAATTTTTTCGACAAATTTCGATGATTTGATACATATCGATAATTCGATGAATTTGAAAACTACTAAAATCCGAGAGCTCAACACAATTAGATAACTCGAATAAATTCTACAATTGTGCATACAGAAGTTTAATAAATTACGATAATTTATAAATCTCGCTATAAATCGATAACTCGATGAATTTTAGATACCTCTATAAAGTTCGATAATTCGGTGATTTTGATAGCTCAATGTTTTTCAAAAGCTTTCAACAAATTCGATAACTCGTTACACTGTGCTAACACGCTAAAATTCGATAAGCAGTGATAACTCGTTAAACTTATATAACCCTCGATTCGATAAATCGCAAAATTTCAGTAAATCAATAAATATCGATAACTCTATAAGTTAAAAGAGCTCGATGCATTACAATATGTCGATCATTTAAAGGTAATTCAATAAATATCGATAAATTGGTAAATTTCATTAACTTGACAAGTTTCGATGGCCCCATAAACTTTTATAGTTCGATAACTAACGGTAAATTTCGACAGATAAGTTTCTGTGTCTACAAATTTTGACAGCTCAATAAACGTTAATCAATTTGAATAATTCGGATAGCTCAATAAAAATGGATAATTCGATAAATGTCGAGAACTATAAACTTCGATAAATTGATAACTTTCGATAAGTAAATTTTTTATGACTGAATTTCTTACGATTCTTATCGAATAAATTCAATAAGTTTTTTTAACCCTCTCAGTTACTCTAATTGTTATGTATTTCTCATTGTTTCAATTTTGTCTTCACTTTTTTGTCTTACGAAGCTTTCAATGTACATATGTATATGTAGATACTTCCTTAGCAGAAGTTTAATAACTTTGGGTGAGCTTTAATTTACTGACACTAGGGTGGTACGCAAGGGTAGACCGATATATCATGCTTTAAGGTCCAACTTTAAATGCCGAAGAGATGACGAAGAAATAGAGAAAGCCTACCTCCGCGCTCGACAAAATTTTTTTGTTCGAAATTACCTTGAAAAAATACTTTAGACTCAGGGGCACGGCACGGCATGGTCTAATGTACAATAAACATACATTAGCATGTTTGTATGCGTAACTTACGTATAAGCAGATCTTTTAAGCATACATATACATAATCCTACTCAGAAGAGTTTGGTATGATTCGTTAAGCGGATTTATACGCAAAAGAAGTTGCGGGCCTTATCTGCAGCTGAAAGGAAATTATTTTTGTGCTTTTCGGTTAGAGGCCACAAATGACATTTACTTAACGGAAACAATTTCAATACACAAATAACGAAATGTACATATTTATGTATAACGAGTACACATACAGATGCTTTTTTGAATATACACACATACATTTAAATATTTATGCATAAGTGTAATGTACATAAATTTGAAATCGAATCCATATGTATGTACATTAGGGTGGCCCAAAAATGCATGTGAAAAAGTTAAGTCGGAACTTTTTTATGCTCTCACCCCCTAGGATTGTTCTTTACCGAAAAAAATATACATTTATTTGTATTTCTAAATCAAAATCACTTTTCGCAGAAATGATATAGAATGAAAATCAATCTTTTTAGATCGGAACAACTCTGTTTCTCTTCAAGAGATTTTCAATAATAATACCCAATTATTTATTTAACCATTTTTTCATATTAAACTATATTTTAAAGGTCCGCCAATATCCCCAAAAAATGCCAGGAAATGCAATGGTCGGATAAATAAAAATCTTTAGTATTAAAAAATGGTTAAACAAACAATTGAATACTGTTGTTGGAAGTCTCTTGTAGAGAACCATAGTTTTCCGATCGAAAAATATTGATTTTCAAGAATTCCATACCATTTCTACGAAAAGTTGTTTTTTTCCATATAAGATACATACCTCTTAATACTTTTTGAATAATCCTTGGGGGTGAGAGCATTAAAGTTCCGACCTTACTTATTTTGGACCACCCTACTGTGCATATGTACAGTACAACAGAGATTAGTATTTTTATTCATATTTTTCCACATGCGAACACGAAAAGGAAACACAAAAGTTTTGAGATTGTACACTTGTATTTTGCGCAAAGAATTTCAATTCAATTTTTAATGTACCCTGCAACTAATCAAACAGGTTGAAAATTCGCGCAGAGCTAATTTGAAAGTGGTAGGCACCGGTTCTTCATCTATCCCAAATCCATGCTTTCAATTAGTGTTTAATATGGTTGTGTCCTTGGATGTAGCGATTGCACCACCTAAGCAGAACTTATGCACTCCTTCTGAACTGGTCCAATTTTGGAAATATCTGGGACAATGTGTTTTTTATGTTTTTTTCTGAGCAAACATTTTCAAGATTCGATTTTTGGATTTTTGTTTGTTTTTTATTATTTTTGTACAGATTACATTTAATGTTATTTTTATTAAATAATATTAAATAAGTTGTTTTTCAGTTTCTTAATGGCATGCAAAAATTTTAATGTACTAGTTTGGAAAACCCACAACTGCCTCCACTGCGTTAGAACTCGCTGCCATCGAGTTCATTTTTGATAATTAAAAACTTCAAATGAGCAATGAATATTGAAAAAAAAATAGTTTTATGAACAAATATTTAAAGTGTATTTAAATGCGCAATGCTTGCGAAAACGCGGCCATGCTCCATTTTAAGCAACAGCTAATTTCTGAAGCAAAATTATGTATGCAGCTGGTTTCTTTACTTTTCCAGCAGACTCGTATATGTACAAAGAAAAATATGATCTACAGGAACAAGAAGATAGATAGTCTCTACGAAAAGTTTTTAGGCTAAGGCGTAAAACAGACGAAAAAACGAAGAAAATTTCATAGAGATTCCTTATTGATTTTATAAGAAAATTCTTATTTATTTTATTAATAAGAATATATTTTAAAAAATCCTTGAGAAAATCTGCTGGATTGTTTAATTTAAAGAGATACACTTCTTAATTTGATGAAATATTTTCTTGAATTAATTTTAAATTCATATGATTAAATAGAATAGTGGCGGTAAGGCGACCCCCATAGCCGAGCAGGTAGAGCTTTAAGCTGCCATTCGGTAGGCCTTCGGTTCGAGGACAGATGAGGGTAGACTTGTTGTTTTCTTTGTTAGCTTTTAATTAGGTAATTTAATAAAAAATAGACAGAATTGTCCCTGGATTTCATTGAAAAGTGAATAAGTGTTTTTTTTTTCTTGGCGAAACCCTATAGAGATATCTTCTTAATTTTGTCCTAGCGAAATAAAGAATTTCGGCGCAATTTCGGAATGGGAAAGCGGTAAGTTGTTCGATTATTCGGATTTTTTCCAAAACTGGCTTTCAAGTTATTCGAAAAATAACAATTTGGAAAAAACCGGTTCCCTATTTTTAAATTCAGAAAAAATCGTAGATGCTTTCCATTTCCAGACAACCGGTCAGGTACGAGCATGATTTTTAATTTCGACCAAACTCAAATACATTGTTTGTTGGTCCAAATAATGAGACACGTATTTTTTCTTTTGGCTCGGAAAAATTTTTCGGCCGAATTAAACG
>NW_023458565.1:22300660-22349374 GCF_013731165.1 Rhagoletis pomonella
ATATGGAACATTTGCAAGCGTATAATCGCAAGCTGCTGGAAAATATTTTACCTGTGCATGTTGCGGAACATTTTCTGAGTCGGGAAAAGAATATCGATGTAAGTACCTTTGGTTGGATTGTACATATGCATATTTTTTGTAACTTTGATTTGAAGAATATATTTTTTGAACATTCCGTGCTTACTCTCTGATAAACAGCGACAATAGAATTTAAATCGATATATAAAAAAATTTAAACTGAAGCCGAATTTACACTACACTGAGAATAGACTTTAGTTACGTCAACCAAATATGTTTCTCTCAATACATGATTTGGATATTAGTACAGTCATGCGTAGAATATTAACACCACCAAGCAAAATCCTGTATTTTACTTTAAAATCCTGTATTTTACATAAACATTTAATTAAACATAAAATTGTACTTTATCATTTACTATTTATCCCGGAAAAGTCAAATTCGTACGTACGTACATGGCGTATGAGTAACATTCTCATCTCGTCTGAGTAACTCATACGCCACGTACGTACTAACGTACGACTTTAACATTTCAGTGATAAATGGTAAATCCAATATGCAGCCGCCATTTTTTATGAACCCGGATTGATTTTTTTTAAACGAATCTAGGTGATTCTAATTTTTCTGCCGCCATATTGGATCCGCATTTTAAATTTTTAAAACAGTCCCCACATTCATAATCAGAAACCCGTTGGAAAGTATGGTTGGACTAGAGTTCGATATATCCAAAGCTAAGGAGACTGACCACAGAGTTGAAACATCTAACAAATTATTCCTTACATGCATAAAAAAAAAAATCTCTGCGTTAATCTCATTTACTTCACAATTTAATCTACGCTAAATCTCCTTTTGACTAATAAATTCCAAATTATGAGTACGTACATACAAGCTATCACGGTATTATAAAGAAGATTTTATACAAATATATTTATATACGTAATACATACTTTTAATATATACAACATATACATATATGCACAATAACGCATTCATGTATGTACGTACATGCATATGTATGTATCGTCTCTATGCTGAATGCCATAAATTAAAATTTTTTTCCCTACTTTTCTTTTTCTTTACGCTGCCACATCAACGGTTGACAACCACTGCATTTTCCATGAAACATCAACACAACCACTAAATCAACACTTCACTGACACTTGATTAACGCCACTAACGCCACCAACAAATACCAAATAATCTGCAACAACAACTATAACACCATGTTTGCTGCATGCACTATGGATTGTGCTGGTGCTGCATTGCTGCTGGCACGGATGGCCTCTTTCATATTGCCGCCCACGCACGCCAACACTGTCATCATCACATCGAATGCCAACAACTCTGGCTGGTGTTGCTGGCGACATTTAATAATGGCGTAAAATAACGTAGGATCTCTACCATGAGCAATGTGATAGTGTGTGTATACTGTTTGCGTCGATACCGAATTTTTCGGAGTTCTATGTTGAATTAGAAGGTAATAATGAGGGCGTGGAATGTTTGCGTCTACTCAACGAGATTATCGCCGATTTTGACGAGTTGCTAAGTGAGGAACGTTTTCGGTGAGTTTGTGGCATAAATATGTAAGTGACATGCTTTTAACACGTCATAAATGTCTATTTGTGGTCTATGACAAACTGTTTGTTTGGTAGTTTTAATTGTAAGAATACTAAAAACTCTGAACTGCACTGCATTATTTAAAGCTTAAGTCTAGCAATGGCTGGTAAATTTCAAATCATGCAGCCAAGTCCGTTGGTATATGGAGAAATAATATATGTATACACATTTTTGTTTTAAAAATTTTTTTTGTTCATTCAAAAAAGTTAGGTTTTATTGCTATATATCAAAAGTCTTTACTTTGCAAGATATTTTTTATTTTTATTTAAACCAATGACAAAAATTAAAAAAAAAACTCCCTCAGGGAACAATTTATTAGGTTCTAGTGGGTTGTGTGCAGCTCTCAAGAAAAACGAAAAATTCATATAAAATGACACACAAGAAATGGAAATGAAATTTTATTCTATCAAAACTTTTTAAAACAGTATGCAGCTCTCAAGAAAAAAATGCTGTTATAATTATCATGATAAAAATATAGTAAGGTAGAACCGCTGAGAGTCACTTTTAAAATTCTTGACGTTTCCAAACAATTTAATTTTTAAATTTACTCACAACTCACACACACATTTTCATTTTCAATCTCAAGCAACAACAATTTCGAACAATTTCAATTTTTTGTTTTCACTTTTATATGATTTTAAAATGTTGGCAAACTTCAAAAAAAAATCATGGCCGACAAATTGAGAGAACGGTTATACCTTGCTATGTTTTTATCATGATAATTATTTCTTTAAAAGAATTAAGAGCAACAGCAAAGTACTTTTTCAAGCAAGAGAGACAAAGAAAAATATTTCTTGTGATTTTTCTTGAGAACTTCAGAGAGCCCTTATGAAACGAAATAATACCAACATTGAACAATTTAAAAAAGTACAGAAATTGGGGAAACTACGAGGTTAAAAAAAATGCCACAAAAATTTTTTTCCAAAATCTTAAACATCATAAAATGTGTTCCTCTATTTTTTAAGCAAGAAAAATACTCTATTCCGAAGCTAATATTAGATATACCGTCGCACTATCTGCATGATTTTAAATGGATCCAGGCTATTATATATTGAATTTTAATTAAATTAATTTTCTTTGTTTCTGTATCTCTTCGTTTAGCTACATTGAAAAGATTAAAAGTACTGGTGCAACATATATGGCCGCTTCTGGTTTAACGGCAAATACTTGTAATCAAGTGAACTTTTGTCATGTTACCGCTATGGCAGAGTATGCATTGCAATTATTTGATAAAATCGAAGAGGTTAATACACATTCGTTCAACAATTTTCGGCTGCGTATAGGTAAGAAAACATAAACTTAAGTTTTGCTTTCGCTACGGCGAATTCAAAGGCGCGCTTACGTATGGATATGGTGAGATATGATAAAATGCGTTTATGTATGTACGATATGAAAACTCTTCGCGAATTTTTTTGTAAATTTTTGAACACTTGAAATTAAGGACAAAATAGATTATTAGAAGAATAAATAAAGTCGAAGGACAGCATTAAGAAATATGGTACGGATGGTCACCATAAATATTTCACTCATTTTCAAATCAATAAAAACATCATAAAAACTAAGCAATTACCTTTTCTTAAAATTTCGAGTAAAGTTTTGAAATTTTAATAACAATCATTTGCTTATTTTTTGTGCATGCGGCCCAATATCACGGTTTGCACGAGTAGCTAATTGTCCTCATTAAAAATGGCGCCTTAAATGTCAGCCTTCAAATGCCAGATATATGTATATTAGCAAATCTTACGAGTAGCTACATTCTTCGACAAAACTTGTCTTTGGTCAAAAATGGTGGGACACTTATCTAAGATATTGCTTTATCTTCAGTTTTGCATAAAGAACAAAATTCCATCGCGAAATTGTATTCATATGATATATTAAAAAAGTCAAAATGACAACTTGTGCTCATGTACCCGTAGTTGTGTATGTAACGTATACACCCAGTAACACCATACACTGCCAGAAAACACGTTTGTACATATGTATATAATGATTTCTTCATGTATGTAAAAATCTCATAAACAATTTCGAGTGTGCCAATACAAATTGTAAAACTAGAATTTTTTTCGCAAATCATTGGCATCTTATAATCATTTCAATTTTTTTCATTTGCTTTTATTACTCTAGATTGGTTCGTTTTGGCAAGAAGAATATTTCCACCTTTTAATGTTGGCATTCTTATGCCGAAATTCCACTAGGCATTAAAATGACTTAACGTAATGACAAAAATATTTTTAATGCCCAAGTTTGCCATTAAAATTTTTGCCGTTTAATGCCTAGTAGAAATCCAGCATTAAACTTTTAAAATTAAAAAAAAACATTAAATTGGAAAAATTACAAAATAGCTGTAATTTTTTAATTTGGTGGCACACTCTTGAAACTTCACAGATATGCTTTATTTGATGCAAACTTTCATTGCCTCTAATATGAATATTGTATTTGAAAACTTCCCAAAGTTATTAAAAAAAAAACATTATAATTTTTTCGAGGTGCAATAAAAAAATTGGTGAAGGCCAAAATTTGTCAAATACTTGATTTATTTCTTATTGCACTTGTTTCTGGAACTCCAACTGCAAGAAGAATGCTTTAGCGTTTTTTTTTTCTGCCGAGAGAAGGGAGTGACACTTATAAAAACAACTCTTGAGATTTTTTTCATATATGGGCATCAACACCCCATAGTGAAAAAAATCCGCAGAGACCTTTCATGTGACACACTAGTTATTCATTGATTGATGATAAAGTGACCGCATATCTAACAGTCCCTTAATAACCCCATCTCTTCAATACAGTTATTTATAACTTATCTTTGTTTATCTTTTCTCCTTTTAAGGTATAAATATCGGGCCTGTTGTGGCTGGTGTTATTGGAGCGCGTAAGCCGCAATATGATATTTGGGGAAATGCCGTAAATGTGGCGTCACGCATGGACTCTACTGGGTTGCCAGATCATATACAGGTAATTCGTTATTAATTGCTACGGAATCGCTGGATGCAAACTAACTCCACAAAGCCTATTAAATATTGTTGAATACAAAGCTATGAATATTCTTTCCCGCAACAAGAGCAAATATTTACTTACATACTTAGGCACATAAGATGCTCACAAAATTTCAAAGAAATAAATAATATTGATTATTGCTTTATGTGGCGATTGAGTTAGAGTTTAATAAACAAAATAGGATGAAACAGTAAAATATGTATTGATGTATTGTGGTAGCTAAACAAATATCATTCATCATGGCCAAAAAATAATTTTAGTCATACAAAAAGATGAATGCTGCTTGACAAAGCACTACCACACAATGAATATACAATATTAAATTGCCAATCTTTATGCGATATGAATTGGTACAGCTGGTTCAGCTAAAGCTTTTGTTTAGCTTACATATACATACATATGTAACAATAAATAGAAACTATTAATATCCAAATAACTATGTATGTATGTATGTATATACTTTAGGGCAGTCCTGCCCAACGCTGTATGAACTCCTTAAGCAAGCGCTCTGTGCTTGGCATGTCTGCTTTAGGGTGTCCTAGAATATAAGTGATGCATTTTTTCTGAGAATTTCGATACGCATACTCTCAAAGCTGTTTTCTTTTGACCTAACTAACATATATACAAATGTATAAAGTTTTATTGCTGTAGAATGACGATAACCCGCGGCGACTTGAAGTTGAAGTTTTGATGCAGAACTTGTACTGGGATAACCGTTTTAAATCAGTTTAAGAAACACCCATCTAACGGTCGCTCTTTAGTTTCAATCAATGTCGCTAGGGAGACTACCGTTTCAGTTGTAGACTTTAGGCAAAACTTCCTAAGCATAGTTAAGCTTTCGTTTCAGGAAAACAAGACTGCCGACTCTAATGCATTAACTCGTGCTACAGCAACTTCAAGACTAGCTTTTTTATCGATCACAGCTTTATACTGGAGTTAGACGATGTGCACTACGACCTTAGGTCTATTGTGCCCTCCAGAGCTCATCATAACCCCACGTCCAGCCCTAGTGCTCTGATGAAACCGAGCAGTTTCGAGGGCGGCCACAATCGTCTCATTTGTGTTAGTCTTCTTCTCGTCGTGAGGTTTCAGGTGGTCGTCTGGACTCTTCCCCAGGGTATGCATATGGGCCCGCAGGCTGCAGTGACCCATTAGCAGTCCTGTTTTGAAGTTGAAATTAGTTTTATCCTGGCTCTTTTGAGGTTAAAATTTCCTAGAAGTCCTTTCGCCTGTCTTATTCCAGACGTGTTATCCCAATGTACTCGACTTAGCTAAGGTTTTTCTTCTCTAGGAAGGTTTCTGTTTCCATAGGGCGAATGGCTGCTGCTTTTCTAGCTAGTCTGTTAGCCAGCAGATGCACTATGTTGTGTTCCCCCAGGGTGTTCAATTCCATTACACATTTCCATATAACCCGTGCTTTAATCTCATGCGGCGATACGGCTATTAGTGCAGCCTGACTTGTCGCAGGTAGATGACACATGTGATGTCTTTTTGATTGTTTCTGCACAATTACTTCCGCACAAAATTTGCTGGCAAAAACATCCGCTTAAAAGAGTCTAGGGTAGTTCGCCAAGAGAATGGAGTTCTTGGTTTTGGGGCCGTATATTCCTTCCACTATACCGCCGCTCATGAGATCACCACTTACAAAAAAGGTAAATTTCTTTTATAATTAGTACTTATAGATTGTGAAAAGGATCAGAGAAGCAGGCGTTCACTTTCAAACACAGGTGGTTAATGCCACGCCACAACATGCTGCTTAGGAAGTCTCGAGATGTAGATTACTTCTTCAATCCGTCCATACAAAACTAATTTAAAAAGCTAGCGCAAAAAAAATGGAATTGATCGGTTGGAGAAATCTAGCTAACCAACTTTTACAAAGAAAATGCGTTCAAAGTTAAAAAAAATAATAAATAAATTTCTATTCTATTAACTCCCTCTTCTCGAGCTAAAAGAATGAAGATAAAGGTTCACTGAAATTTTATATCTAAAGGTTATCCTTACTAATATTATAAAACCGAAAGTGAGTTTGTTTGTTTATTATGCTTTCACGCTTTAACTACTCAACCGATCATCATGAAATTTTGTGCACACTGGTGGAGGCGTGGCACCTCCCATACAAACGGAATTTTTCATACTGCATATCTTAGGATATATTTGTGATAGAGTACTAGAACTTGGTGTGGAGATATATAAAATCAATACCACACTTATGGAGGAGGGATGCCACCTGTTTAAAAAATCAAATTCAACTTGAATTAAGCGAATTACTTATTTCAAAATTATATAAAAAAAAATTAATGCCAATAGGCTTAAAAAAGTTGTAGTTTGAAAATATATTGAAAAGGGTTGCCACAAATTTAAATAAATTATTTGAAAGCTAATTGAAAAATTAAAATATGGCTGTCAAATGAAAGATTGTTTAGAAACCTTCACATTAAAAATTTAGAATATTAACGGGTGGTAACCCGTTAAAAAATTAAATTCTATTAATTTGAATGAATCACTACAATATGGGTATCAATCGAAAGGCTTTTGATAAGGGTTTTACTTCTTAACTAGCTGTAGGAGGGTTGCCACCTGTTTGGAAAATCATATGCTACTTGAACTAAGGGAATTAGGTTATTATAATATGTATCACAATATGAGTGTCAGACGAAAGGGGTTTAATAAGGTTATAGTTGGAAGATATTTTGAAAAGTGTTGCCACCTGTTTTAAAAGTCGAATTTAATTAATTATGCTCAAGTTAAGGTGTCAAATTTAAGAGCTTGAACATATAGAATTTTGTGGGGGTATTTGAAGGGGGTTGTCACCTGTTTTAAAACTACATTCAAATACAATTAAATGATATATTACAATATAGGTTTTAAACGAAAGACTATTGAAAAGTCTTTATTTCTAAGCTACAAATGTATTGCAGTGTTTCCATAATTTAAACTTCAAATTTAGCTTGAATTATAGGAATTAGGTAAGTTTAATAAATACATAATACATACATATCGTCACCTAAGGGTGAAAAGATGCCAAGACGAAAAATCGATGTAGTTACGTATTACCTGCCATTCTGCATCAAAGATAAAATTTCGAAAAAATGGACTTGGCACCTTTTCACCTTTAGGTTATGAATCACAATATGAGTATCAGACAACGAGGTTTAAAAAGGTTGCCAACTGTTTAAACAGTTAAATTCAAACTATTCAATAATTTCAATGAATTATTAAAATATGGCTGAAAGGGCTTCATTCTATAGGTACTACATCTAAGGAAGAAAAAGTATCACAAGTGAGAAGGTTAAAAAAGTTTTAGTTTGAAAATTGAATTGAAAAATTGTAAAAAAATTTAAATCCTCCTGTTTTTGGCATAGTTTAAGTATGTTGAGTTTTATTGAAACAAATCAGACTTTATGTAGCACTCTATTTCATACACTCAGCGAAGCGAGTTAGGGCGATCTGCTCATATATAAAATTGGACTACCCTAAGTTGGTCACAATGAATTTCCACTGTATTGTGTATAAACAGAGGCCAAGAAAGTCGGTGACATTATTTATTCACGTAAATATTTTGCTGCTCTTTCTCTCTCTCCCCCTGCAGAATGGATACAGTCAGATGCTTTTGTATTATCTCGCAGCGAAACTTATTTTGCTTTCTTATTACTTGAGTTCCCACGTGGGCTGAGGCGTATGAGTGACTTTGTTTATTAAGATGCCGTCTGCAGTTGTGCTTTCCTGATGCTCCTCACTTGCATGTACATACATACAATCTACATATAGATACACGCATAAATAATAGGAATGCGATTTTTGCCGCTTTACTGATTTTGCAATCAACTCGTCAACATATTTACGCAATTTCCGCATTTTCATAGTTCTTTTTGTTTGCCTTTTTTGCACTCTTCACGCCAGGTCACACAAGAGGTATATCAAATTCTGGTCGGACGCGGCTTTGAGCTTACCTGCCGCGGTAGTGTTAACGTCAAGGGCAAAGGCTCTATGATTACATACTTTTTGAAAGGAAAGTCAGCGCAGCTACCAGCGCTGGAGGCAAACCATATCAATGCGATGCCGAAGACAATAAATGAAGCAACTGGCACTGCAGCAGCTGTGGAGGCCGAGAAAAATAATAAGAATATTGATTTGGCTAATTGTGGCACAGTGATATCGCCCATCAAAGAAAGCACAAAGCCACTATCTGACACCCAACTAGAAGAGAAAAAGTCTGAGTTTATATCATCTCCACCACAAGTATCAGCGGAGGAGGCAGCACCACTTTCCTCGTCTCCTCCAATCGATCAAACGAACAAAGTCATCACAGACTCTGGCGACGATCTCTCACCCGATTCGGAGCTAAATTCCTACATGCAGAGTGCCACCGCACAGCGCCGAAAGTCGCTCTGCCGCCAACACAACATATCCTCCTCCTTTGGCAACACAACCAGCTCTAGTTCTGCACTCACGCCCTCAGCACTCTCAAGCAGTTCGAGCGTGGTTACTATAGCCATTTTACCAGCAATTGCCAAAGCTGGCTCCTCGTCCATGGAGAACTCCATGGAGGGTACTATGGGCAGCAGCTCAATGAATACCACCACATCTGCCAACTCGACCAGCGGGCGCAGCAACAGCCAACCGCGTACCTGTGTCGATGAACTGAAGGAGGCATTCAAAGATGAAAACGAAAAGCCACCACTCAAAGACTCAATTGAAAATCTACAAATTTTACTACAAAATAATATCAGCCTTTCGGATCTCAGCAATAAGCAGCAATTGAATCTACGATCAAGCGATGCCAAAATGCAGCAACTGAAAAAGGAAACCATTGTCACATTCCGCACGGAGACCGCTGCACGTCGACAACGCAAATCAATTACAACGATCGCTACGACAATGCAGCTACGCAGCTTTGACGAATATATTACATCTGGCACAAGTACAACCACCACAGGTGTGCTCAGCAGTGCGCAAAGGTTGAATGATGGCGCGCCAAAAGGTGACAACGACAATGACGATGAATATAATAGAGTAGTTTGTAACGGCGTAAATCAACGCCCGCACGACTGGTCCAATCGTCTGGGGCTCGATACGCATCGCAGTCCTATAAGAAGTTCACAGTCGATGAGTCCCATCGGATTGGTGGGAAGCGAAGTGTTTGTGCTGCCCAATAGCCGTAGCATGATTGTGTTCAGCAGCAGTGGCAGCAGCAGCAGTAGCGGCGGTGGCGGTGGCGGCGGTGGCGGCGCTGTTGGAAGTACGAGTAGTGGCAGCAGTGCGACGAGCGCCAACAACACCATCGCTTATATGCTGCAGGATGTGAGCACTTAAGGCGTCTGTCTACTAGACTCTAGCGAAGGCTAGGGTGTATACATATTTGGCGGGCGAAACACCTGGATTATGTTTGTAAGTTAATGCATAATTAAAGTGAATGAATCTCATTTTAGCTTTTAATATGTAAGTATTTACAAGTGTACCATGTAATTATGTAAATGCATTTTTATGTAAGTATTACTATTATACAGAAGAAACATATTTAAGAGTATTCGTAGATAAGTGAGGAGCTAACAGTAAATGTTTACATATTTTAGAGAAGGTAATAAAGTTTATATTTAAGTAAGTAGATTTATTAAACAGAGTGTAAATATGATGAACACATAAATCGAATTGCAAAAGGACCAGTGCAGGTACATACGTTAGTTTAATAGTAAATAGGAAAATTGCATAAGTAGGTATAAAAGTATTTAATACTTACATATATCTGAGGTATTTTAGGTTCCTATTTTTTCCTTATCCATAAAATCTGTCCAGTACGCGCCACCATTTTCGAGCTAATTGTAGGATTGGGAAAAAACTCGATCTTATGAAATATGTCTATAGAAAAGCTTGATATAGTCGAAGCCGGTTCGCTGCTATCTGATAAACTTAATTGACGCGGAAACTGTGGCTCCAATCTTATTCGAGCCTTTTCATACAAATTCCATCGGATAATTGAGACTTCGGCTAAATGAAAAAAATCGGTTTAATAAAACAACATTTATATCGCGAAATTCGAAGATACACTAGTTAAGATATGTTTAAATGCAGCTATTTTTTGAACTCAACTTTATAACACAAAATGGCCCTGGAAGTGTTTTCGCAATTATAACAACTCTATTAAACCAAATAAGTAATCAGCTGATTTCATAGTTTATTATGTTACTATCCACGTACTCAGTATTAATACTCAACTCGTTGGCAATGATTTTTTTTTAAGTCTGCCAGCATTTTAAAATCATATAAAATTAAGATTAAGAAAATTTGTTCGAAATTGTTGTTTGGGATTGAAAGTGAGAATGTGTGTATGAGTTTGTGTTTAAATCAGCAACCGTAACAGTTATAAGTTATACAACAAAAAATTTATTTTAATTATTGTGCTTCAATTTTTATTTTGCCTTCAACAAATAATAGGTACATCATGAAATTTATTTTGCGTTAAATAATTGTTGTCTGATGAGTTTTATTTTTCATTCAAAAATTAAAAGTTGTTTGGTGAGTTTTATTTTCAATTACAAAATAAAACTTAAGGGCTGAAGTTTTTATTTTTTTGTTTGAAGCGCTTGAGTTTTACTTTATGAAAGAAAAATAAAACTCACAAAATATCTAATTTATTCAAAAAATAAAACTCATCTCATAACAAATATTTTGCGAACGAAAACTAAAACTCAACAAATAACAATTATTTTCTGAACGTAAAATAAAAATTATTAAATAAAGGTTTATAGTAGCATATCATAGGTAACATATCATAAGTTCTGGATGCTTCTTTAATAATGATTCTTTAAGATACAATTGAGATTCGCTAACAGTTATTTTCGGTCTCTGGTTTAAAACTTTAAAATTAAGTTGCTTGAAAACGTCAAGAGTTTTAAAAATGTCTCTCAGCTGTTCTACCTTACTATGTTTTTATCATGTTCTTTAGAACGATTTATATACTATTGCATACGTTCAAACTAATTTGAGAAGCAATTGTCCCGCAGTGAAGTCGGTCCGGTCCCTCAAAAGCGTGCTCTTTGAACACGTTAACAGCTTCTTCTGGTGATGAAAATCGTCATCCGCAACGTTTATCTTTAATGCGTGAGAACAAGTGATGAAATGAATGATGTTTGAATAGATGTGTGAAAGATTGCATTGTAGTTGTATACACTTGCCTGATTATATGGTTATCATAAAATGTACTGTAAAACGTTCTCAGAATTTTCATAGGTCTGTTCGATGAATGCACTAAAAGTGTAGAAAAGTGCAGTGCAGACCGACATTTGACATTTGATGCAAGAAAATATGTACCTGGCAAAATTCAAAACGACTCAAATGTCATTTAAGACCTTTTACAGACCCTTTTTTCCAAATACATTTGAATAAGTAACATCTTTTGATTGAGTTCCAATCGAACCAGGGGTCTTATGGAGTAGTAGCACGCATCTCTACCCACAACAATTCCGGCTCCCATTATTTTTATTAAATTCGTAAGAATGCCACTTATGATTTAAAATTTCATCCTCTTCTCACCTTCAAGAAGGAAATGCGAAGGAACGTGCGCGACTATCTGAATTTATTAACCGTCCGTTCCTTTAGTCGTCAGATTTGCAGGATTTAGTCAGAAGTCGTTCTCATACCGAAATTTACAATATCTTCAGTAATATCTCTCGGACTAAATCTGACTATTTCCGACTAAATCTTGTAAATTTGACGAGTAAAAGAACAGACTGTATACTTATGTAAAAAAATTAAACTTTTTTCTAAAAAGGTATTCTACTTCTTGGATCTTCTAAAAAATCGACGGTAATTTTTAGCCACTTGAAACTTGCACATTATTAGACTAAAATTGAATGGGCTATAAAACTGTGTACTCAAAAAAATTCTACCGTTTCTGAGAAAAAAGTTTGAAATTTGGGTGAAAATTTGTTGCACTTTTTTGCGGTCTTTTAAAAAGTTTTAAGCTTGAGTTTATATGGGTTTTGTTAGAGAACTGCATTTTAATTGAAAATTCTTAAAAATAAATAAATAAACATGAGTGGCAAACGATATCACTTTGAAATGGGTGTGCTATTGTATTGGCCAATACTGTATAAACAGAATATCATTTCGAAAGGAGCAATCTACACTTCAAGTTGAAATTTTAAAGGTTAAGCGCAACTCGTCATAAGAGTATTAGTCAAGGAACTTAAAAAATAAATGCATCTTCGGTTTATTACTATCTACATATTCAGTATTAACATTATAATTTAGTAATGTACATAATATGCATAATACGTATATTAAGTTGGTTGAAAAAAAGGGTTTTACTAGCATATTTTTGCTTTCTAGTCATAATAAACTTCCTTATTCCGAGCCCATGCAATGAGCGGTGAGCGGCCACTTCAATAGCGTATCATATGTTTTAATTTTAAGTTGCTCACCGCTCAGCCGCTCGCCGCTTTGCCGCTCATTGCGTGACCTCGGCCTAAGCATGTATTCCACACATACATACATACAGTGAATGTTAGTCAAAATCGTACAGTAAAGTTTTTCCATATTTTGAAAATATATATTTTTATACCTTTGATGAGTATGAAATGGTATTATAACTTTGGTCCGATGTTTGTAAGTACCAGAACAAAAAGAGATAGACCCATGAAAATGTATACTTATATGATCAGAACGTCGAGCTGAGTTGATTTATCCATGTCCGTCTGTCCGTCTGTCTGTCTGTTTGCATGCAATCTAGTCTCTCAGTTTTCGAGATATCCGGACCAATTTGGTAGGTTGGTGTATTTTTATAATGTATTAATCATTTGTCGGAACCGGAAGAATCGGATAACTATAACCTATAGCTCCCATACAACTGATTGTTCAGATATGAGATTTTTCGTTATAATTCATCCATTTATTTAGCTAGGACCATGAAATTTCGCGCTGTTTTCACTCATTATCAACAGAAGACTTACAGTGAAAATAACAAAGATCGGGTCACTATAACCTGCAGCCCCCATACAACTGATTGTTCAGATATGAGGTCTTTTATCATAACTCCTCCATTTATCCACATGAAATTTCGCACCATTTTCACTTATTATTAACAGAATACGTACAGTGAAAATAACAAGGATCGGGTGACTACAACATATATCTTCCATACATCTGATTGTTCAGATATGGGATTTTACTGTAAAACTCCTTTATTTGAACAGCTAAAACCGATAAATTTCGTAAGATATTTTATAAATAATAATACAAAGTCTACTGAGAAAATCGTCAAAATCTAAGCTGTATAAGCTTTATCTCCTATAGCACTGATTGTTCAGATACCAGTTTTTGCGATATATCTCCTTTATGTACGAAACTAAACCCAATAAATTGTGTTACCGGTTTACATACCGATCACATAGCAGTGAAAATTACTTAGATTGGTGCCATATAAAGTATATCTTCCATACCTCTGATTGTTTAGATGCGATTTTTTATATAAGTATGTAACTCCTCTATCGATGTATGCAGATGTATTCAAAATCAGTAATCTGTCAAACTAAAATTTGCAGATGTTCATGAAAGGTATGAAGCCTTCGGCATAGCCGAAGACAGCGCTGCTCTTACTTGTTTTTATTTAAATTTTATTAATTTTTAATAAAAATATGGTTCATACTACCGCAAATTATATACAACTCAAAATGTCTAACTTTGTAACAATCAAAAAAAAAAAATCGTCAAATTTTCATCAAAATTTCACACTTTTTATTCAGAATTTTTAGAATGTTTTTTGGTAGGCAGCTTTTTATATGTATAGCCCATCCAATTTTAGTACAATAAAGTGCAAGTTTTAAATCGCTACAAAATACCTTCGCATTTTGGGAATTTTTTTTTTGGCTTTTTCTTTTTCTTCCATATAACGCAAAAAAAAATTCTCAAAAAACAACGGTATTTCTTAGCGGCTTTAAACTTGCACTCTATTACACTAAAATTGAATGGACTATAAAACTGAAAGCCCAAAAAAATTTTGATTAAAAATGTGAAGTTTTGATGAAAATTAATTTTTTTTAATTGTTACAAAAATAGGAACTGTGAGTTTTAGAGATTTTGTTGTAGTGTAAAGTATATTTTTATTTCAAATTAATAAAATTTCAATGAAACAAAATATATTTAAAAAATATGGAGAAAAATTTACTGTACGATTTTGAATGACACTCACTGTACACACTATTATAGTACAAACACGGTTAAATTTTAAATCTGCCATCGAATGGCTAATTCTATATAGCGTTGAAAGGATATACGAAAAATAAAACATTTGTAAATACGTATGTACATATGTTTGTAGAGTATATTTATTTAAAAATATGAGTATGTATGAGTTCAAAGAATTTATAAGAATTTAAATGCAGAATTTATAAAATTTTTAGGCATTATTTATGCATGTATATATATTTGAATGCAACACAAAGATAAATATATGTACGTAAAATATTAATTAAATTATGCTAAATTGATTTTAAAAGCAAATAAAAAACTATGCTGTTTCCAGTGAATTGGAAATAAATAAAAAATTTAAATGCAACTCTGTCAATTTACGGCTGTAAAAGAAATATTTACCGTTCATTTCAGCTAAAAAAATAAGCTAGAAAAATTCAAATCAGACGCGTTTTAAGATAAGTGCGTATATATGTACATATTCACACAAATATATGTATACACTTTTATCTTCATATAATTATAAAACATAAAAAATTAAAATAATCCGCTGGCACTTAAATTTTCAACTTTTAAATCAGATATTTCAGAATTGTTTGGGGTATGCAGTTTTATAGCCCATTAAATTATTTTACAAGTTTCAGTTTGTAAAAAAATCGCATTGATTTTTGGCAACTATTTTTTCTAAGTGAATTACACCTTTTTTCATAAAAAAAATTTGTTTGGAAGAAAATGCGTTAAAGAAGTTTATACTTTATTATACTAAAATTAATGGACTGTAAAACTGCGTACTCAAAAAAATTCTGAAAAATTTGATTAAAAAGTTTAAATTTTATATTCAACTTTGGGGGATTTTTTTTTTGTTATTTTTAAATCCGAATTTCATACATTACAATTCCGACATTACTGGACCACCCTAAGCAGCATACTTTTTGCGCAAGTGGTAACACTACTATGGTCTGAGAGGCCGCTTTCAGGCTTTGTATCGATTCAACTCTACAGTTTGGGTCCTAAACAAGCTACTTAAGCACATGGTTCGCTGCTCTTCTCTCTGCTACACTTTACGCTTAAAATGCGGTCGTGATTCTGTAGTGCACAGTGTAAACAACAGTTAAATAATTTTTGGGTTCAAAAGATATTATTTGCTTTTATGGTAAACCAACGAAATGCAATGTTGATTAAAACTCATGTAAAGTAAAGTTTTCACAAAATAAACAACCAATAATGTATGTAATTACCAAAGCTAACTATGCTAATCTTTTTTTATGTAAATATAATTACAAGTAATTACAAATGAAAATACAAATAAAAGTAACACAACCAAAGCATAAATGTACAAAATTGAAGCAACTAAGAGTACGAGAAAAAAAATTTGAAATTATAAATAATACCTAAAAAATAAAATATCTTACTGTGATTGTAATCCAATTTGTATGTAGTACATATCTACATACATATGTTTGTATAGAATATGTAGTCCAAAAATAATTACCAATTAAAATGGCTTCCTTTTTAAATTAATTGTAATCACATTAAATCAATTGTAATGTTTTTCTAATTGCTGAGTTGTTTGCTTATAAATAATATTTATTATTTTCTGAAAAAATTTCTGAAAGAAAACTTTTTGATTTCGCAAAAAAAAAAACAAACTGGCAAAAAAGTTTATGTGCATCCTAGCTGCGTAAAATTGCGTCTGTCTGCCCATCTGAACGAATGAGTGATGAGTTCTGTGTTTTGCCTTTTAAGTGGCCATGAGTTGTGACCAGCTGTTAATGGAATTTAATTAGTGTTTTATATGTAAACAAATTGAAGTAGCGGTTATTGTGGTGAATATTCTACATATGCACACATGCATACATACATACATGTATATAGTCAGCGTCAAAAATATGCATACCCTAACGTTTTGGCGATTCTTTTTATTTGTATTTTCCATAAAAATTTCTTGTTCTTTTTATTAAAATATAGTTTATTTAACAGCAAAAACAACAAGAATCAATTATGTTTTTTTTTAATTTCATACAGAGCTCGGGAAAATGTTAGAAATACCAAAGAATTTTCATCGAAAGTTTAAAATTTTCAATTCGATTTCTTATAAAATTTTTGAGTACGCTGTATTGCAGCCCATTAAATTTCAATACTCTCAACGAAAACAATTCTCAAAACTCAGCGGTAATTTTTATCGACTTCAAACTTGCACTGTATTAGACTGAAGTTCGATGGGCTACAAAACTTAATACTCAAAATTTTCTAAGAAAACGAATTGAAAAATTTTAGAATTCGATGAAAATTTCTTGCATTTTCCCCCGAGTACTGTATGAAATTAAAAAAAAATTAGTTCTTGTGGTCTGTTAAACGAACTTTGTTAAAAACATAAATAAATAAATAAAAATTTGGTGTGGGAAATATTTATAAAAAAATCGTCAAAACATCAGGATATGCATAATTTTGACGCTGACTGTATGTATATTTTGGCAAGTATACTACATTAAGCCGTACCAGAAAAAAAGAAAAAAAGTTCGTAACCTGAATGATTTTTGCAAGGCAATTTCGAAAAATCATTTTTTTTTTTTGCCGAACGTAGGGATCACCTTTTATATTTTAGTCATATCTTCGTTATTTACAATCGGATCTAAAATATGATATATCGATGTTCTTGAGAAAACACTTTTTTTGTTCCAAAGTCTATTGACCTCAAGTACCCCATGCTAGTACCCATCAGATCCAAGCTCTTGTCCTCTAACGTAGCACCCTAATGTCCGTAAATTGATGCTCAACAAAAATCACTATATTTTTGCTAGGTAAGTATTTTGATTATTCCAGTAGAACTATTTTTGAACAGATTTTTTATAGCCGAATTGAGGGGTCACCGAAAAATATAAAAAGGTGATTCCTAGGTTCGGCTAAAAAAAAATTGTTTCGATATTGTTTTGCAAATATTTTGGACTTAAGGCTATGCGGCGAAGATTTTTTGTTTGCTGTAAGGTTGTACGGTCTAATCTATATACACAAATTTGGCATTTTGAGTTGTACACATATAGATTACATATTTACCATATATTTTTTAATAATTCTAATTAAATTAGATATTTTAATATTTTCAAAACAAACACAAATTCCTGGCGTACATATCATTCTAATAGATATTTTTGGTTAGTACAACAAGTTGTCAAGTACTTTCAAAGCAATCATACTGAACTTATTATTATTTTAGTTATTAATTAAATTAGTTATAAAACTATGCACTCATATTGCTCTTTGTTAGAAAAATATTTGTAGAGCTTTTTCAAACGAAAAAATGTGTGCACATGTCGCCTGCCAGTGTGCTTAAATACTGCATTGTATAGAAAGGTATAAGTCATCTTTATCACACAAACTGAAATGTAAAATATGTACAATGAAAATACAAATTGCAAAGAAACACTAAGCTAATATTATGTATGTATGTATGTAACCAATGTAAATTGTATTAAAATTTGAAGTATATATTTATGTGTATTTATAAAGTGTTATGAAATATTTAAAAATATTTTAAATGAAAAATCACTTTAAATTTTAAGAATAAATGTGTTATTATACGAGTATTAAAGAAAGAAAACATGTTTGCAAGCGAATAAAAATAAAAAAAAAAACTAAAGTGTATGAAAATGGTAGTTCAATTTGAAATGGGAAAACATCTCAAATATGTAAGTATTTACAGGTTCCTTTTATAAACATTCGATATTCGTAGAAGTGAATTTTTTTTCTAGCTAACTTGTGGACCCATATTTAGCTGATTCGTTCACTCAGCTCAATGAGGAAAATGGAAACGGAATTTGACCTGAAAATGCGGCCGTTCAGCTCTATAACACAGGGCAACACTGATTTTGGTGCGGCAAATGTTAAATCGGTTTTTGATAGACTTTTTTGAGCTGATTACGAATCCGTAATTATAAAGATTCCATCACGTACTGATTTCGAGAAAATCGTGGTCAAAGTGTCAAAAAATCGGGGTTTTTTCAATATTTGACAAGCTCCAGCAAAGAGTAAAAATGTGGTAGAACCTTCCACTTAGGCTTAACTCAAAGCTAGAACCCTAGGCTACTGCCCCTGAAAATACCATTTAAGGACCTGAGCAAGAATTGGTAACAGAGTGATGATGTGCTATTTTTTAGATATATTTTTGATCCCTATTCTAATTGCGAAGGATCAGAGCCATTTGTTACCTATAGAAGAAATTTGTTGAACCAATGAAGGCTCTACAGTCTAGAATATCCTCTTACATTAAAATCAGCGAATTTTTATGTTTCATTTCCCAGCAAATCGCGGAACTCATCCCTTATAATAAAAACAAATTGACACCTTATTAAGTACAGAAAATTATATTTTTAGCCAGTGTTTTGCCAATACGTATTATCTGGCGCATATTATTTAAATACAAATACATCTATCTAAATATAATTGTAAGAAGGGCTGTAGCTATAAACTAAAGCACAGCGTGAATGCTAATAAATCTCATTTAAATAAGTGGCAGTTCTAAAAAAAAAAAAGTGTGCGAATATAAAAAAAAAATATTACAGAATTACTAATAAGATAAAGGTTAAATTCATAAGCGAGTACTTTTGCATATAATTGTCTATTTGAAGTATCCGACGAACCAACATCAACATCCTGGCGCTAGATTAAATCTTTTTAGCGCGCCGCCACAAACAGTAATAGCCCAGGATGTGAAAGGAAAAGTAAATAGCCAAAATCGCAAGCAAATTCCTGTACAGATTCGATTCATTAAAGCTGTATTTGTCCAGCACATCCTGTCCAGTGTGAAAACAGGGCAAGTCCTCACTCTCCTCGAAGCAGGCTACAATGAAAAGGAATACAAAAAAAAAGAAAAGAAAACAGCAGCAAATAATGAAATGAATTTCAACAGAAAATTAATTACAATTATAAATTTTTCCTAGATGAAGCAAGTATGTATACGGTATAAATGGGAAATTGTGCTGAAAAACGCAAGAAAAGGTGGCAAATATGCAAATAAAAGGAAGCAGCTTAAGCTAAATTTAAATTGGTAAGCAAAAAAAATAAAAAATACTTCAACCTCAACCTGTGGTCACTAAGAAAGTAGTTCAGTAGGCCAAGCCAGCGGCAAGCGCTGAGTTATTGACGTAGTGTAAATTGTAAATTTTAATATATGTACATAAATTACAGCCAATAAGGTAAGTAAATCGTAAAGTAAATTTAAATACTTGCACTGAAAAAATACGGGCCGCGTGAGTTTACGAAGAAAAAAAAATTGATATTTGCAAGTTTGGCAAGGGTGGCATTTGAAGGTAGGAAAAAGATGAATTGCGTTTATTTCGGTTAAAGGCGAATAGGAAATAAAATGGAAACCTTAAATGCGTGGAAATAGACGTATTTCAATTGACTACAGCAAAATAAAAGGAACGGAAGCTAATTTCATTAAAGCTACGCGCTTCAAGAAAAGGCTCATCCCGAAACATTTGTACAGTGACTTAAGAAAATTATGCATAAAGGACACTGGGTTGAGGTAAAATTGAGTGATGTCTTTAAATTTTTACTATATAGAGATAATAATGGTAAAATTGCCGCAAAAGAAGAAGAGCGATGATGATGGAAACAAATTTTCGTGAGTTATCAATTAATTGTTGAAGTTGCTGCCTGCATCTATATACGTAGGAGGGAGGCACAATTAGGTCCCCGGGTCATCTAGAATTAGGACTAGTTCGCTAAGTTAGTAAACTGCGGGAATCATGAATGCCTGCAATGTTTGGGTCCCCAGAGTGCAAAAGAAATAGTAGTGAAAGGAGTATCTTCCAGTGCCCGCTAAAATCGTTATTCTGCAGACATAGATATCCAGTAGTAAGTAGCCGGTTTTTAAACAATTGAGTTAATTTTCTTGTTTGATCTGTTCGCATGGTAGAGGTAATCGGTGTCTTCTCAGCTTCGACTGCTATGCAGGTGTTTTGTATGCGTCTAGGGAGGGTTTTATTTAGCTTTTCACACCAGGTATGCTACGGTCTCTTGTTTTGTGGGTTGGGCAGAGTCTATTTGAATCCGGGACCATTTAAATTATTATTATTATTTGGGCATACAGCGCTGCAACCAAATGAGATGGGCATTTCATCAAAACGCGTAAATGCCTCGTAACCACGTTAACCTTGTAAATTTACCTAATTTTGTATGGTAAACCGGTTTATTTACGAGCTTTACTTACGCGGTAGGCATTTACGCGCTTAGATTAACACGCCTGACAGGACGCTGAGGTACCGTCTGCAAAAAATGGGACTCTCTGAGCAGACGAACTGCAGGTTTTGTGAGCAGAAAGTGGAAACCTTCTCTCACTGGGACTGGATGCTCAGCGTCCTGTCAGGTCTCCGGGGAGAGTTTTTAAACCCTCTCTACTAAGCTTTGGCCACGGAATTGGGAATCTTTTGCGTTGCCTTGGGGTTGCAGTTTGAGAGTCCTCCCATCTTAGTAGGAGCTTTGCCGCTTATCCTCCGGATGGACCACAGAAAGGCTTAGGGCCGATCAGGCACTGTTGAGCGCCAAATATCGCTAGGTTGCCGGCCATTTCGATGCTATCGAAGACCTCATGGCCGGGAACCCACCACAAGGTAACTGTGCTACTGGTTTCTAGTACCATTTTGCTATACCTACTAGCTTTGACACCGTTTAGCAAGAGTCAAGTACACTTAACGCTGCCTGGCTATCCGATATGATGGTTATTGTTGCCCCATTAGTCCGTCTACGAAGAAATTCGCGAATATTTCCGCCTGAAATATGGATGGATACATGTCCATCGGAACAGCTTTTTTAAATGTAGGGGCCGGCCCCAGTGTTCCCATCCTCAAGTTTGGATCCATCAGTGTAACAAACTTCAAATCCCTCGCTGGACATGGGGAATATCATTTTACACGTGTCGCTTTTAGGTACTATTACCTTGTAGAGTTTTTTTCAATAATTTTATTGAGCTTGAGGCCGTTTCTAATGACAAGTGTCGTCGAAGAACAACAAATAATTTACACAAGGTCATAGCTGCTATTTCGGAGTCCATCACATCTTCTCACCAAACTTCTTCATCGAGTTTATTGGGACTTGAACTCGCAACTCCGGCGTCCAAAGCCAGTTGTCTTATCCACTAAGCTAAGTTCGCCATGTAAACTGTAGTTGCATTTATAAAGGTTAACGTCGGTAGCTTTGACTCTGTGAGTTTGGGTACAGGATCCCCGACCATTCTCTGAATATAAATCGTCAATTCTCCGCAGCGGCACTTCAATAGCTAATATGCCAAGCCGTCAGCTGCAGAAGCTTTGTTGTTTTTCAGTAGTGAAATTGATATTAAAATTTCAGCAAAGTATGGTGGAGGCACATCAGCACCGCGGTAGTCGATTGAGGGTTCGGTTTCATGTTTGTTGAGTGCACGTAAGAGCATACATAATGGGCTGGCTAGTCGTATTCGGGCAATATTTACATACACATTGAGTACGCCGGTATCGAGTCTGGATAAGTAGGTAGATGGTAGAACTCTGTACTATCCAGATGGTTATTATGCCGGGTTACTTGAGGCAGCTGAAGCTATTTCTTTGCTATGTTTGGTTGATTGAATTCCGAGCGAGGCATTCACAGACCGAGGAGACTAACACTTAGTATCTCGGTGAGAGTCGTTTACTGCCTCCTGTGTGTAGCGTCGGATGCAGTGGCTGTTTTGTGTAGTCCTGGAGCTCGTCCGTGATTTTATAGGGATACCTTCTGACGTACCTTGGAGGAGGTTCTGTTTCCAAGAAGTTGGTCAACGGTAGCACCCAACCAGGAAATACATGCAAGGCACAATATTTTGCTCTCTTTTAAGGGTCATCCGCGCCTCGCTATGCAAATTATGTACTAGCGAATCAGAGAGCATCACATATCTGTCCAGAGCGCTGTCTTGAGACATCTCGTCGTGTGTGTCCTACTAGTGGCTGGTGACCAAATTTCGGTTGCGTGCGCAGAGGAAGGGAGGAGGCTTTCCAAAGTAATCAAACTAGAAATTTCGAACAGTCTGAAACGGTAAACCGTCGATGTAAGCTCCTAGCTGCAGCCTGACATCTTTCGTCCATGCGATAAAAAAGGTTTCCATGACTTCGTGTAGGAAACGGTTAGGTTCTTTGGGGGACAATGCTCTCGCGGGCTAGGTTAAGGTTGAGGGCCGAGTTATCAGGTGGCACGTGCAGTACGGAAGTATCAATACCTAAAAGGACATCGCTATTGGGGAAAGAAGTGTTTGATATTGATTTGAAAAGGCCGACGAAAATGTCCTCGGTAGCTTCCGTAAAGCCATCTCAATGAGTTGGTGTGTGCAGCGGGTTGTTTTCTCTACTGGTTTCACTACTTTTTCAATTCAGTTGATGGAAAATATTACGAAATTACGTTGATGTGGCTAAGCTTTAAGAATTAAATTTTCATAAGGGAGTCTTCAAAAATTGTCAATCATATCTTAAGTATAACTTAATGTTAGAAAATATATAATTTCGTAAGTATTCTATTTGCGCGCTTGGTTAAAAAAATACTCACTTATATTTTGAACACCAGACCACTGGGCAATCGTCATTGCTTCATTCGCATATAACATCCACGACAGGAATTGTGTCCAGTAAAAGGCCATAGGCAAAGTGCTGTAAGTAAATTACACGAATCCACATACATGCATATATATGCAGTATACAGTTACGTTCATCAGCGGTAATTATCTCTTATAAGCTTATAATGTAGATGTGTATGTATGTAAGCTAACTACGAGTAACTCACCTAATTTTAATGAAAATTCCAGATGTAATCATGAAAATGTAATCAACAGGTACCAAATATGCCATTGCCAATGGCACAGAATTGAATGCTGTGGAAAAGAAGCAACCGCAGGCAGTAGCCACATTCATTACCAAAACGATAGAGATAGCCGTTATGCTGAATGCAAAAAATGTCGGCCGCAAGCCAGTTATCCAATAACAGATTATAACGAAAAGTAATGGTTCAATGATCATGCCAGGCAACTGAAAAATTGATTATTGATTAACTAAAGGAATGTTTGTAATGTGTCTGCAATTTTTATATTTTATATGCTAATAAAAATGGAACTCTAAAACAGTTTGACCGATTAGAATATTTTTGATAATACCCAGATGAAAAAAAAAAATAAATTTGAAAATTTTAAGAAAATATTTTTAGGAGTGTTGCCATCTTTTTCAAAAATTAAATATAATTTAATTGATAACTTAAATTACATATTACAATTGGATATCAAACTAAAGAGGCTTAAGAAAGTTTATTGGCTAAAAAATTTCTGTGGAGGGTTGCCACTTGTATGAAAAATTGTATTCTATTAAATTTATAAAATAAATAAAATATTACAATATAGGTGTCAAACAAAACAGATTTAAGAATAGTTTACTGCCGAAAATATTTATGGGACGGGTTGCCACCTTTTTGAAAAATTTAACTCAATTAAATGATAAGCTAAATATTTCTATATGGGTATCAGACGAAAGGTTCTTTCGTAATCGTTGAGTTATAAATATCTTCAACTAGCAAATACCCAGCGTGCTTCGCAGTGCCCTCAAAGCATTTTTTTTACTTTCTCTGACTGCACCCAAAACTCTTGGTTCTTACTGTAGTATTTGTAAAGTACTTAGGCAAGTTTTTTTGTTTTCAAATTATATCTATACAAATACATTTGAATTCAGCTTTTTATGGAACATACGGTCTTTGAATTTTTTTTGCGCTCAGTATCAAAAGCGACAAATATTGAGTCAATACATCTTTGAGGAAAGTGCGCGATATGTAGACTTGAGTTACAAGATTATGAATTAAATTTCCAGGAGAAAGTCGATACTTTCCCCACTTTATAAATACCTTCGAAACTATATTTTACCAGATCTCCTGCACCCGTTTTGCTGAGTTTATTAAATTTCAGCTTGCTACATTACGTGACAGAAAATTTAAAAATTTTCTTAACCCCGTTTAAAATATTTTCAAAGTAAAACTTTGAATTTGAGTTTGTAAACAGGTGACAACCCTCCTTCGTGTAGTTTAAAAATTAAGCCTTTTAAAGCACATTTCGATAAATTTAATTTATGAAATAATTTCATTCGAATTAAGTTTTAAAACACCCAGTAACCATATTAAAACACCTGCTGCATTTGACACTTTAAATTGTGTATAATTTAATAAAACTCTATTGTTCAAACAGGTGGCAACCATATTCAAAATATTTTCAAACCACCTATTTCGCCTGACATCTATATTTTTATACAAATTTCAATTCCATTAATTCAAGTAAATTTTGAGTTTTCCAATGGATGGCAATGCTCCTACATCTAGTTTAGAGATAAACCATTTTCAAAACCATTTCGATTGATACCTATATTGTAATAATTCATTTAGGTTAATTGAATTTTATATTTAAACAGGTGGTAACTCTTGTAAAACACCCCAATAATATTCCAAATGTTAAAACTAAGAGTTTAGTTTTTCATATAGGTTGCGAATAAATAATTTAAATTGACTTTTCAAATAGGTGGCAACTCAGTTCAAAACATTACCAAACTACAACTTTTTAAGCCTCTTTCATTTGACACCCATACTGCAATACATATTTCAAATATATAATTCCCTTTATTCAAGTTGAATTTGATTTTTTAAACAGGTGGCGGTCCTCCTTCAGGAATATGGAATTGATTTTTAACCGACTTCAAAAACGGAGGAGGTTATCAATTCGCTGGAGTATTTTGTTTTTTTTTTGTTTATATATGTATGTTACCGCATAACTTTGGACCACGTCAACCGATTTCGGAAATTCTTTTTCTCTCTTTTTATCTCAGAGATGGCCCCATACTAATTTGGTTTAGATCCGATCATTGGGCGTTAAATGATTTCTAAAATGGAAATTTGTATGAAAATCTTCTTTTCTAAAGCTTTTTAAATTTAATTTCTTTTTTATCAACGACGGCAAAAGAGTTTTGTGTGGTAGGAAAAACACAAACATACTTTTAAGGCGCAACGAAGCACACCGGGTATTTGCGATTTATTACTTAAGCAAACCCAAATGCTACGGATTGTATTGAGTGTACATGAAGCTATATTGGATCATTACTTACCATCGCCAATATATTGGCCACATAATACTGTGCCGTCGAATACATGCCAGAGCGAGTTTCGCGCAAGAATAGCGGGAACCCTTGCGGGAATACATTCAATACCGAATACATGGGATGATAGGTGTTCTCGGAAATCATTACAAATAGTGCACCCTGTACCGCTTGCACACCCAGTTGCGAGAGCGATGTAGTGCCAGCAAAACAAGCGCCAATTATAATAGCCATGGCCATTTTTTGGAAGAATCGCATGCGCTGCACTGTCGGATCACGCAGCATTGAGAGCGAAGCGCGATACCAAATCACATGGAATTTCTTATACCATGCTGGCGAACGAAACGAATCAATTTCCGAATCGAATGGGTAGTCACCCGTCTGCGCCATATGAATCTCCAGATTAACCAACATATCACGCTGTTTGGCAGCACCACTGACCGCAAACATATCGCATAAATGTTGCGCCGAACGCTGTGAAGCCTGCTCGTAGCCGGGATCTGTGGCCAGCACGCCAATCAAGAAGTCAGCCGGATTATAAGCTTCCGGACAATGATAGCCATTCTCGGCGAAAAAGTTGAGCGCATTATGTGGTGAACCGGTAAAAGCGACACGCCCATCCGCCAGCAGCAAAACATTATTGAACATATCGAAGAGCTGACTGGATGGCTGATGAATGGTGCATAGTATGGTGGTGCCTTTCTTGGCCAACTCGTAGAGTGTTTGCACCAGTTGTTGCGCGCTAAACGAATCTAGTCCCGTCGTGGGTTCGTCACAGAATAAAATAACCGGATCGTTGAGTAATTCAACGGCGAATGCGAGCCGTTTACGTTCACCACCCGAACACATCTTTTTGTCATCGCCAGAGCCGATACGCGTGTGCGCAGCCGATAGCAAACCGGTGCGCTCTAATAGATCATTTATGATGGCCTTCCGTTCGCGATGACTAACACGGCGATCTAAGCGAAGATGTGCCTGAATTGTATGTATGTATGTATGAGTAGAAATGAGAGTAAGTACATATATCACTAAGCAAAAACTCACCATGAATGTCAAGTGTTCCAGTACTGTTAAAGTGCCAATGAATAAATCATCTTGGTACACATATCCGCTTATGCGATGCATAAATGGACCAATGCGACGGCCATTTATCAGAATATCACCCTGAACAATGGTGCCGGCTAAAGATAATGGCAAATGGCATAAAGTGAAATACGTGCGGAAATAAATGAATAAACTATTAAATGTTGCTTGTCTTATCTATTAAGCTATTAAAATTTAAGAGGCGTTGAGCATACGCATAGAAAAGTGGTAAGTACCAAATATTAGGGATGCTCTTATTTTCAATTACGTACTTTAAAGTTTCATCTTTTTTTCAAAAATAAATGATTGTGATGGAATTTTGTATTTTGGATAAGAGTATGGATGCGATTCTGAGTTTTGTTGGTATTTTTGGAAAATTCGATTTAAGTATCCCAATTGTAGGCAGTATTATTGTTATAAAGCGCATCTATGAAGCATTTCGAGCGTTATATATAAAACTCTTGGCGACATCTTGCCGAGCGACGCCGAGCGAAACAATTCGAAGCGGGGCGCAGCTGCGGGTGATCACACGGAACGAGGCGGAGTGGAGCCTTTGCATTAAATCGGTTGCAAAGATAGCACCAAACTTATCTTCAATGAATTATTTATTACATTTAATGGACAAGACAAGGCGAATTCATACAAAGTGGTACCGGCAGCACAAAAACGGAAAAACTACACTAATAGAGTATAGGCACGATGACAATCACAATAAAAACATTTACAACAAATGCATCATTTCGACAATCAGCACATTTCGCCTTGAAATCAGCTAATCCGGTAAAACCACCTTGCCTTAGAATATGATTTACTGAAAAATAAATTTTCATTTAAAAATTTCGAAATTTCGTTCGTTAAGAAGCTGAAAATAAAATGGAAAAGTACAAGTCGATAACAGCTTTGCTTTCGGCGCCGAAATGCTTCTAAAAAAGCTTGCTGTAGGAACACTTTCATATACCTACAGCAATTTGAAAGCTTCACTGAGTTCGAAACGGCTTCACTCGGCTCGGCTTCGCTTTCTGTGTGAACGCGCCCTTACAAGGCCTAAGCCGAGCCTTTTTCTAGGCATATTTCTCAAGAGCAAGGACCAGCTATATTTTTCTGATTCCCACGCAGATATCTAAAGTTTATGAAATCATTTCTTAACGAAATAAGTATAAAACTCCAACAGATTTTCGATCAGAAAACTCTGTTTCTGTTTAGGAGACTTCCAATAAAAATACTCAATTGTTTATTTAGCCTTCTTTTTAATACTAAAAATTTGTTTAGGTCTCCCAAAAAACCCCAAAAACTGCAATGGGGGGGACCAATAAAAAATTGTTAAAATAAAAAAATATTGAAATAAAGAATTGAGTATTATTATTAGAAGACTCCTGAAGAGAAACAGTGTTCTCCGATCGAAAAATATAGATTTTACAAAAATTCTATACTATTTCTACGAAAAAGTGTTTATTCCCCATATCAAAAAATGGAAAACTTCATGTAGTTTGAGGTTGATAAGTATATATATTTTTTAAAATAAGTGTACTTTTTTTATTCCCTTTAGAAAATGCTAAGTGGTGAGATCTTAAAATTTTAAACTTTTCTTTGGATCACCTTAATGTACATAGTTTACTAACCTGGTTGCCGGAAAGCGAGAGTAGACATCAGTGTTGTTTTACCCGAGCCACTGTCAATGTAAATTAAATAAATACTTTGTAAATATTTTGCTTGCAGTACTTTATAAATATATTGTATTAAAATAACAAACTTGGAATTCGTTGACCTGCATTCATAATACGTTTTCACTGCATACATGCATACACAACTACATACATACATATAAATGCAAATAGATATATTGCACTACAAAAAGTAATAAAAAAAAAACAATAAACTTTATTTATTTACATGCACATCTGCCTCAACTGGGAGTCACTCGACATTGGAGATTACTTAGCAACAACAGATCTATGTACGTAGAATTCCTGCTGCGGGCTGCTGTGGCACTGCATATTTGTAATGCGCTTGTTTTATTTATTTATTTTTATTTATTTATTTTTGATGCATCACTTAGGTTTTCAGGTAATTAATTTTTATGATGTTTTTAAATGGTTTTGATATTTACTTACTTATCTAAAACTTTTTTTTTATGGATGAAACTTATGTATATGTGTGTGTGTAAATGTTCATTAATATGCAGCAGGTACAATGTATACATCACTTTTTATCTCTTTGCTTGAGGAAAAAAGTTTATGTACACACATAAATATTTACGTTCTAATTGTGGGACAGATATGTATGTATGGAAATAATTTTGTGAGTTTTGGTGATAAGAATTAGTTTAAAATAAAATTTTCAACAGATCTGTGATTTTCGGTTAGTTTATTCCCTTAAATTAAGTTCTTATGTATTTTTTTTTTAATTTCAAAACATTTTGCAATTAATTCAATTCTAGCTGTGATTTGCTAACTTCACTGCAAAATCACATCAAATCTTTTCCGGTTTACATACTTAGGTGCAATGACTTGCTGCTTATTCATTTGATGTTTTGCTTCTTAACCAGAAGCCCTATAATAAAAACGGTAATCTGAAACTTGACCGCATTTTTGCAACGAAGTCACAGTTAGTAATAGGGAAGAAATTGTGCAAAGTCAAGAAACTCATTCACAGAAACGCAGTAATAACGGTTAATGAAGTGTACAAGTAGGTGTGCAAGCAGGTTTACGCAAATACATACATACATACATTTTCATGTAAATCCGTGTATACAAAATCATAATGCACATATACATACATATATTCATATACATATATACATATACATTAGGCTGGTAAAAAAAAAAAAAATCAGTGAGAATTTTAAGGCGGTGCAACCTAGGATTGCTAAAAAGCTAACAAAATATACCACGTTTTTTTTAATAATAGAAAAAATATTTAGACGCCGCTCGAAATTCTTCGTATATTTTATATGAAAAAAACAACAATTTTTTGTAGAAATGGTATAGAATTCTTGAAAGTCAATATTTTTCGATCGGAAAACTCTTAAGGAAATTTCCAATAATAATGTCCAGTTGCTTAATTGACCGTTTTTTTAATATTATTGATTTTTTAGGGGTCCCCCCATTGCATTTTTTTTGGGTTTTTGGGGAACTTATAAAAAATAGAAAATATTTAAATGGTTAAATAAACAATTGGGCATTATTGCTGGACGTCTCCTGAAAAGAAAATCGAAAAATATGGTATTTCAACAATTGTATACCATTTCTACGAAAAATTGTTTTTGTTTTTCATATATAATACATGTAAAACTTTGAGCGCTTTGAGCGACCTCTAATATTTTTTGATTTTAAAATAAAAAAGCAGGGGTATATTTTTTCACCGTAGAACAATCCTACAGGGCTACAGGATGAAAGCATTAAGATTCCCACTTAGATTATTTTGGACCACCCTAGTGGGGCTATTGCAGAAGACATACTGAAACTTTTAGCTATCTTATCCTTCTGTACCTGTGTTTGCGAGTGAACTTCTTTTAAAAGGCCGGACTGATTTTAAGAAAAATTTTTTGTATGTATTTGCGTGAGCCCCTGGATGGTTTAAATTGATGGTTCGACTCGCCAGGTGGCGCTGTAGTCGAGCTACTACTAGAAATCGGATTTATAACCCCATTTGGCTCGTATTCGAGACATGTTTTGGCAAAGGTTAAGGAAATACCATTGCAAAGAAAGAACCTCCGCGTGGCGCTGGAATTGAGTTATTACTAAAAATCGTGAAGTGAAAAAAGTCCCGTGAATGTTCGATTAAATCGACCTGATGCGCCCTTTAGTACATCGAGCTTTAGTGTTTTACGTACAATAACGACGTTGGAATTAATGTCAGTGACATAAATTCACATCTGTAAAGGAATTAATATCAACGAAATTAGCACAAAAGCCAAAAGTGAGTTACTCTCAGAAGAATTGTGGAATTAATGTAACTGACAATAGTTCTCTTCCGAGAAGATCTAAAAAAAATATTTTTTAAGACCCTGATATTAATTAATACACAGCTGAAAAGTGACTTAACGTTAGCAATGTTGAAAATCGTGCACGCTTTACGGAGACGTGTAATAAGGTCAGCGGAAATAACGTCCATGGAATAGTCTCATCGTTCATAGACAATATTACTTTCTCGAAAGAGTAGTCGTTATTGATTTTGCGAACATATATTGAAAAAAATATACTTGTAACATAACATAATGTACATAGTATGCAGCTTTAAAAGTGCATAACACCACGACGGTCCGCGTTCGTGCGGCGGCCCACCTCGCGTTTTAACATCTTTGGTTTTCTGTTTGTTTCGATGGTTGGTAATATTTTTGATGATAATTTAATTTTGTGAATGTCAATCTACTTCATTACTTCACTTTTAGGTAGTAAATCAATTCCGAAGTGACTTAATGTCAATTGATAGTAATTCCCTTACAAAAGTGAATTTATGTAAATTGACATTAATTCCAAAGATATTATTGTACGTCACCGTTTTACGGTTGGTCCAATTGTTGTGATTTTCCAATATCACAATGCGTTAAAGTTTCATTTGGAGACACCAGGATTGAGTTGTGCCTGGGTCATGAGAGTCTAATTACCACCGATGTGTCAACCACCAGAAGCATGGAACAATGTGCATGTGAACCATGTTCATATGAACCATGTTCAAGGACAGATTCACCAACGAACCGGATTATTGCTGCCGCCGGGGAGTGGTAAGGAAAAAGTTCTTCAAAATTGTTTCGTTGGCAACTCTGATATAGAAATTGCTACCGGTCTTATGAAATGCCAGACCATTGGCAATGCAATACAAGATATGCCTTCTGACGACAACAAACCTTAATAAATTTGTATGGAAACTTTTGGTATGTATTTTTATTTAAGTACCTTTAAGTTAGAAAAATGGGATCTTATTTTATTTTCAAAAGATCATGCCTTCACGGCCAAGAAAGAAACTGTAAGTAAAATGAATCGCTCATGTTGATATTCGAACCAAAGATTATTTTTTTTTTTAATTCGTTTAAAATGAATCAAGCACATACCGAAGAATTCACATATCTATGTATGTACGAATGCCTGACAATTCTTCGGTATCAAGCACATATGGGTGGCGGATAATAACATTTTATCTATTCTAAAGTTGTCCAACTGAAGTCCATTCGTTAGGCTCAGCATAACCTCAAGCTGTACTTACTGTAACAGCTTGTATGTAAGTTGGGGAATTGGAATCATCTCAGAATATTATCCTTAGCTATTCAGCTTACGCAAGTTTAAGAATCAAACTCCTTGACCCTCCTTGACCCTCCTTTTCACCCCTGTTGAGATTTGATGAACAGATATCAGCCACTTGCGGAACTTTGTTGTGCGTTTTTCTAACACTAACACATAAACGTGTTTAGTGATTTCTCTTCTTTCCATTGCTCTTCCAATTCCTAAAGCGCATCACGAAGGTCTGTTTTTATAGTTTTTTTTTTCAATTTAAGGCGAAGCATATGTGTGCTCAAATCATACATAGTAGGTTTTAGGCTCAAGTCTCTGCAGCAAACTTGGTCTTATAAACTACATGGATATCCACAGATATATTTTTATCCATTTTGTAATAAATTTTTGTTATCGATATTTTTATCCACTGTCTAATCGATTTTTGTTATTGATTATTTATCAATTTTGTTATAAATTTTTTATCGATTTTGTTATCGATTATTTATCGCTTTTGTTATCGATATTTTTATCGATTTTGTTTTCGATTATTTATCGATTTTGTTATCTATATTTTTATGGATTTTCTAATCGATTATTATCGATGTAGCTATCGAAATTTTTATTGATTTTGTTATCGGTATTTTTATCCATATTTTTTTGGATGTTACTATCGATTTTGTTATCGATAGAGTATAAAGATAAAGGAAAAAGAATAAAATAAATGTTATTAGAAGACAAAAACATATAACCTTAAGCAAAGTATGCATGTAAGTATGTACATGTATTGGTTAAGAGACAACACAGATGTGTAACGTAAGTTTGCCTTCTCCAGTGTGGTCCAGGCGCACTTAATTTCTTTTTATTTCAGACAACTAACTCAAATAATAACCAATTCATAAAAGTATTAACGAATTCTGTTTTCTGTATTCTGTGAGTTCTTATTTTTAACTGGGTCTTTCTTTGAGTATATAGTAACAACTGGGCTTTTTGAGTGAAATGCCTTAATCTGGGTATTTCTAAAATAAAAGATTGGTTTGGTCTTATCTCGGCAACTTTAGGTTTAATGGATGCTTTGTTGTTGATCTGGTCTGTTTGATGAGAAATTCACTTTTTCACTTCAAAATTCTTTTATCTCTTATTTGGTTCACCGCCTCTGAGTAAACAATTTTTGTGTTTTCCTTTTCGCTTTCTCGTTTACACAATATCATACTTATATACTTATGTATATACATACATATGTGTAGGTAAATGGGCATAAATACCCTAGAAGCTTTTTTCACTTGAATGATTTGCTAGAATCTCAACGGCAATGAAGTTATTACTTAAAAAAAAAAACAAGTAGCTAAAACAACTCTTGGCCGACCAGCGAGATTATAAATAAAATTACACTTTATCTCTGCACGAGCCAAGATAAAAGCTTTGTATATCTTTCGAATTTAAAGTTAGTGAAAATATTCATTTTTGCTGTATAAAAAAATTTTAATTAAATAATTCACTTTCACAAGCAGAAAAGTAGCCAGCGAATATTTACTCTGCAGAAAAGCGCCTCGACCAAGCAAAAGCCACAAAAAGCAATCTCGACAGGAGTAAAGGCGCGAATTGACGTTGACACGATAAAGGTCCTTCAATGTTTCAAGCGCACAAACAAAGACACATACATGCACATGCACACGCACAAACATTAATACTTTTAAACATATTCGCTAAGGCGCACACACCCACACAACACATCCACCCACCTGGAGCCCATTAACGCCATCAGATTGCCCGGCTGCACTGCACCCGTCGAATTGTTAATAATGCGCTTCATTTTGTGCAAACTGCCACCACCACTCGTCCCATTCGGATCGCCTGTCGTATAGACGCACAGATCACGCCATACCAAGGTGGCGCCTTGCTCGGTGGGTGACCACTTGCTATAGCTGCGCAATGGCAGACTACGTTCCGAACTGTTGCGCGTCGAATCCGTACGTGGCGGTGTGGTGGAAATATCGGTGATGGCAAGACGACTACCGGCACCGTTTATACCACCAGGACTGGCACCAGCACCACTGCCGCCGCTTACGCTGCTGCCTCTGTGTCCATTCGCGGCACTGTTGTAGCTGTTGTTGTCCAGGCCATTGACGTTGCCACTGCCAGGCATTCCAACAACATCCTGCATCTCAATTTGCTCACAAGCATCTAGGCGCGCAGTGTTGATGAAGCCAGCGAGTGGCGGATTATCGTTGCGCGTTTGCTCCATCGAAATGAGATTATCCTTTGACATTTTTATTGTTTCCTCAAAGGATTTATTACTCAAATATATTTTTTTTCTCCCTTTCACTCACTTCAGCCAATTTTCACTTTATATTTTAATCTGACTCGAAGCGAAAACCGTTCACGTGTTTGCTGCGTATCGCACGCGGCAAGCAACTGATTCTTAGGTTTCTTCGTTACTGGCTTTGTACCCCATAAAAACAAGCATACGGATATTTTTAATGAAGTTACTAGCAAACTTGTACTATGTACTCGTGCAACTGTATCTTAATGTATGTATGTGGTTGTGGTAGAGGTAGTTTGTGTGTGTACTTATTAAGTTAAAGTGTATGCATTGTGGCCAAAGCGGAAACGGTAAACACAAATTGTCTGTCGCCTAATCTGTCTCAGTCGAGAGATACGCATGAACAACTTACTATTTATTTGTAATAAACTTGTCACTTGCACTTGAAATTAGACGAGTATTCGTGCAGATGCCCGCCGGTGTATTAAGATGCGCCGATATAAAATTTCACGCAGATATTATTGGAACACAGTTTTCTCTTCTAGACAGAATGTCGAACTAGAAACAGCGCTCCTAACTTCTAACAGGTGCGCTGCCATCCGCACCCACCAAAGCCATGGAAACATTCCTAAACTTTCTGCCCGCAGACTTTTTTGGGAAGCTACAGGCGAGCTGCAATGCAGTAGGACTAAATGCACTGCCAAAATGGAAGGACACCAACTTGGTAACACCAACATTCTAACCAACTACCCCGATACGTTTAGGTCCCCAAATATTGCAACACCACCGCTGGAGCTCGAGAATAAGTTCTCTACTCATACCCCTTCGAGGAAGGACTGGGAGGACGCTCGAATACTCCACAGCCACCTACACGGATTGCTCTAAAGTAAATCGAAGAGTTGGGAGTGGGATACACCCCAGGGACCTCTCATTAAACCTTTGTCTTCCAAGCAGAACTCGCGACCATAAAAGAGGCTGCACTCTCGCTTATGGAATCTTCCCTTAACCTGCCTTCAGTAACTATACATTCCGATGGTCAAGCAGCTATTAAGTCATTAGATTGCATTGTAACCTCGTCAGTGACTGCGGTAGATTGTAGAAAAGTCCCTAACGATTTGGCTTCAAAGACACACATTATGTGAATGCCGGGCTAAGGGCCATTCGAGGTAACTGTGCAAAAAGATTGGACGTACTTATTCGGTAAGAGCGCCCTCTAGTAAGGCCGGCTACCGAAATAGCCACGACGTGGAAGAAATCGAGAGTGTGGAACACTACTTCTGCCACTGTCCTGCCCTTTCGTGGGAGAGAAGACTCTCATTTTACCGCCACCTCTTTGTCTGTCTGGCCGACCTAAGTGAAGCGCACATTCATGGATTCTCGCGCTTACCTAACCAACTGGATTTACTTCTAAGTGAACGGTCTCAATTCGTATCACAACGGGACCACTGGGTCCAACTCTGCCTCTCTCCTACGCTAGATGAAGTCTAGTTACCGCAGATCCTGTTTTTCATCCAAGCCAGCATGGAAAACAAGACCTCATGGCGGAACAAGGAAATAAGCCGACAAAAAAAAAATGAGATCTTCAAGTTTGCGAAACAATCTCTCCCGCACATTGTGGCGCCACGACATGTAAGGAAAAGTATGTAAAAAAATGTGTGCCATATACATACACAGCTGGCAAAAAGTATTGGCACAGCTGCTTTTTTACAATATATGCAACGATTTTTATTGTAATATTTTTCCGACAATTTTTTATGAAAACATTCCACAACAAAAAACATAAAAATATAATTTGTAAACGTTGTGCAAAACTCGCAAAAATTCAGCAAATTTTTATGCAAAATTTCAAATTTTAATAAAATAATTAGAATGGAAGTATGCAGATTTGTAGCCCAATAAATTTTATTGTAATAAAGTAGAAGTTCTAAGTAGCTATGAATTACCGTTGATTTATAGCAATTTTTTGTTCACACAGTCTCTTCCATTCAAACAAAATTTTTCGAAAATACTTTATATGGAAAAAACACCTTCAACGGAAAAAATTATCAAAAATCAATGCGATTTTTGACTAACTCGGAACTTGCATTTTCTATACTAGAATTTAATTAGCTACAAAACATATGTATACTCAAGAAAATTCGAAAAAATTAAAAAGTTAAAAATTTGCATAAAAATTACTTTAACTTTTCGCGAGTTTTGCACACAGTTCAGAAATTATGAATATGTGTTTTTTTCTTGTAGAATGAACAATATTTTTATTAAAAATTTGCGGAAAAATATTAGAATAGAAATTTATGTATATATTGTGAAAAATTCGCTGTGCCAATACTTTTTTCCGGCAGTGTATATGTATATATGTATGTATGTAAAAAAAAATAAAAAAAATAATAAAAATAATAGAGCGCTACAGAACTTTGAACAGAGTAAAGCGACCATTTACATTGGCTCTTAAACTGTTCGTTTATATATTCTGTTAAAACCGATGTCGCTGTTAAAGCAATAACTACTGTTATCGCCTCAATTGCTTATAACGTCTGCAATACACAAGTTCAGTCTTTGCTTATTGTTGACAATTTAAGCTGGCGCTCTTATCAGCGACTGCCCATAATTCCCTTATAAATTAATTTGCTACAAATTATATTTGTATTTGCATTTTGTGCACTGATTTCTGTTTGCTTACTTTTTTTCTTTTTGGACAATGTAAAATTTTAATTAGACATCTATTTATTTGCACTGATTAAAATATCTACTATTATCACTGCTAGCTGTGTGAAACGAACGACTTCAAATGCCGAATGCCGGTATGTAATAAAGTTATTACTTGTTTACAAAGCTTCTTAGAAAATATTTGCACTTGAATAAAATTTTTTTTAAACAATTCCTCTATTTTTTGTCTTCGCATTTAATTTTAATTCGATTGCAAGGTGTGCATAAATACTTATATAAAGTTAAAAAATGAATTGTAGATTAATATTTGTAAGTGATTAATATTCAAAACATACATATGTACATACATATGATTCCTTGCTTGTTTTTACTACGAGTATAAGATCTACATATTTTATAAAAAAATGTGAACCCAAGACTTTTAAGAATCATTGCATACAGGCAAATATGCTATTGAGTTAATCAAATAAAACAATCAGCGCTCTTGCGCTCTCTTATCAATGACAATCTATAAATTCTACTGCACGTATTTGTATGTAAATGTGAGCAAATATTATACTCAAAAGGGTGTTTTATTATGGTTTGCTAAATAATTTCTGAAAATTTTTTGTGTATTTTTTGTCTAAGAATAACATTTTCATACGCATTTTGGGTTAGTGTAAATATCGAAATCGTCACCATTCAAGCTCACATCTGCGGTATTAGAATATACCTGCAGGAAGGCATGCTTACCATATGTATAAACTTAGAAGGACGACAGGAAGAATACTGAAAAAAATAGTATAATCGTATAGAGTATATAGATCATTCCATACAAAATTTACACCTCAATATTTTTTTATGTGAAATATTTTTTTAGCTTCTTTATCGAAAAGAGAAGACACCTATTTTTTATTTCATCATGACATTCGAAAATCTCGAAAAAAAATTTCATCGTGCAGTTAGGCGCTACCAGTGCTACTTTATGTACGCAGGCCTAAAAAAAACATAACTTCTACAGTTTCAGGTTTTACATTCTCAAATTTCTACAGTGTGTCCATAATTAATAAACAAGTAATTTTTAGCAAAAAAAAACCGACTTCAACTCTCATATAAAAATATACATATATATATATATATCTCATGATCCACTGATCGGATCTTAACCAGATTAGTATGGGACCACCTCTGAGACACTACCTTTGCGATGCAAAAAAAATTATTGGCGTGGTCCAAAGTTATGCGGTAACATATATAAAAAAAAAAAATAAAAAAAATTATTAAAAAAACATTCCGACGAACTGATAACCTCCTCCTTTTTCGGAAGTCGGTTAAAAAAATATTTTAGAATTGCATCTCACACTCTAATGCAAAGTCAAGGTCATTACGCATATTTTGATTACTGACTGATTTTATCCGACAAAAAATTTAAAAAAGATACTTCTTTGTAAGTTCAAAATTTCGAATGTTTTTTCGAGATTTTCGAATATCATAATGAAATAAAAAATAGGTGCTTTTTTTTAGATAAAGAATGTAAAAAAAAAATATTTCACACTAAAAAATATATTGAGGCGAAAATTTTGTATGGAATGACCCAAACACAAGGAGGTACCCGCACGATTGAAAACCCACACACAGTTGCTGCTGCGGGGTTATGGATTCTGGGGCGTCCTACCATCACACAAGTGGGGTGGTTGTGTCTCTTAATTTTTCATCAAAGAAGGAGCCGAAGCGAAATCCTCTGCCAACGACCGCCTACTATGGACCACGGTCCAAGGCGGTTACGTTCATGAAAACCTGTAGCCCTCGTGAGAAGTAGTAGCACCCAAATCTGCTGATGGATGGGTAATAAATTTTCCTCCTTGATGTCTGTTCTTTCGAAATTTAGCGATGACACTTGAAAGTTTGTTACCGCAGCAGTCGAAAGTGTGGTCGTGCGGAATAAGATGGCTTGGTAATACTGGTTTCTTGCACCACGGCTACTCTGTTTCCAACCGGAGTTTCCGACAGAGCGAGTGTGGGTGAAGGTAGAGAAAGGTAGATTTTTAATGTTTTTAATGGTCTCCCGCCTAACGGAAACTTCGTATGTGGCGAAGGTACTGAACGTGTTGTTTAAGGGGTAAGTAGAAGACCGGATGTTCTACCGGATAAACCACACATACCAGTCGTGTATTGACTCTTTATGTTGAGACAACGCATATGTGCACTGGGTGGTCTGCGTCAAAAAGGGGCTTGTCTTTTCAGTGATCAAACTAGAGCAAACCTGATGAATGAATGTTGTTGTTTTTGCCTCTGCATATTTGCCATATGACTCTATATTGTCCTCGTCTCTGCGAAAGGTGGCTGGTCTTGTGGTATACCGCGACGACCGAAATGTTGGTTTGAATTTTTAATGCCCCAAATAAACTCCACCTGGTCCAATGCTAGCAGAAATCAGCCTTTCGAGTACAAATGGCTTTGGGGGCTTAATATTCTGAAAGTGGACAGCGAACCCACGATTGATACTTCTAGAAGGCGAGAGATGATTGATCTATCTCTATAATTAATTTTGAACTGTGTAGAGTATTGAGTGAGGGCTAGCACTCGCTTTACAGGTACATATAATGAGTTTAAACGTCAAAAAACGTAAGTGGCATTAGTTTCAAAATTTTCTTTTTGATGCAGAAATACATATAGATGCTCTGGGAACATTGCTGCATCAAAAAGAAAATTGTGAAAAATATGTTGCTTACGTTTTTTTGGTGGTTAGTAGGGAGGTAGTAAGAAAAACAGATTGGCTGTATTTTAAAGACAATTTTCAGAATTCACTTGTCTTATCCCATCTAACTTCAACCATACCACTACAATGATAGCTCCATCTTTATCTGATGTGTAGAACTGTCGCGATCGCTTAACGCTTGCAAGTTCCTTTATAATTTCCGCAGTTGTAGAGAAGCATTTTTCTATTGTCAATAACGAAACACCCTTTATATACACATAATTGGACGCATTGACTTCTATACATATGAGAGTAATTTCGTTTGTTGTGAAAGTATTTTTCAACGCTTGAATTAAAATTATAAATACAGTTTGACCGCGATCATTGCAGTGATCGGTGTGCGACGCGGCTCGACTCTTAGGTTTATGTAGCGCGAACGCAAAAAATAAATAAAATAAAAATAAATAAAAGGTTCCATGTAGCGCATAATAGTTAATACTGATCGCAGAGCTTTGTGGTGATTTTTTAACTAACTTGTTTATAAAGCAATACGATTTTAACAATAAACAACGTATGCAAAAACCTGAATACACCAATAAACATAAAATATTTAAGATACACATACACAGCAACTACAAATAGTCAACAATGCTGATTCAGTGATTTATGTAGGTAGATTTTATGGTAATTGAGTGGTGCTACTTTTTACTTCGTATGTATGTATGTGTGTATTAATATATGCTCCTAAGCTGAGGCGCAAATTTCAAGACGCTAGAAAATCGCATTGATTTTTAATAACTTTTTTGGCTGACTATGGAAGAAAACACACAACACCGTCAGCCAAAAAAATTATTAAAAATCAAAGCGATTTCCTAGCGTCTTGAAGTTTGCACTTTAACCTACTAAAATTTAACGCGCTATAAAACTGCATACCTAAAATTTTTCTAAAAATTCTGAATAAAAAGCTTGAATTTTTTTTGACATTTTGGTAAAATTTGTTGAATTTTATAATTTTTGTAGAAAGTTTGAAATTTGCATTTATGTGGTGTTTGTTATATAATGCTAGGCTAGACTTTTATCAAAAAATATTAAACATTCTATAAACAAAAGAAATATAGCCAAAACTGGTCAAAATGAAAAGTCACTTCATTAAATTGTAAGAGGCTGATATCTGTGTAGATATTAAAAATTATATTGGCGATTTTTATTTAGAGCACAAAAGCCAAATCGACGATTTTTAGAATTTTTCTCTGTCTGTCTGTCTGTATGTTTGTATGTACCAGAGGTGTAACTAAAAATATAGAAAAACATTTGCGAGTTGCCACGTGTTTAAAATTTTCAGTTCAAGTAAATTGATAAGATAAAGTAAATATTGCAATATGGCTGTCAAAAGAAAGACGTTTAAAAAGGCAAACAGCCGAACACATTTTTGTGGAAGGTTGCCACCTGTTTGAAAATTTTAATTTAGGATAAATTAAATATTACAATATAGGCAACAAACTTAAGAGGTTTAGTAAGTTTTACGGCCGAAAATAAATCGTACGGTCGAAAATATTTTCGAGGAGGGTTGCCACCTTTTTGCAAAATTGTATGTAATTAAGTTGATGAAATAAATGAAATATTACAATACTTATGTGAGTCTAACAAAAGGGGTTTAGGAAAGTTTACCTACTGTCGAAAATATTTTAGAAGCGGGTTGCCACTCATTTGAAAATTTTGATTCAGGAAAATTGATAAGATAATCTAAGTAAATATTGCAATATGGGTATCAAACGAAAGTATTTGAGTAGCAAATATTCCGCGTGCCACGCAGCACGTTTTTTTTTAATATTAGTTAATACTGTAGTATTTTTAAAGTAGTCAGATTTTTTCAAAATACAAAAAATTGGATTTCCGCTTTTTATGGAAGCAAAATTCAGGATATTTTTTTAAATTAGCACATTTGAGGAAAGTGCGCGACAGTAGACTCCAGTTACAAGAGTATAAATTAAATTGCCAGAACAAAATCGATACTTTAACACTATTTAAAAAAAAATGTAGACCCTAGACTCAGCAAAAAAATTGTCCCCAATTGCCTTGCAAAAATACTTAAGACTCAGGGATGTACGGTGAACATTTTTTGTTTACTTGTAAGATGTACTGTCTAATATAAATACATAATTTTACGGTAAGAGCTCAAAACCAAACAAAAATTGTTTTTAGAAAAATTTACAAACCATGTGGCAGCTGCCAACTCTAAAAATTTTAATTTGACACAAAATTCGTGACTAGCGTGTCGAAAACTCTTATCAGTAGCATTTAAAAAAATATATTTTCTTATTTTTAGAAAAAATCACAGCCCATTTGACAGCTGTCAGCTCTAAAAATTTTAATTTGACACAAAATTCGTGACTAGCACGCCTAAAAACCTAACCAATTGTGTTTTCAAAAAGATTTTCTTAAGTTTAGAGAAATTGGCTGTTGATTTGACAGCTGTCAACTATCAAACAATACATTTTTACAAAAATACTGCAGTTTTATTATAATCGTAACAGCATTTCTAAGATTTCGCATAAAACATGGCTTCTCCGACCATTGCGTGGCGTCCTAATGCACATACCACACATCTGTAATTATGTGCACATTTCAACGCAATATAATATATAACAGAGCACACGTTCAATCTGATAACAAATCATAAAAAATTGTTATAGTTCCATAATTTATTGACTAAAAATTCAATAATTTAATCTCTCGTTTGCAAAATTGAATGGGCGTAGCCGTTTAGAGGATCACTTACTGTCAAAAAAAAAAAAGTTAAAATATTTTATAGCAATGCATAGACAAAAAGTGCAGACTTTTACCTAAGGTAAGTATGTATGTACTACGATTCTCAGGCAAATCTTAAGTCAGCAGAACCAATAGCAAGCTTTCACCCAACCCATTTTTTTGTATTTATTAATGACATTGATAAGATTGTGAGCTGAGATATCACACACCTTTCCGCTAGCTAGATTTTCTTAGGCAACAGGTTCAATTATGAATATGAAAGTGCTATTTTCGTAGCGTTCAATTTTATATGTCACTGTGCTTGTGGTTGTCTTCACTTGGAAATAAAATTATATGTAGGGTCATCCCAGTGTTATTCGGTTTCTCCTGGATTCGCCTTTTAGAGGATTGTATTTGAATGTCGCACTAGAAATCAAGATTTGCTATCATGTTGCTATCAGTTTTCTAATCCGTTATCTGTATATTAGCCATGACCAATATTTTTCTGATTAGTCGAGTCATTTGGTAAAAATTTTTTTATTTCAAAACCAGTGAGTTTGTAATAATAAACCATTGTGACTGATTGCAAAATTTATGTAGATTAGTACCACGTGCTAGTTAGAATTTGCATTACAATATTGATAACACCGCCCGACACGATTTTGCACCCATGCAAAAATTAAGCATTTTCGGAGAGTAGAGACAATAACAAAGTACCTGTATTAATTTATGGTTACTATGGGGAAAAACCATCCTTAACAACCCCTTTTCTGAATCGGCCCAAACCAAATACAAAAAAGTTCGTTTTTGTCGGACGGTGTTATAAATTAAAAAAAAAATCCAGTGCAACCTCCAGAAATGAGGTATTGTGTCTAATTTTCGACATTCAATACAATCTCAAGCAAAAAATAAGTCATTCATCAATAGTTTTTACTACTCTGATTTGTTATCTTACATTTATGAACTTAGTAAAAGCGCTTGTTAAAAGTCTCTTGGTAACTCATAAAAAGCATACACGAGGAAAGTGACTATCACTTATCGTTAATTATGTATCATAATTCACGCGTAGTTTGAGTTAATAAAAAGTAGCACAAAATAATCAAGGAGGCCATATAGGATATTAGTCATCAACATATATTTTTTTTCAAAAGTGAATATTGCAAAATTTCAAGGTTGTTCAATACCTATTCGTTCCTATGTACCGACAAGTTTAATCTGCTTTTAAATAATTTTCATTTAACACCCATATTATTTTTAAACATTGCACTTAATTTTTACAATAATTTTTTTAAGTATGTAATTAAATTTTTCAAATTTCAAAGTCCTTACAAAAAAATGCCGACCTCACTTTTGGATTCAGCGGTTCGAAATACATTTCGGTAGGTGGGTCTGGTAAAAACCACGCACCACTTTTTTGTATGCCGGTGTTATGAATTTTGTTAAGCAGTGTATAACATCCACGTACTGCATCAATACTAGGGATGTTAATTTTTTCGATTTTTGCGATCCCGGGATTTTCCGGACATCGTTCATACAATCCCGGGATCCTAGGATTAGGAAACATGAAAATATTTCATCAATATAGTTTGAGAAGCTGTCCTACCATATAATAAGTAATAAATAAATGGTTTTCAAATCTACTTTATTATTTAAGTTGAAAAATATTTAATTAGTAACAAAACAAGAGGCGGTAATTAAATTTTTACGCATTTAAGAATACTTTAGCGTGTACATATCTGGTAAAGTAACTTAAGGCATGTCGAAAAAAGCTCGATGCAAAAAGAAACTTAAGTCAACATATGTATTGTGTGGCGGAAATAAGTACATAATACTAGCGGCAGAAACAAAAGAGAGGCCTTATTTCAACCAGTTTAGTCTATATTTCTTTTATATATTTAATATTAAATTTTTTTTATAAAAGTCTACCTCCTTTTATATATAATTAACTACATCTAAACGCGCATTTCAAAATTTGTGCAACAATTATAAAAATGCAAAAAAAATTACCAAAATTTCAAACCTTTTACTCAGCATTTTTAGAAAAATTTGAGGTGCGCAATTTTATAGCCCACTAAATTAAAGTAGGATAAAAGGCAAGTTTCATGCAGTTGCAAAATACCGTTGATTTTTGGGAATATTTTAAACAATGCTGGCATTTTCTTCCATATAAATAAATTGTTGAACATACTCTGTAAGGAAGAAAATGCGTGACGCCGCAGCAAAAAAAATATATAAAAAATCAACGATACTCTTAGGCACTTGAAACTTGCACTTTATCCCCCTGTAATTTAATGGGCTATAATTATAAAATTGCGTACCTTAAATTTTTATAAAAATTCAGAGTAAAAAGATTGTAACAGTTTGAAACAAAAAAAATTTCAAAACACACCAAGAAATCAATATACTCACGACGCTATGGGCCAAATATAGCAAAACTGCGTTTTTAGTTTTAGATTTTTTTTTATTAAAACTTTGAAATTTCAAAGATATGATAAATTCTAAGAAATTATTTAAAAAACTCAGTGCAATGTAAAATAAAAATGGGTAACAAATGAAAGCGAAAATTCTGTAGGATTTACAAAAATTAAAATTGTTTGGGTTCAGAAGGACGAACAGGTATTGAAATGCCCTTTTAATCAATTTAATTTTTTTAAGCTAATAAAGTTAGAAGGCCTATATTCAAGGACGTTGTCGAGTTTATATTAGTCCTTAACATATAATATTTTCAAAATACCTTATGCACCAAAAAATATAATATGTTCTTGCTCTACAGAATTTTCTCTTTAGTTTGACACCCATACTGTTTTCCTGAGTACACTGCACTAACTTTTTTAAACCATTTTCTGAAATACTCATATTATTCAATTTTCAAAATCCTTTAAAAAAACCCTGACGTCAGAGAGAAAAGCTAAAAACGCAATTTTACTGCATATATTTGGCCCATGGCTTCGCGAATATATAAATTTTTTTGTGTGTAAAATTGCCTGTAGCACGGTGTTATATGTGTGTATAATTAGCTAGACATACATACATATATGTATAAAAAAAATATTAAATATTAAATAAAAGAAAGAAATATAACGAAAACTGGTCAACATAAGGCATTCTATTATTGCCACCATTGCAAATTACAAATCCCGAAAATCCCGGCATTCTTGGCAAATAATCCCAGGATTTTAAGGACTTAAAAAGTCCGGGATCCCAGGATCCCGGAATTAACATCCCTAATCCATATATAAGAACTCGAATTTTGTTTACCTTTCCATATGTACATACATACATACATACATGCAAACTTTTTTATCGGTAGTGTTAATCAAGAGCTATAAGCACACCTTTGTAACACTTGAATCAATAAACAATCGACATTAGTAAATCTTCAATCAAATGGGATTAAAAAATATAAACAAATCTAAAAACCCGCCAAGCCATACGGAGAGCGAGAGCGAATGTGAGCGGCAGAGAATATAGTCCACAAATAATAAAGGTAGTAGAATATATGCTTTCTGGTATCTACAAAATAAATAATAATAAAGAAAACTAAATGAACAAAAAACCAACAAATACTAAAACACGTGTAGCTACAGACACCGGCATTTTTTGAAGAGAGTGCGCAGCGAAAATTCACCATACAACAAAAAAAATGGATTCCAAAAATGTGGTGAGTAAAGTTGAAAAAAGAACGCTCCTAAAGAGCGCTGATAACAACAAAAGCGCCTGTCGAATTGTCAAAAGCATTTTTAGTGTTAACATTTAGTTTGTATGTAGGTAGATGTGTAGCATTGCATTGTTAGTTATGAAACCACCGAGACTGAAGAAGATTACTGCACAGAGACTCGATTGATAATAAAATACTTGGGTGCAAGCACCTACTCGTGTAAAAAGTTCTACTATTTCACAGAATATCGCAAATACGAGAAAGTTTCCGGTGTAAATTGTTGCAACTGTTAGTAATGAAGTGACAATCAACGTTGGTGCACAGCATGGCGCCTTGTGCTTGCACAAATACTTTTATGTTTTTCGCGCATTGTTTTAATTAAAGAAAATGAATTTGCTTTTAAATAGTTAACGAGTATAGCGCAAAGTGTTTACATTGAGTGGAAAAATTCCTATGACATGAAAAACAAATTTCGTTTGTGGAAGAACGTGCAGCGAAATACCAGTTTTCGTTTTGTTTTACCATAATGACAGTATAGAGTTGCCAAGTATTGAATATTAAATAGCAACAAAATGACAAGCAGAACGCAAGTGAAATACAGCCCCACAAATACAGACTGTGTGAGTTAAAATTTTTACTGGTTTCTGAGATTTATTTATAACCAGAGGTTGAATAAATTTAACAAACATTAAATTGGGTATAGAAAATGTCAAAATAACTTAAACATGTAAAAGAGAAAATGGCATAAATTTTCAAATGTCTTAATTATCCCTGTTTCAATAGTAACTTCTTCCTAAATCACTACTACTAATTAGTAGCAATTTTAAATATTTTCTTTAATATTTCTGTGAAGTTTATATCAGTCTGGATTTTAATGAAAACGACAGCAAATAGTATATATTTTTCAACACGAAAAAATCTGCCTTCAAAATTACTAAGGGCTGGTTCCTCCAACTCAACTAGCCTTCTTTTGATTCAGCTTATTCTTCCCTAAGTCAAAAAAAATTGGCTAGACTAAGATAAATTGAGTTCGAGAAACCAGCCCTAAGTTTTTTGGTTAAAATTCGTCTTTGAGTGAACAAGGATAAAATAGAGGAATTTTCGGTGTCACAGTCATTCAAATGATAGTTACAAAGAACTAAGAAATCGTCTGGTAGTTTTTTGATACAAATTTAAGTTATCTATTTGTGTTAAAAAATATCGTTCACTATTATAAAAGTTTCAACTACATAGATATAATTCACAATTGATCACATTCTGTAGTAAAATATCCCCTCGATACACTGCAATTTCCCTTGTATAACTTAAATTTCTTTAAAATGCTGTAAAATCACTTTAAATTACTAAAAACGGCTTTTTTAAGAAATACCGAATATAAGCTTTTTAAAATATATAATTGAGTCAGCTGGTTCAACTTTAAAGCATTTTTCCTGCAACAGTCTTGTCAAAAAAATGCCATTCTAAGCGTTTTTTCGAAATAACTGCAGCATTCGAAATTGTTGCTTAAGGAATGTAGAATTAAAATTTAACTACTTTGCTGAAATTTTTCAAACTGGGTTTATGGTAAAAAATTTTGTGACTACATTCTTCACTCAAAATTTGCCTTCGAATTAAGGAGAGAAATACATATGTAAGCTAGCATCAGTTAGGGGCCCACTTATAATCATGCTTCTTAGAAAAATACCCCTAAAGCTAGTTAACGCTTTTCTGGCGTTAATGGCTTCGCCCTTATACAAAACCTATGACTAATGGTCTAAAAATCACTGATGGCCTGAAAAGCTTGGCGTAGCACCAAACATAGCCAAAAGAAACACAGTTGTTACTTGCACATTATTATATTAAAATTAAATAGGCTATGGGAATGGACTGCGTACCGGAAATTTTATAAAAAAAATTGTTAAGAAGTTTAAAGTTTTCATGAAAATTTTAAGAATTTTTCTAAATTTTGTACAAAGTTTGAAACGCTTATTTATATATTTACATGGTTATGGTTGCGATTTGAACTACGCACATTAAAAAAAAATTGTTTAATAATTTAAAAAAATTTACAAAATTTAAAAAAAATAGTGGTAAGGCTTTCGTGGTCACGAGCGTATATCTTTCATCCTTTTCGGCACTTAAGCAAGCCTATTTATATCTTCTCTCAACAAAATAATCACCCCCAGCAGCAATCGAGAAACACAATACAATTTTACATTTACGATGAAATGTGTATAAGAAATGTCCCATGCCAAAAATTGTATTTATATTTTAAAAGCTTGATGGCAACTCGGCACTCATTTAACACTGCGCATGTACAAATAAAATGTATACACTGTGCTCACTAAACACTCATATTTAACAGTTGTTTCCCAGTAAGAGGCTACGACTAATAATAATTGCCTACTTTTAGGACGAACGAGTGCAAGATGAGTGCATACAACAGCAACAGCCACAACCGCACAGTGGTTGGGAGAGATTTAAGGCGAATTGCATGTCAC
>NW_023458565.1:22349474-22371649 GCF_013731165.1 Rhagoletis pomonella
CAAAAACTTGCGTTGATATTTTGAAATTTTGTTGCTGACGGTCTCCCTCGTTTTATTTCATAAGAAATATAAAAAAAAGTGCAAAAATCAGTCACCAAAAAAAAATTCTCAAAAATCAAAAACTCAGAATAAAAAGTCGAAATTGTTGAATTTTCCTAAATTTTTTATAAAGTTTGAAACTGTGATAGACGATATTTTTATATATAGAAGACAACAAAAAAAATTAGCTCGAAAAACATTGCGAATATTTGAAGAAAATCAACGTCATTTTTTTTCTGCATAACACCGTCAGACAAAATCGAACTTGTTTTGTCTTTGGTTTGGGCCAATTCAGCAAAGTGGTTGTTAATGGTGGTTTTTCCCCATAGTAACCATAAATTAATTTGATCTAGAAAAACGGCAAAATACAGGTACTTTGTTTTTGTCTCTACTCTCCGAAAATGCTTAATTTTTGCATGGGTGCAAAATCGTGTCGGGCGGTGTTATCAATTTTGTAATGCGAATTCTAACTAGCACGTGGTAATAATCTACATAAATTTCCAATCAGTCACAATGGTTTATTATTACAAACTCAGTGGTTTTGCAATAAAAAAGTTTACCTAATCACTCGACTAGTCAGAAAAATATTGGTCATGGCTAATATACAGATAACGGATTAGAAAACTGGTAGCAACATGATAGCAAATCTTGATTTCTAGTGCGACATTCAAATACAATCCTCTAAGAGGCGAACCCAGGAGAAGCCGAATAACACTGGGATGACCCTACGTATAATTTTATTTCCAAGTGAAGACAACCACAAGCACAGTGACATATAAAATTGAACGCTACGAAGGTATGTATGCTGCGAAAATAGCACTTTCATATTCATAAATTGAACCTGTTGCCTAAGAAAATCTAACTAGCGGAAAGGTGCGTGATAGCTCACAATCTTATCAATGTCATTAATAAATACAAAAAATGGGTTGGTCCTCTAAACGGCTGCATCCATTAAATTTTGCAAACGAGAGATTAAATTATTGAATTTTTAGTCAACAAATTATGGAACTATAATAATTTTTTATGATTTGTTATCAGATTGAACGTGTGCTCTGTTATATATTATATTGCGTTGAAATGTGCACATAATTACAGATGTGTGGTATGTGCATTAGGACGCCACAGGTCGGAGAAGCGATGTTTTATGCGAAAACTTAGAAAGGCTATTACGATTATAATAAAACTGCAGTATTTTTGTAAAAATGTATTGTTTGACAGTTTACAGCTGTCAAATCAACTACCAATTTCTCTTAAAATAAGAAAATCTTTTTGAAAATACCACTGGTAAGGTTTTTAGGCGTGCTAGTCACGAATTTTATGTCAAATTAAAACTTTGACGGTTGACAGCTGTCAATCAATCAGGTTTTTAGACATGCTGATAACGAATTGTATGTCAAATTTAAACTTTGACAGTTGACAGCTGTAAAATGGGCTGTGAATTTTTCTAAAAATAAGAAAATATATTTTTTTAAATGCTACTGATAAGGGCTTTCGACACGCTAGTCACGAATTTTACTTCGAATTTAACTCTCGGGAGTTGACAGCTGTCTGTACATTTTTCTAAAAACAATTTTTGTTTGTTTTTGAGCTCTGCACCTCTAAAAATCTTTTGTTATGTAAGATAATGAGGGGAAGAAAGGTTGTTGAAATGCCGAAGGCAATCAAAGAAAAAGATAAAATACATATATGTACAATTTTAATAATCGTATGATAATTATTTTTTAATGCTACTGATGCTAACATTAAAAAACTAGAAAAGCTAAAGAAAAATCATATTGATAAATAGTTTTCTCCTTTACATCCATTCATATTGATACACTTTATAAATTTCAAAAAAAAAATTGGCCTTAATTTATATATAACTAGCAAATGTCCGGTATGCTTCGCTGCTCCCTCCCAAAATGTGTATGGCCTCATTTATACAAAATAAAATAGATTTAAAGAGCTTTATGAAGTGGATTTTCAAACGAATTTTCGATGAATTCATTTTTTTTTTTGAATGTGGGTGTTACTACATTTTCGAAGGTATTTAGAAAGTAGGTAAAGTATCGATTTTGTTCTGGAAATTTAATTTATAATCTTGTAATCGACTCCTCCAGATTGCCGCGCACTTTCCTCAAATGTGCATTAGTTCAATACATGCCGCAAGAAAAATATAAAAAAAAAACTTGAATTTTGCTTCCATAAAAAGCGGAAATCCATTTTTTTTTTTGTATTTTGAAGAAATCTGACTACTTTAAAAATACTACAGTATTAACTAATATTTTTAGCAAAACAACAAAAGTGCTGCGTAGGACCCGGAATATTTTCTACTTGAAGATATTTCTAAATCAAAGATTTCTCCAAATACTTTCGTTTGATACCCATATTGTAATATTTCATTTATTTTATCAACTTAATTACATACAATTTAGCAAAAAGGTGGCAACCCTCCTGGAAAATATTTTCGGCCGTACAATTTACTAAACCTCTTTAGTTTGATGCCTATATTGTAATATTTAATTTATCCTAATTTAAAATTTTCAAACAGGTGGCAACCTTCCACAAAAATATGTTCGGCTGTTTGCCTTTTTAAACGTCTTTCTTTTGACAGCCATATTACAATATTTACTTTATCTCATCAATTTACTTAAACTGACATTTTTAAACAGGTAGCAACTCTCAAATGTTTTTCTATATTTTTAGTGACACCTCTGGTAATACATTCAATTCCATGCATAAGCTTTTGAGTGATGTGCGTACAAACATACAGACAGACAGATAAAATTTCAAAAAATCGTTGATTTGGCTTTTGTGCTCGAAATAAAAATCGCCAATATAATTTTTAATATCTACACAGATATCAGCCTCTTACAATTTAATTAAGTGACTTTTCATTTTGACCAGTTTTGGCTATATTTCTTTTGTTTATAGAATGTTTAATATTTTTTGATAAAAGTCTAGCCTAGCATTATATAACAAACACCACATAAATACAAATTTCAAATTTTGAACAAAAATTATAAAACTTCAACAAATTTTACCAAAATGTCAAAAAAAATCAAGCTTTTTATTCAGAATTTTTAGAAAAATTTTAGGTATGCAGTTTTATAGCCCGTTAAATTTTAGTGGGTTAAAGTGCAAACTTCAAGACGCTAGGAAATCGCTTTGATTTTTAATAATTTTTTTGGCTGACGGTGTTGTGTGTTTTCTTCCATAGTCAGCCAAAAAAGTTATTAAAAATCAATGCGATTTTCTAGCGTCTTGAAATTTGCGCCTCAGCTTTAGGAGCAATAATATACACACATACATACATACGAAGTAAAAAGTAACACCACTCAATTACCATAAAATCTACCTACATAAATCACTGAATCAGCTGTTGTTGACTATTTATGGTTGCTGTGTATCTTAAATATTTTATGTTTATTGGTGTATTCAGGTTTTTGCTTACGTTGTTTATTGTTAAAATCGTATTGCTTTATAAACAAGTTAGTTAAAAAATCACCACAAAGCTCTGCGATCAGTATTAACTATTATGCGCTACATATAATCTTTTATTTATTTTTATTTTTTGTTTTGCTTTCGCGCTTCATAAACTTAAGAGTCGAGCCGCGTCGCAAACCGATCACTGCAATGATCGCGGTCAAACTGTATTTATAATTTTAATTCAAGCGTTGAAAAATACTTTCACAACAAACGAAATTACTCTCATATGTATAAAAGTCAATGCGTCCAATTATGTGTATATAAAGGGTGTTTCGTTATTGACAAAATAGAAAAATGTTTCTTTACAACTGCGGAAATCATAAATGACTTGCAAATTTTAAGCGATCGCAACAGTTCTACACATCAGATAGAGATGGAGCTAACATTGTAATGGTATGCAGAGGCAACATCAACAACATTCTTGTTCCTAAAATCATCAGCTTTGCACTAGTTTGATCACTGAAAAGGCAAGCCCCCTTTTTGACCGTTTTTTCGTTTAATATTTAGAATGTTGACTCCACGCAGACCATCCACATTTGCGTTTTCTCAACATAAAGAGTAAATACTAGTGTTCGGCAGTATCGATAACAAAAGTACTCAGAACTCGATTCTCGAAAGGATCGACAGCACCCGGTTTTTTAAAGTATCAATACTGAGTACTCAAACTACTCAGTACTCACAAAAAAAATACTTAAGTACTCAGAACTTAAAAGAACTGGAAAGTACTCAGTAATCAAAAATACTTTGTTCCAATCATTACTTTGATGCATATACTCAGGATCGATTCAAAGTACTCAGTATTAAGTATCGAATAGGCCCTTAAAAGTACTGAGTTCACCAACATTTAGAAATTATTCTACTCAATTCGAAGTTTCAGTAATTTTTAAGTACAATACTGGTACCCAGTAAAGTTAGCCATACACTTGACGTAATTTCGAATTGATATATAAATTTGAATAAAGCGTTGCCAGCTTGTGAGATTTCTACACTAAGCATTGAAATGTTAACAACATGTGTATATTTGAAGAAAGTACTCAGGACTCTTAAGAACTCGATCCTCAAAAGTACTCGATACTTCCCAACACTATTCAATACACGGCTGTTATGTGGGGTTTCTCCGGCACCACAGTCGCTCATCTACTTACATTTAAGATAAGTAGCCGAGTTAGAAGCCTTCAGTTTTGTTTGAGATACCAACGCAGACCCCTTAAACGACACGTTCAGCACCTTCGCCACATACGAAGTTTCCGTTAGGCGGGAGACCATTCGAGAGAAAACAAATCTACCATTCTCTACCTTCACCCACACTCGCTCTGTCGGAAACTCCGGTTGGAAAAAGATTATCCGTAGCGCAAGAAACCAGTTTTGCAAAGCCATCTTATTCCGCACTTGCCTTCGCTTCACGAACATAAAGGTGGAATCGGTCAGCTTCGCACAAATCCCCGTCATGGCCGCATTTTTGACTGCTGCGGTAACAATCTTTCAAGGGTGACGGCCGAATTTCGAAAGAACAGACATCAAGGAGGAAAATTATTTACCCACCCATCAGCAGATTTGGGTACTACTGCTTCTCACGAGGACCACAGGTTGTCATGAACGTAACCGCCTTGGACCGTGGTCCATAGTAGGCGGTCGTTGGCAGATGATTCCGCTTAGGCTCCTTCTTTGAAGAAGAAATAAGAGGCACAACCACTCCACTTGTGTGATGGTTGGACGCCCCAGAATCCATGAACCCGCAAGCAGCAACTGTGTGTGGGTTTTCAATCGTGCGGGTACCTCCTTGTATATGGGTCATTCCATACAAAATTTCCACCTCAATATATTTTTTTGGTGTGAAATATTTTTCTTTTTACATTCTTTATCGAAAGAATACACCTATTTTTTATATCATTATAATATTCGAAAATCTCGAAAATAAATTTCGAAATTTTGAACTTAAAAAGAAGTATCCTTTTCCAATTTTTTTGCAGTTAATAAACTATTTGTCGGAGAAAATCAGGTAGTAATCCAAATGTGCGTAATTACCTCGGCTATGCATTAGAAAGTGAGGTAGATTTAAATAAGTAATTTTTTGCATTGAAAAATTGCAATTCTTAAATATATATTTTTTATTAATTATACACCGTTTGATTTTTTTTTTGCAATCTAAATAGTTTTCAAACTTTATGGGCACACTGTAAAAATTTGAGAATGTAAAAACCAATTAATTTTGTATGGAATGACCTATATATTCTATACGGTTATGCTTTTTTTTCAGTATTCTTTCTGTCATCCTTCTAAGTTTATACATATGGTAAGCATGCCTTCCTGCAAGTGTATTCTAATACCGCAGATGTGAGCATGACTGGTAACGATTTCGATACTTACAATAACCAAAAATGGTTATGAAAATGTTACTCTTAGACAAAAAATATCCAAAAAATGTTCAAAAATTGTTTAGCAGACCTTAATAAAACACCCTTTAGAGTATAATATTTGCTCACATTTACATACAAATACGTGCAGTAGAATTTATAGATAGTCATTGATAAGAGAGCGCATGAGCGCTGATTGTTTTATTTGCTTAACTCAATAGCATATTTGACTGTATGCAATGATTCTTAAAAGTCTTGGGTTCACATTTTTTTATAAAATATGTAGATCTTATACTCGTAGTAAAAACAAGCAAGGAATCATATGTATGTACATATACATATGTATATTTTGAATAATATTCACATACAAATATTAATCTACAACACATTTTTTAACTTTATATATGTATTTATGCACACCTTGCAATCGAATTAAAATTAAATGCGAAGACAAAAAATAGAGGAATTGTTCTAAAAAACTTCAATTCAAGCGCAATATTTTCTAAGAAGCTTTGTAAAGAAGTAATAACTTTATTACATACCGGCATTCGGCATTTGAAGTCGTTCGTTTCACACAGCTAGAAGTGATAATAGTATTTTAATCAGTGCAAATAAATAGATGTCTAATTAATATTTTACATTGTCCAAAAAGAAAAAAAGTAAGCAAACAGAAATCAGCGCACAAAATGCAAATACAAATATAATTTGTAGCAAATTAATTTATAAGGGAATTATGGGCAGTCGCCGATAAGAGCGCCAGCTTAAATTGTCAACAATAAGCAAAGACTAAACTCGTACATTGCAGACGTTATAAGCAATTGAGGCGATAACAGTAGTTATTGCTTTAACAGCGACATCGGTTTTAACAGAATATATGTACGAACAGTTTAAGAGCCAATGTAAATGGTCGCTTTACTCTGTTTAAAGTTCTGTAGCGCTTTGCGACAGCAGCGTTGAAGCTGTGAGAGCAGAAGTGGCTTAACCCACATTTTTTTTTTTGTACTTAATTAAGTACTTAAAATATTTTCAAATGCGATACATTTTTAAATAAAAGTCTTAATTTTAAGGTAGAAAGCTGCACAGCTTACTTTGTTTGTTGACGTTGCTGCCCATTTTCTTCCGCATAAAAATTTGTCGAGCATACTTGTATGGAAGAAAATGCATGACACTCTCAACAAAAAAATAAAAAAATTCTAAAATCAAAGGTGTTTTGTAGCCACTTGAAAATAGCATGGGCTACAAAACTGCATAACCAAAATTTTTTTAAAAGTGTTATTAACTTATCCACTGCAGGCCATTAGGATAGCACACCCTTTGCTGGCATGTTTTTTTTCTTAAATGTATAAAACTTTTAAATCGAATTCACACGTAGAATATGCTACATTTTCATAAAAAATTAATGAATATTAAACAAACAAAAGGAAAACTGTCTATACTGAGGATCAAAAGGGATGCTATTTAAATGACCAGGATTAAATGACCAGGAAATTAAAACTAAAAATAAATAAATAAATATAAGATGCAAACAATATCACTTTGAATTTTGGTGCTAGATCTTTAACCATAGCTGTCCTTGTATAAAAAAAAACCTCAGCTTTCGTAAAAAGAAAATTAAAAAGTGTGCTTAGCTCAAAAATAACCCAACTTTATTTTTCCGTTTATTTTTTTTTACATATATATACGTCACTTTCTATTCAAATATTTTTCCGCTATTTTTTTATAAAAATATGGTTTATCTACAACAAAAAACACAAATATATAATTTCTAAACTATGTGCAAAACTCGCGAAAAGTTAAAGTAATTTTTACGCAAATTTTTAACTTTTTAATTTTTTCAAATTTTCTTGAGTATGCAGTTTTGTAGCTAATTAAATTCTAGTATAGAAAATGCAAATTTCGAGTTAGTCAAAAAGCGCATTGATTTTTGAATATTTTTTTTTTTTCGTTGAAGGTGTTTTGCATTTTTTCCATATAAAGTATTTTCGAAAATTTTTTTTTAATGGAAGTGAACAAAAAATTGCCGAAAATCAACGGTAATTCGTAGCTGCTCAGAACTTCTACTTTATTACAATAAAATTGATTGGGTTACAAATCTGTGTACTCAAACAAATTCTAAAAAAACTTATTAAAAAGTTGAAATCTTGCATGCAAATTTGCTGAATTTTCTAAAATATCTTATAAAAAAATTGAAAATTTGCTGAATTTTCGCGAGTTTTGCACAACGTTTACAAATTATATTTTTATGTTTTTTGTTGTGGAATGTTTTCATAAAAAATTACAATAAAAATTTTTGCATATATTGTAAAAAAACAGCTGTGCCAATACTTTTTGCCAGCTGTGTATGTATATGGCAGACATTTTTTTACATACTTTTTCTTACATGTCGTGGCGCCACAATGTGCAGGAGAGATTGTTTCGCAAACTTGAAGATCTCATTTTTTTTGTTGGCTTATTTCCTTGTTCCACCATGAGGTCTGCTTTTGCATGCAGGCTTGGATGAAAAACAGGATCTGCGGTAACATTGCGGTAACTGTACTTCATCCAGCGTAGGAGAGAGGCACACTTGGACCCAGTGGGCCCGTTGTGATTCCAATTGAGACCGTCCACTTAAAAGTAGAACGAGTTGGTTAGGTAAGCACGAGAATTCATGAATGTGTGCTTCTCTTAGGTCGGCCAGACAGACAAAGAGGTGGTGGTGAAATGAGCGTCTTCTCGCCCACGAAAGGGCAGGGCAGTGACATGGGTAGTGTTCCACACTCTCGATTTCGTCCACGTCGCGCCATTTCGATAGAAGCCCATTCTGCTGGCATAGAATCCTTTTAAGCAGTGTTACACCGGCCTTAGTAGAGGGCGTCCTTACCGAATAAATGCGTCGGATATTTTCTTGTCGAGGCTGGGCCGGATTTGTCGAGTCGTTCCACACGTGGGTTCTTCCGACCATCTTTTATTTGCTTCTCGTCGAAGTATGTATTGGGGCATGTCTTGCAGGTAGATAGCGGTATGCCGACCGCGTGAGAAGCGTTAACGTCAGACAGGGTTATTCGCTTCCTCTCAAGCTCGTCCGTTGCACAGTTACCTCGAATGATCCTGTGGCCCGGCATTCACATAATGTGGGTGGTAGTCTTTGAAGCCAAATCGTTAGGGACTTTTCTACAATCTACCGCAGTTATTGGCGAGGTTACACTGCAATCTAATGACTTAATAGCTGCTTGACCATCGGGGTGTATAGTTACTGAAGGCAGGTGAAGGAAAGATTCCATAAGCCAGAGTGCAGCCTCTTTTATGGTCGCGAGTTATGATTGGCAGACAGAGGTTTAATGAGAGGTCCTTGGAGTATATCCCATTCCCAACTCTTCGATTTACTTTAGAGCGATTCGTGTAGGTGACTGTGGAGTATCCGAGCGTCTTCCCAGTTCTTCCTCGAAGGGGTATGAGTAGAGAACTTATTCTCGAGCTCCAGCGGTGGTGTTGTAATATTTGGGGACCTAAATGTATCGGGGTAGTTGGTTAGAATATTGGTGCTACCGAGCTGGTGTCTTTCCATTTTGGCAGTGCATTTAGTCCTACTGCATTGCAGCTGGCCTGTAGCTACCCAAAAAAGTCTGCGGGCGGAAAGTTTAGGAATGTTTCCATGGCTTTGGTGGGTGCGGATGGCAGCGCACCTGTTAGAAGTTAGGACCGCTGTTTCATGTTCGACATTCTGTCTAGAAGAGAAAACTGTCAAAAATATCTGCGTGAAATTTTATATCGACGCATCTTAATACGCCGGCGGGCATCTACACGAATACTTATCTAATTTCAAGTGCAAGTGACAAGTTTATTACAATTAAATAAGTAGTACGTTGTTCATGCGTATCTCTCGACTGAGACAGATTAGGCGACAGACAATTTGTGTTTACCGTTTCCGCTTTGGCCACAATGCATACACTTTAACTAAATAAGTAGACACACAAACTACCTCTACCACAACTACATACATACATTAGGATACAGTTGCATGAGTAGTACAAGTTTGCTAGTAGCTTCATTAAAAATATCCGTATGCTTGTTTTTATGGGGTACAAAGCCAATAACGAAGAAACCTAAGAATCAGTTGCTTGCCGCGTGCGATACGCAGCAAACACGTGAACGGTCTTCGCTTCGAATCAGATTAAAATATAAAGTGAAAATTGGCTGAAGTGAGTGAAAGCGGGGAAAAAAATATATTTGAGTAATAAATCCTTTAAGGAAACAATAAAAATGTCAAAGGATAATCTCGTTTCGATGGAGCAAACGCGCAACGATAATCCGCCACTCGCTGGCTTCATCAACACTGCGTGCCTAGATGCTTGTGAGCAAATTGAGATGCAGGATGTTGTAGGAATGCCTGGTAGTGGTAACGTCAATGGCCTGGATAACAACAGCTACAACAGTGCCGCGAATGGACACAGAGGCAGCAGCGTAAGCGGCGACAGTGGTGCTGGTGCCAGTCCTGGTGGTATAAACGGTGCCGGTAGTCGTCTTGCTATCACCGATATTTCCACCACACCGCCACGTACGGATTCGACGCGCAACAGTTCGGAACGTAGTCTGCCATTGCGCAGCTATAGCAAGTGGTCACCCACCGAGCAAGGCGCTACCTTGGTATGGCGTGATCTGTGCGTCTATACGACAGGCGATCCGAATGGGACGAGTGGTGGTGGCAGCTTGCACAAAATGAAGCGCATCATTAACAATTCGACGGGTGCAGTGCAGCCGGGCAATCTGATGGCGTTAATGGGCTCCAGGTGGGTGGATGTGTTGTGTGGGTGTGTGCGCCTTAGCGAATGTGTTTAAAAGTATTAATGTTTGTGCATGTATGTATGTGTCTTTGCTTGTGCGCTTGAAACGTTGAAGGACCTTTATCTTGTCAACGTCAATTCGCGCCTTTACTCCTATCGAGATTGCTTTTTGTGGCTTTTGCTTGGTCGAGGCGCTTTTCTGCAGAGTAAATATTCGTTGGCTATTTTTCTGCTGGTGAAAGTGAATTATTTAATTAAAAAATTTTTTTTATACAGCAGAAATTAATATTTTCACTAAGTTTAAATTCGGAAGGTATACAAAGCTTTTATCTTGGCTCGTGCAGAGATAAAGTGTAATTTTATTTGTAATCTCGCTGGTCGGCCAAGAGTTGTTTTAGCTACTTGTTTTTTTTTAGTAATAACTTCATTGCGGTTGAGATTCTAGCAAATCATTCAAGTGAAGAAAGCTGCTAGGGTATTTATGCCTATTTACGTACACTTATGTATGTATATACATAAGTATATAGGTATGATATTGTGTAAACAAGAAAGCGAAAAGGAAAACACAAAAATTGTTTACTCAGAGGGGAACCAAATAAGAGATAAAAGAAATCTGAAGTGAAAAAGGTGAATTTCTCATCAAATAGACCAGATCAACGACAAAGCATCCATTAAACCTAAAGTTGCCGAGATAAGACCAAACCAATCTTTCATTTCAGAAATACGTAGATTAAGGAATGTCACTCAAAAAGCCTAGTTGTTACTATATACTTGAAGAAAGACCCATTTAAAAATAAGAACTGCACAGAATACAGAAAACAGAATTCGTTAATACTTTTATGAATTCGTTATTGTTTGAGTTAGTTTTCTGAAATAAAAAGAAATTAAGTGTGCCTGGACCACACTGGAGAAGTAAAACTTACGTTACACATCTATTTTGTCATACTTTGTCATACTTTGCTTAAGGTTATATTTTTTTTTGTCTTCTAATTACTTTTATTTTATTCTGTTTTCCTTTATCTTAATTTTTATCTTTATACTCTATCGATAACAAAATCGATAGTAACATCCAAAGAAATATCGATAACAAAACCGATAAAAATATCGATAACAAAATTAATAAAAATTTCGATAGCAAAATCGATAATAATATTGGTTCGATTAGAAAATCCATAACAATATAGATAACAAAATCGATAAATAAGCGAAAACAAAATCGATAAAAATATCGATAACAAAAACGATAAATAATCGATAAAAAATTTATAACAAAATCGATAGCTAAATTGTTAACAAAATCGATAAATAATCGATAACAAAAATCGATTAGAAAATGGATAAAAATATCGATAACAAAAATTTATTACAAAATGGATAAAAATATATCTGTGGATATCTATGTAGTTTATAAGACCAAGTTTGCTGCAGAGACTTGAGCCTAAAACCTACTATGTATGATTTGAGCACACATATGCTTCGCCTTAAATTGAAAAACTATAAAAACACACCTTAGTGATGCGCTTTAGAATTGGAAGAGCAATGGGAAGAAGAAAAAACACTGAACGGATACGTTTATGTATTAGTGTTAGAAAAACGCACAACAAAGTTCCGCAATTTTATTAAAATCAGTCCAGCCTTTTAAAATAAGTTCACTCGCAAACACAGGTACAGAAGGTTAAGATAGCTAAAAGTCTCAGTATGTCTTCTTCAATAGCCCGCCCTTGGGTGGTTCAAACTAATTTAAGTAGGATTGATCTATGCTGAAAAACTATACCCCTGCTTTTTTATTTTAAAATCAAAAAATATTTAGAGGTCGCTCAAAGCGCTCAGTTTTAATGTGTATTATATATGGAAAAAAAACAATTTTTCGTAGAAATGGTACACAATTGTTAAAATACCATATTTTTCGATTTGAAAACTCTGCTTCTCTTCAGAAGACTTCCAGTAATAATGCCCAATTGTTTATTTAATAATTTTTTAATAGGTTCCCCAAAAAGCCCAAACAAGAAAAATACAATGGGGGGACCCATACAAAATCGATAATATTAAAAAACGGCCAATTAAACAAATGGACTTTATTATTGGAAATTTCCTTAAGATTTTACCGATCGAAAAATAATGACTCTCAAGAGTACTATACCATTTCTACAATTTTTTTTTGTCCATATAAAATACACGGAGAATTTTTATTATTAAAAAAATTTTTTCGCGTATAGCAATCCTAGGAGGTGCACGTCTTAAAAACCCCACTTTACTTTTTTTTTGACCACCCTAATATATATGTATATATGGATATGAATATATGTATATGTGCTTTATGATTCTGTATGCACGGATTTACACGAAAATATATGTATGTATGTATGTACTTGCGTAAACCTGCTTGCACACCTACTTGTACACTTCATTAACCGTTATTACTGCGTTTCTGTGAATGAGTTTCTTGACTTTGCACAATTTCTTCCCTATTACTAACTGTGACTTCGTTGCAAAAATGCGGTCAAGTTTCAGATTACCGTTTTTATTATAGGGCTTCTGGTTAAGAAGCAAAACATCAAATGAATAAGCAGCAAGTCATTGCACCTAAGTATGTAAACCGGAAAAGATTTAATGTGATTTTGCAGTGAAGTTAGCAAATCACGGCTAGAATTGAATTAATTGCAAAATGTTTTGAAATTAAAAAAAAATACATATGAATCTATTTAAAAGACAGATCTGTTGAAAATTTAATTTTAAACTAGTTCTTATCACCAAAACTCACAAAATTATTTCCATACATACCTGTCCCACAATTAGAGCGCACATATTTATGTATGTACATAAACTTTTTTCCTGAAGCAAAGAGATAAAAAGTGATGTATACATTGTACCTGCTGCATATTAATGTATGTACATTTACATATACACAGACATAAGTTTTATCAAAAAAAAAAGTTTTAGATAAGTAAGTAAATATCAAAACCATTTAAAAACATCATAAAAATTAATTACCTGAAAACCTAAGTGATGCATCAAAACAACAAAAAATAAATAAATAAAACAAGCGCATTACAAATATTCAGTGCCACAGCAGCCCGCAGCAGGAATTCTATGTAGAGCAGTTGTTGCTAAGCAATCTCCAATGTCGAGTGACTCCCAGTGGAGGCAGATGTGCATGGAAATAAATAAAGTTTTTTTTTTACTTTTTGTAGTGCAATATATCTATTTGCATTTGTATGTATGTAGTTGTGTATGCATGTATGCAGTGAAAACGTATTATGAATGCAGGTCAACGAATTCCAAGTTTGTTATTTTAATACAATTTATTTATAAAGTATTTATTTAATTTACATTGACAGTGGCTCGGGTAAAACAACACTGATGTCTACTCTCGCTTTCCGGCAACCAGGTTAGTAAACTATGTACATTAAGGTGATCCGAAGAAAAGTTTAAAATGTTTAGCTCTCACCACTTAGCATTTTCTAATGGGAATAAGAAAGTACACGTATTTTAAAAAATATATATTTTTGGAATTTTGGAAAATCTATATTTTTCGATCGGAAAACACTGTTTGTTTTCAGGAGTCTTCCAATAACAATACCCAATTTTTTATTTCAACATTTTTTAACTTTAAACATTTTTAATGGGTCCCATCTTTGCAGTTTTTGTAGTTTTTGGGTGACCAAAAGAATTTTTAGTATTAAAAAGAAGGTTTAAGTCTCCTAAACAGAAACAGAGTCTTACGATCGAAAAATAGAAGAAGAAGAAGAAGAAGAAGGAGAAAGCGGAGGCAATAGGTGAAGGTGCTGTGGTCTCGCTTCAAACCGAAATACGGTTGTGGTGTCTTTTGGACAGCCTGGAAAACTTTAAAATCTAACTACTCATGATGGTTTTTTAAAACACCAAGATGAGAAGTTCCGCCACATCGATGTCACGGGCACACTCCGAATTTATTTGAAAATCTGCTGGAGTTTTATATTTATTTCATTAAGAAATGATTTCATAAACTTAAAAAATATCTGCATAGGAAACAGAAAACTATAGCTGGTCCTTGCTCTTAAGAAATATGCCCTGAAAAGTGTCAGCTTAGGCCTTGTAAGGGTGCGTTCGCACAGAAACCGAAGCCAAGCCGAGTGAAGCTGTCATACAGCAAGCTTTTTTAGAAGCATTTCGGTGTCGATTGCAAAACGGTTATCGACTTTGACTTTTCTATTATATTTGCAGCCACATCACGAACGAAATTTCAAAATTTTTAAATGAAAATTTATTTTTGAGTACATCTTGTCCCAAGGCAAGGTGGTTTGTTGTATTTTTTTTTTGTTGTGATTGTCATCGTGCCTATAATCTGGAAGTGTAGTTTCTCGGTTTTTGGCTGCCGGTACCGCCTTGTCTTGTCCATTAAATGCAATAAATATTTCTTTGCTACCGAATTAATGCAAAAGACTTCGTTCCGCGTCGTTTAGTGTGAACACCAGCAGCTTCGCCCCGCTTCGACTTGTTTCGCTCGGCATCGCTCGGCAAGATTTCTCCAAGAGTTTTGTATATAACGCTTGAAATTCTTTATAGATGCGCTTTATAACGACAATACTGCCCACAATTAGGATGCTTAAATCGAATTTTCCAAAAAATCAACAAAACCCAGATTCACATCCATATTCTTATTCAAAATACAAACTTCCATCAAAATCCTTTATTTGTAAAATAACAAAAAGATACAATTTAAATTAAAGTACGTAATTGAAAATAAGAGCATCCCTAATATTTGGTACTTACCACTTTTCTATGCGTATGCTCAACGCCTCTTAAATTTTAATAGCTTAGATAAGACAAGCAACATTTAATAGTTTATTCATTTATTTCCGCACGTATTTCACTTTATGCCATTTGCATTATCTTTAGCCGGCACCATTGTTCAGGGTGATATTCTGATAAATGGCCGTCGCATTGGTCCATTTATGCATCGCATAAGCGGATATGTGTACCAAGATGATTTATTCATTGGCACTTTAACAGTACTGGAACACTTGACATTCATGGTGAGTTTTTGCTAAGTGATATATGTACTCTCATTTCTACTCATACATACATACATACATTTCAGGCACATCTTCGCTTAGATCGCCGTGTTAGTCATCGCGAACGGAAGGCCATCATAAATGATCTATTAGAGCGCACCGGTTTGCTATCAGCTGCGCACACGCGTATCGGCTCTGGCGATGACAAAAAGATGTGTTCGGGTGGTGAACGTAAACGGCTCGCATTCGCCGTTGAATTACTCAACGATCCGGTCATTTTATTCTGTGACGAACCCACGACCGGACTAGATTCGTTTAGCGCGCAACAATTGGTGCAAACACTCTACGAGTTGGCCAAGAAAGGCACCACCATACTATGCACCATTCATCAGCCATCCAGTCAACTCTTCGATATGTTCAATAATGTTTTGCTGCTGGCGGATGGGCGTGTCGCTTTTACCGGTTCACCACATAATGCGCTCAACTTTTTCGCCGAAAATGGCTATCACTGTCCGGAGGCTTATAATCCGGCTGACTTCTTGATTGGCGTACTGGCCACAGATCCCGGCTACGAGCAGGCTTCACAGCGTTCGGCGCAACATTTATGCGATATGTTTGCGGTCAGTGGTGCCGCCAAACAGCGTGATATGTTGGTTAATCTGGAGATTCATATGGCGCAGACGGGTGACTACCCATTCGATTCGGAGATAGATTCGTTTCGTTCGCCAGCATGGTATAAGAAATTCCATGTGATTTGGTATCGCGCTTCGCTCTCAATGCTGCGTGATCCGACAGTGCAGCGCATGCGATTCTTCCAAAAAATGGCCATGGCTATTATAATTGGCGCTTGTTTTGCTGGCACTACATCGCTCTCGCAATTGGGTGTGCAAGCGGTACAAGGTGCACTATTTGTAATGATTTCCGAGAACACCTATCATCCCATGTATTCGGTGTTGAATGTATTCCCGCAAGGGTTCCCGCTATTCTTGCGCGAAACTCGCTCTGGCATGTATTCGACGGCACAGTATTATGTGGCCAATATATTGGCGATGGTAAGTAATGATCCAATATACATAGCTTCATGTACACTGAATATAATCCGTAGCATTTTGGTTTGCTTAAGTACTAAATCACAAATACCCGGTGTGCTTCGCTGCGCATTAAAAGTATTTTTGTGTTTTTCCTATCACACAAAACGCTTTTGGCATCATTGATAAAAAAGACATTAAACTTAAAAAGCTTTAGAAAAGAAGATTTTCATACAAATTTCCAATTTAGAAATCATTTAACGCCCAATGATCGGATCTAAACCAAATTAGTATGGGTGGGACCATGGGAGATCAAAAGAGAGAAAAAGAATTTTCGAAATCGGTTGACGTGGTCCAAAGTTATGCGGTAACATACATATAAAAAAATTGCGAATTGATAACCTCCTCCGTTTTTGAAGTCGGTTAAAAATCAATTCCATATTCCTGAAGGAGGGCTGCCACCTGTTTAAAAAATCAAATTCAACTTTAGTAAAGGGAATTATATATTTGAAATATGTATTACAGTATGGGTGTCAAATGAAAGAGCCTTAAAAAGTTGTAGTTTGGTAATGTTTTGAACTGAGTTGCCACTTATTTGAAAAGTCAAATTTAAATTATTTATTCTGAAGCTATATGAAAAACTAAACTTTTAGTTTTAACATTTGGAATATTATTGGGGTGTTTTACAAGAGCTACCACCTGTTTAAATATAAAATTCAATTAACTTAAATGAATTATTACAATATAGGTATCAATCGAAATGGTTTTGAAAATGGTTTATCTCTAAAATAGATGTAGGAGGATTGCCATCCATTGGAAAACTCAAAATTTACTTGAATTAATGGAATTAGGTAATTGAAATTTGTATACAAATATAGACGTCAGGCGAAATAGGTAGTTTGAAAATACACTAGGAGGGTTGCCACCTGTTTACAAACTCAAATTCAAAGTTTTACCTTGAAAATATTTTAAACGGGGTTAGGAAAATTTTAAAATTTTCTTTCACGTAATGTAGCACACTGAAATTTCATAAACTCAGCAGAACGGATGCAGGAAATCTGGTAAAATATAGTTTCGAAGCTATTTATAAAGTGGGCAAAGTATCGACTTTCTCCTGGAAATTTAATTCATAATCTTGTAACTCGAGTTTACATATCGCGCACTTTCCTCAAAGATGTATTGTTTCAATATTTGTCGCTTTTGATACTGAGCGCAAAAAAATTCAAAGACCGCATATTTATGTTCCATAAAAAGCTGAATTCAAATTTGTTTGTATAGTTATAATTTGAAAAAAACTTGCCTAAGTACTCTACAAATACTACAGTAAGAACCAAGAGTTTTGGGTGCAGTCAGAGAGAGTTAAAAAAATGCTTTGAGGGCGCTGCGAAGCACGCTGGGTATTTGCTAGTTGAAGATATTTATAACTCAAAGATTACGCCAAAACCTTTCGTCTGATACCCACATAGAAATATTTAGCTTATCATTTAATTGAGTTAAATTTTTCAAAAAGGTGGCAACTCGCCCCAAAAATATTTTCGACAGTAAACTATCCTTAAATCTGCTTTGTTTGACACCAATATAGTAATATTTTATTTATTTTATAAATTTAATAGAATACAATTTTTCATACAAGTGGCAACCCTCTACAGAAATTTTTTAGCCAATAAACTTTCTTAAGCCTCTTTAGTTTGATATCCAATTGTAATATGTAATTTAAGTTATCAATTAAATTATATTTATTTAAAAAAATGGCAGCCCTCTTAAAAAATATTTTCTTAAAATTTTCAAATTTAATTTTTTTTGTTGTCATCTGGGTATTATCAAAAAAAAAGCATATTCTAATCTGTCAAACTGTTTTAGAGTTCCATTTTTATTAGCATATAAAATATAAAAATTGCAGACAAATTATACGCATTCCTTTGGTTAATCAATAATCAATTTTTCAGTTGCCTGGCATGATCATTGAACCATTACTTTTCGTTATAATCTGTTATTGGATAACTGGCTTGCGGCCAACATTTTTTGCATTCAGCATAACGGCTATCTCTATCGTTTTGGTTATGAATGTGGCTACTGCCTGCGGTTGCTTCTTTTCCACAGCATTCAATTCTGTGCCATTGGCTATGGCATATTTGGTACCTGTTGATTACATTTTCATGATTACATCTGGAATTTTCATTAAAATTAGGTTAGTTACTCGTCGTTAGCTTACATACATACACATCTACATTATAAGATTATAAGAGATAATTACCGCTGATGAACGTAAACATGTTCATATGTATGCATGTATGCGTATTCGTCTAATTTACTTACAGCACTTTGCCTATGGCCTTTTACTGGACACAATTCCTGTCGTGGATGTTATATGCGAATGAAGCAATGACGATTGCCCAGTGGTCTGGTGTTCAAAATATAAGTGAGTATTTTTTAATCAAGCGCGCAAATAGAATATTTACGAAATTATATATTTTCTAACTTTAAGTTATACCTAAGATAAGATTGACAATTTTTGAAGACTTCTTATGAAATTTTGTTGATATTTTCCATCGACTGAACTGAAAATGTAGTGAAACCATAGAAAAAAAGAGCCCGCGAGCCATTTGGCGCCAACTGATTCAAATGGCTTTGCGGAAGTTAACGAGAGCACATTCGTCGCCCTTTACACACCAATTGACTAATTGGAGCACGTCCATTCCGCCTGGCGAAAACCGTGACCATCGTCGCCGTGTTGATCTTAGCGAGTTCCATAGTAAGCATCCGAGAACTGGTCAACCTACAAAAGCTGAAAAAGTGGCAAGACTAACTACTGTTATGAACTTTGGTCAACTCAAAAGATCCTGTGTAACCCGACGAAGTGCGATGATAGAGTTGAGATTGCATTCGGCGATTGCAGCTTGTAGAGTCCAAAGCGATACGCTACTTCAGCGGATAATTTAAGTTGCATCCTTCGGTAAACAAGGCCAAATTTCTATTAACCAACAAGGTCTACAAATTACCAAAAAATAATGGCGTTTCTTGCTTTCGCCAGTGTCTAGGTTCGCGTGGCCGCCGTGAAGGTGAAGTCTTCAAAACCGTTAATCTTGACGAGTTATCAGGTGGCGCGTGCAGTACCCTAAAGGGTCTTCGCTATTGGGTAAAGAAATGTTTGCTGTTGATAGGAATCCGCTTTGTTGACGGGTTTCCCGGCTTAAATAGTGGCACCACCTGACAAATGAGAAACAACGAGAATGGTAATCGATAGGTTTTGACCTTGGTGAGGTGGTTGGCCCCTGCCGTGTGTCCGTGTGTTATTCCTGATTTGTGAAAATCGTGGAGGTGATCCAACGATTAAATCCGTCAACTAAGGATATTCCTATCAACAACAAACACTTATTTCCCCAATAGCGAAGACCCTTTAGATATTTAGACTTCTGTACTGCACGCGTCACATGATAACTCGCGACCTTCACCATAAACGCCTCCGCCAGAGAACCGTCCCAATAGCGTTGGACACCGCCACTACTACAGAAGATATTGCGGTAACTTTACACTCACAGGAACTCAAATGGTGGACGGCGAATTATCAGAAAAATTAAGCAGATAACCTAACGGGGTGATCAGTCCGATATAGCTATTTTCTTCACCGCAAAGAACATAATCCTTTCCTGTACGAAGTCATGAGAAACCATTTCTGTCACATGGAAGAAAGAGTTCAAACAATTTAGTTTTGTTACATTTGACAGCAGCCGACTCTCTTCCTCCGCATAACAACCGAAATTTCGCCACCAGGAACTAGTAGGACACAGTCCACCAAGCTACAGAGATGTCACAAAACAGTGCTCTGGAAAGATATGCGTTGCTTTCTGATTCGTCAGAACATCATTTGCATATCGAGGCGCGGATGACCCTTAAAAGAGAGAAAATTGTGTGCCTTGTATGTATTTCCTGGTCGGGTGCTACCATAGACCTACTTCTTGGAAGCAGAACCCCTTCCTAGGTACGTCAGAAGGTATCTCTATAAAATCACAGACGAGCTCCAGCACTATACATAACAACCACTGAATCGGACGCTGTACAGAGGAGATAGTTAACGACCATCACCGCGATGCCAAGTGTTAGTCTCCTCGGTCTGTGAATGCCGTATTCGGAATTCAATCAAGCAAACATAGCAAAGCAATAGCTTCAGCTGCCTCAAGTAACCCGGCATAATAACCATCTGGATATTACAGATAGTAGAACTCCTATTTATCCAGACTCGATCCCGGCGTACTCAATATGTATGTAAATATTGCCGAAATAAATGAAGCCGAACCCCCAATCGACTACCACGGTGCCGCTGTGCCTCCACCATACTTTGCTGAAATTTTAATATCAATTTCACTACTGATAAACAACAAAGCTTCTGCAGCTGTCGACTTGGCAAATTAGCTATTCAAGTGCCGCTGAAGAGAGTTGACAATTTATATTCAGAGTATGGGCGGAGATCCTGTACCCAAACTCACAGAGTCAAAGCTACCGACGTTGACCTTATAAAAGCAACAACAGTTTACATGGCGAACTTAGCTTAGTGGGTAAGACAACTGGCTTTGGACGCCGGAGTTGCGAGTTCAAGTCCCAGTAAACCCGATGGCGAAGTCTGTGTAATTTATTGCTGATTTTCGACAACACGTATCATTAGAAACGGCCTCAAGCTCAATAAACTGATGGAAAAAAGCTCTACAAGGTGATATTACCTAAAAGGGACACCTGTAAAATGACAATCCCCATATCCAGCGAAGGATTTCAAGTTTGTTACTCTGATGGATTTAAACTTGAGGATGGGAACACTGGGGCCGGCGTATATGGACCTAGATTTAAAAAAGGTGTTCCGTTAGACATATACCCAACCATATTTCAGGCGAAAATATTCGCGAATGTTTTCGTAGACAGACTAATGGGGCAACAATAAACATCAAAGCTAGTACATAGGCAATAGGTAATTGGGCAACAATAAACATCAAAGCTGGTAGATAGTTGTAAAATGGTATTAGAAAAACTAGTAATAAGTAGCGCAGTTACCTTGTGGTCTGTTCCAGGCCATGAGGTCTTCGATAGCAATGGAAGGGCTGGAATTTGGCGCTCAACGGAGCCTGATCGGCTCTGAGCCTTTCTGTGGTCAGTCCGAAGGATAAGCGGCAAAGCTCCCACGGAGATGAGATGCCTCTCAAGCTGCAACCCCAAGGCAATCTAAAAGTTTACCAATTCCGTGGAATATCTGAGTGGATGCTAAAGCTTAGTAGAGAGGGTTTAAAAACTCTCGCCAGAGACCTGACAGGACGCTGAGGTACCGTCTGCAAAAAATTGGGCATACTGAGGAGTCTAAATGCAGGTTTTGTGAAAAAAGTTTCCATTTCCTGCTCGCAAAACCTGTTCGCCTCCCCAGAGAATCCCATTTTTTGCAGACGATACCTTAGCGTCCTGTCAGGCGTGTTCATCTAAACGCATAAATGCCTCGTAACCGCGTAAGTAAAGCTCGTAAATAAACCAATTAAGTAGGTTTACGTGGTTACG
>NW_023458565.1:22371659-22394127 GCF_013731165.1 Rhagoletis pomonella
AAGTAAAGCTCGTAAATAAACCAATTAAGTAGGTTTACGTGGTTACGAGGCATTTACGTATTTAGATGAAATTCCCATCTCGTTAGGTTTCAGCGCTGTATACCCAAATAATAATAATAATTTTAGTGGTCCCGGGTTCAAGTAGACTCTGCCCAATCCACAGCAACTTCAACAATTAATTGATAACTCACAAAAATTTGTTTCCATCATCATTGCTCTTTTTCCTTTGTGGCAATTTCAGCATCATTATTTCTACGTTTTATAGTAAAAATTTAAAGCCATCATTCCGTTTTACCTCAACCCAGTGTCCTTTAAAATCTTTAGCATAATTTTCTTAAGTCACTGTAAAAATGTTTTGGGATGAGACTTTTCTTGAAGCGCGTAGCTTTAATGAAATTAGCTTCCGTTCCTTTTTTTTGCTGTAGTCAATTGAAATACGATTATTTCCACGCATTTAAGGTTTCCATTTTATTTCCTATTCGCCTTTAACCGAAATAAATTGCAATTCATCTTTTTCCTACCTTCAAATGCCACCCTTCAAAGCTTACAAATATCAATTTTTTTTCGTAAACTCACTCGCCCCTTCTGTGCAAGTATTTAAATTTACTTTACGATTTACTTACCTTATTGGCTGTAATTTATGTACATATATTAAAATTTTACAATTTACACTACGTCAATAACTCAGCGCTTGCCGCTGGCGTGGCCTACTGAACTACTTTCTTAGTGACCACAGGTTGAGGTTGAGGTTTTTTTTTTCTTACCAATTTAAATTTAGCTTAAGCTGCTTCCTTTTATTTGCATATTTGCCACCTTTTCTTGCGTTTTTCAGCACAATTTCCCGTTTATACCGTATACTTGCTTCATCTAGGAAAAATTTATAATTGTAATTAATTTTCTGTTGAAATTCATTTCATTATTTACTGCTGTTTTCTTTTCTTTTTTTGTATTCCTTTTCATTGTAGCCTGCTTCGAGGAGAGTGAGGACTTGCCCTGTTTTCACACTGGACAGGATGTGCTGGACAAATACAGCTTTAATGAATCGAATCTGTACAGGAATTTGCTTGCGATTTTGGCTATTTACTTTTCCTTTCACATCCTGGGCTATTACTGTTTGTGGCGGCGCGCAAAAAAGATTTAATATAGCGCGTGGATGTTGAAGTAGGTTCATCGGATCGACAATTATATGCAAAAGTACTCGCTTATGAATTTAACCTTTATCTTATTAGTAATTCTGTAATATTTTTTTTATATTCGCACACTTTTTTTTTTTTGAGAACTGCCACTTATTTAAATGAGATTTATTAGCATTCAAGCTGTACTTTATTTTATAGCTACAGCTCTTCTTACAATTATATTTAGATATACGTATTTGTATTTAAATAATATGCGCCAGATAATACGTATTGGCCAAACACTGGCTAAAAATATAATTTTCTGTACTTAATAAGGTATCAAATTGTTTTTATTATAAGGGATGAGTTCCGGGATATGCTGGGAAATGAAACATAAAAATTGCGCTGACTTTAGTGTAAGAGTATATTCTAGACTGTAGAGCCTTCATTTGTTCAACATATTACTTCTATAGGTAACAAATGGCTCTGATCCTTCGCTATTATAATAGGGATCAAAAATATTTCTAAAAAGTAGTCAATAAGTATTGAATGTCACTGAAACTTTAATACTTGTTTGGCCTTAATAGGTGATACCCATTACTCCATCTGCGTAGCTGACTACTTTTTTAAAATTAACAAATAATGCTCGAAGGCTTTTTCATACTGAAGGTATCTCAAACTGAGACATTTTCTATCAAATGCACATCTTCACCCTGTTACGAATTCCTGCAGATGGTCATTTCCATCCGGGGAAATACAAATTTGAATACACTTGTGCCCGCAACTTCGTTTCTGTGTAAAAAAAAGTTGGTATTTGCATCGAATCATAGTTACCATTGGACCGAGCGCATACTTACGTTTTACACAAATTCACCATTTCGCTTATAATATTTCATGTAAGCACGATCGACACCAAATTAATTCTCATGGGAATAATAACTCATCCCACAATCTAATTTTTTTGGTAGTGATTTTTACTTTCTTAATGAATATTTTAAATATTTTCTAATTTACTTTACAATAGTCTCAAATATTGTGAGCTATTTAGCAGCCCTTAAGATGGAAAAATCAAATGAAACGTTTCTACGAAATATTTTGATAGTAAAAAAAAATATTTTTTTAATCAAGCCTTCTAAATATGAACGAAGTCAGACGACATAAGTCATAAGTTAGCTGGAAAAAAAATTCACTTCTACGAATATCGAATGTTTATAAAAGGAACCTGTAAATACTTACACATTTGAGATGTTTTCCCATTTCAAATTGAACCACCATTTTCATACACTTTAGTTTTTTTTTTATTCGCTTGCAAACATGTTTTCTTTCTTTAACACTCGTATAATAACACATTTATTCTTAAAATTTAAAATAATTTTTCATTTACAGTATTTTTAAATATTTCATAACACATTATATATAAATACACATAAATATATACTTTCAATTTTAATACAATTTACATTGGTTACATACATACATAATATTAGCTTACTTTTTTTTGCAATTTTATTTTCATTGTACATGTTTTACATTTGAGTTTGTGTGATAAAGATGATTTATACCTTTCTATACAATGCAGTATTTAAGCACACTGGCAGCCGAAATGTGCACACATTTTTTGTTTGAAAAAGCTCTACAATTATTTTTCTAACAAAGAGCAATATGAGTGCATAGTTTTATAACTAATTTAATTAATAACTAAAATAATAACAAGTTCAGTATAATTGCTTTGAAAGTACTTGACAACTTGTTCTACTAACCAAAAATATCTATTAGAATGCTATGCATGTGAGGAATTTGTGTTTGTTTTGAAAATATTAAAATATCTAATTTAATTAGAATTAGTAAAAAATGTATGGTAAGTATGTATGTATGTATATCCATGTGTGTATAACTCTAAATGCCAAATTTGTGTATATACATTAGACCGTACAACCTTACAGCAAACACAAAATCTTCGCCGCATAGCCAATATATTTGCAAAACAATTTCGAAACAATTTTTTTTTTAGCCGAATCTAGGAATCACCTTTTTACATTTTTAGGTGACCCCTCAATTCAGCTATAAAAAAATTTGTTTTAAAATTGTTCTACTAGAATAATCAAAATACTTACTTAGCAAAAATTTAGTGATTTTTATTGAGCTTCAATTTACGGACATTAGGGTGCTACGTTAGGAGGATAAGAACTTGGATCTGATGGATAAGTGGTGGCATGGTGTTTTTGAGGTCAATAGACTTTGGAACAAAAAAAGTGTTTTCCCAAGAACATCGATATATAATATTTCAGATGCGATTGTAAATATCGAAATTCCGATGAAAAATTTAAAAGGTGATCCCTAAGTTCGGCAAAAAAAAATGTTTTTTTCGAAATCGCCTTGCAAAAATCATTCATTCTTAATCGTGTATGAGGAACTTTTTTTCTGGTACCATCTAATGTATACATACATACGAAAATATACATACAGTCAGCGTGAAAAGTATGCTTACCCTAACGTTTTGACGATTTTATTTATTTATATTTCCCATACCAAATTTTTATTTATTTATTTATGTTTTTAATAAGGTGCGTTTAACAGCAAAGACCACAAGAATTAATTTTTTGTTTTAATTTCATACAGTACTCGGGTAAATGCAAGAAATTTTCATCGAATTCTAAAATTTTTTAATTCGTTTTCTTCAGGGACCGTAACGGTTATAAGTTTTATTATAAAAATCACTTTTTAATCGTTATTAACTGAGTTTTATTTTTTGCTCGGAAAATAATGGTTACATTTTAAGTTTTGTTTTTTGCTCGGAAAATAATGGTTACGTTTTAAGTTTTATTTTTTGCTCGGAAAATAATCGTTACATTTTAAGTTTTAATTTTTGCTCGGAAAATAATCGTTACGTTTTAAGTTTTATTTTTTGCTCGGAAAATAATCGTTATTTCTTGAGTTTTATTTTTTGCTCAGAAAATAAAACTTAATTTTTGCGTATGCGTATGCGCTTTTTTGCACTTTTTCTTTAGAAATGTGGTTCTCTTTGTTTCTGCCCTGGTATCTGTATTTTCATTACCCACTCCACAGTGGCGTTAAAGGTTCAATGCAGCCGCCCCCTGTCTATTCACGCATGCGCATACGCATACGCAAAAATTAAGTTTTATTTACTGAAAAAAATAAAAGTCAAGAAACAACGATTATTTTCCGAGCAAAAAATAAAACTTAAAACGTAATCATTATTTTCCGAGCAAAAAATAAAACTTAAAACGTAACGATTATTTTCCGAGCCCAAAATAAAACTCAAAACATAACGATTATTTTCTGAGTAAAAAATAAAACTCCAAATATAATGATTAAACTTGATTTTTATAAGTAAAAATTAAAAAATAAAAATCAGTGCCGCTGAAGGTACTCCGAGTAATAAGAAATATATTGGTTTACTCCTTATGCACGTAGCATTCAGCTTTCCGCGTGATTTTTTGAGTTGAAATTTCAAAGGATAATCGTTATTTGCGGTCCCTGGTTTTCTTAGAAAAATTTTGAGTATGCAGTTTTTACCAGATTCAATTTCAATCTAATACAGTGCATGTATGAAGTTGCTAAAAATGACCGCTGATTTTTGTGAATTTTTTTCGTTGAAGGTGTTGCGTACCTTCTTTCATACAAAAAAAAAAAAAAAAAAAAAAAGATTGTATTCATGCGTTAAATGGAAGAAAGCTACATGAAACTTGCACTTTATTATACTGTAATTTAATGGGCTACAATACAGCGTACTCAAAAATTTTATAAGAAATCGAATTGAAAATTCTAATGTTTCGACGAAAATTCTTTGGTATTTCTAACATTTTCCCGAGTTCTGTATGAAATTACAAAAAAAAAAATTGATTCTTGTTGTTTTTGCTGTTGAATAAACTATATTTTATTAAAAAGAAGAAAAAATTTTTATGGAAAACACAAATAAAAAGAGTCGCCAAAACGTTAGGGTATGCATATTTTTGACGCTGACTGTATACATGTATGTATGTATGGGTGCATATGTAGAATATTCACCACAATAACCGCTACTTCAATTAGTTTACATATAAAACACTAATTAAATTCCATTAACAGCTGCTCACAACTCATGGCCACTTAAAAGGCAAAACACAAAACTCATCACTCATTCGGTCAGATGCACATAAACTTTTTCGCCAGTTTTTTTTTTTTTTTTTTTTTGCGAAATCAAAAAGTTTTCTTTCAGAAATGAGCCACGTCTAGCCTTTTCTAAAATTTTTTTCACAAAATAATAATTATTAATTATAAGCGCAAACAACTCAACAGTTAGAAAAACATTACAATTGATTTAATGCGATTACAATTAATTTAAAAAGGAAGCCATTTTAATTGTAAATTATTTTTGGACTACATATTCTATACAAACATATGTATGTAGATATGTACTACATACATACAAATAGGATTACAATCACAGTAAGATATTTTATATTTTAGGTATTATTTATAATTTCAAATTTTTTTTCTCGTACTCTTAGTTGCTTCAATTTTGTACATTTATGCTTTGGGTGTGTTACTTTTATTTGTATTTTCATTTGTCATTACTTGTAATTATATTTACATAAAAAAAGATTAGCATAGTTAGCTTTGGTATTTACATACATATTTGGTTGTTTATTTTGTGAAAACTTTACTTTACATGAGTTTTAATCAACATGGCATTTCGTTGGTTTACCATAAAAGCAAATTATATCTTTTGAACCCAAAAATAATTTAACTGTTGTTTACACTGTGCACTATAGATTTACGACAGCATTTTGAGCGGAAAATGTAGCAGAGAGAAGCGCAGCGAACCTGATGGTTTGCGTGTAGCCCGCCTTTCAGAAAACAAGCAAACCAGCTATTTTTTATCTTTTATTTTTTCTTGGTGTACCCAGCATAGTTGCTGTATCGCACCGTGACCGAAATATTGGACCTCATGCATAAAAACTGAGCTTAAGCTCCGACTCGATTTTCAGTACAAATTCTTGAGCTTGAGCTCACCCCTTCAGTGCAAAAATTGAGTCTGAGCTTAAGCTCACTTTTTATGCATAAGGCCCATTATTTCATTTCATTTTCTTCCATACACATTTTTTTATGAAAAAAGGCGTAATTCACTTAGAAAAAATAGTTGTCAAAAATTAATGCGATTTTTTTACAAACTAAAACTAGTAAAAGAATTTAATGGGCTATAAAACTGCATACCCCAAACAATTCTGAAATATCTGATTTAAAAGTTGAAAATTTAAATGCAAGCGGATTATTTTAATTTTTTATGTTTTATAATTATATGCAGATTAAAGTGTATACATATATTTGTGTGAATGTATACATATATACGCACTTATCTTAAAATGCGCATGATTTGAATTTTTCAAGCTTATTTTGTTTAAGCTGAAATGAACGGTAAATGTTTCTTTTACAGCCGCAAATTGACAGAGTTGCTTTTAAATATTTTTTTATTTCCAATTCACTGTAAACAGCATAGTTTTTTATTTAATTTTAAAATCAATTTAGCATAACTTAATTAATATCTTTTGTATATTTATCTTTGTGTTGCATTCAAATATATATACATACATAAATAATGCCTACAAATTTTATAAGTTCTGCATTTAAATCCTTATAAATTTTTTGAACCCAATGTATTTTAATCATTCTACTAGCAACATTATTAAATAACATATATATTAATGTACATACTCATTTTTTTAAATAAATATACTCTATAAACATATTTACATACGTATTTACAAATATTTTATTTTTCGTTTATCCTTTCAACATTATATAGAATTAGCCATTCGATGGCAGATTTCAAATTTAACTGTGTTTGTACTATAATAGAGTGTACAGTGAGTGTCATTCAATATCGTACAGTAAATTTTTCTCCATACTTTGAAAATATATTTTGTTTCATTGAAATTTTATTAAATTATAATAAAAATTATACTTTACACCACAAAAAAATCTCTAAATCTCACAGTTTCTATTTTTGTAAAAATTAAAAAAATAGTGAAATTTTCATTAAAATTTCACACTTTTAATCAGCATTTTTTCGAGCATGCAGTTTTATAGTCCATTCAATTTTAGTGTAATAGAGTGCAAGTTTCGAGCCGCTAAAAAATCCCGTTGTTTTTTGGGAATTTTTTTTTGGCGTTATGTGGAAAAAAAAGGCCAACACCGTAAAAAAAATTCCAAAAACCGAAGGTATTTTGTAGCTATTTAAAACTTGCACTTTATTGTACTAAAGTTGAATGGGCTATAAAACTGCATACCCAAAAAAATTTAAAATATCTGAATAAGAAGTGTGCAAGTTTGTTAAAAATTTGACGATTTTTTTTTTGATTGTTACAAAGTTAGAAATTTTAGGTTGTATGGAATTTGCGGTAGTATGAACTATATTTCTATTAAAAATTAATAAAATAAAAAAATAAAAAATATTTTCAAAATATGGAAAAACTTTATGGTACGATTTTGACTGACATTCACTGTATGTATGTGTGGAATACATGCTTAGGCCGAGGTCACGCATTGAGCGGCAAAGCGGCGAGTGGCTGAGCGGTGAGAAACTTAAAATTAAAACATATGATATGCTATTGAAGTGGCCACACAATGAGCGGCATGTCTTAATGGTTGGGTGTCGCCGCTCAAGAATAAAAGCCGCTAATCGCTCATTGCGTGGCCTCAGAATAAGGAATTATTATGACTAGATAGCAAAAATATGCCAGTAAAACCACTTTTTTCAATCAACTTAATATACGTATTATGCATATTATGCACATTACTAAGATATAATGTTAATACTGAGTATGTAGATTGCAATAAACCGAAGATGAATTGAGTTTTTAAGTTCCTTGACTAACACTCTTATGACGAATTGTCAACTTGAAGTGTAGATTGCTCCTTTCGAAATGATATTCTGTTTATACTTATGTAAGCTTGGAGTGAAGTTTTAGTTGCATTGGAAGTTTAAACCCCTTTTTTATGTCACTCCAAGATAATATTGTTAATATAGCAACCATTCAAAAAAACCTACTCTCAACTCCAAGCTATCAGTGTAAACCGTAGAATACCTTTTTAGAGAAAAATTTAATTTTTTTACATAAGTATACAGTCTGCTCTTTTAATCGTCAAATTTACAGGATTTAGTCGGAAATAGTCAGATTTAGTCCGAGGGATATTACTGAAGATATTGTGAATGTCGGTATGAGAACGACTTCTGACTAAATCCTGAAAATCTGACGACTAAAGGAACGGAGGGATAATAAATGCAGATAGTCGTGCACGTGCCTTCGCATTTCCTTCTTGAAGGTGAGAAGAGGACGAAATTTTAAACCATAAGTGGGATTCTTACGAATTTAATATAAAATAATGGGAGCCGGAATTGTAGTGGGTAGAGGTGCGTACTACTACTCCATAGGACCCCTGGTTCGATGGGAACTCAATCAAAAGATGTTGCTTATTCAAGTGTATTTGAAAAAAAAAAGGTCTGTAAAAGGTCTTAAATGAAATTTGGGTCGATTTGAATTTTTCGCGTAAAATTTTACATGTTTTAGCATAAGGTCTCTCGATGAATGTACTAGAGTGCTCTAGTGCGGGAAAAAGCGTTCGATGAGGGTTTTTCTTTCACTAAAGCCAAGTAGATATTTTCTTGCATCAAATGTCAAATGTTGGTCTGCACTGCACTTTTCTACACTTTTAGTGCATTCATCGAACAGACCTATGAAAATGCAGAGAACGTTTTACAGTACATTTTGTGATAACCATATAATCAGGCAAGTGTAAACAACTACAATGCAATCTTTCACACATCTATTCAAACAAGGTTTTTTTTTAAATTCTCAAAACAGCGAATTGATGGATCATTTATTTTCATCATTTGTTCTCACGCATTAAGGATAAACGTTGCGGGTAACGATTTTCATCACCAGAAGAAGCTGTTAACGTGTTCAAAGAGTACGCTTTTGAGGGACCGACTTCAGTGCGGGAAAAATGCTTCTCAAATTAGTTTGAACGTATGCAAGAGTATATAAATCATACTAAAGAACATGATAAAAACATGGTAAGGTAGAACAGCTGAGAGGCATTTTTGAAACTCTTGACGTTTTCAAGCAACTTAATTTTAAAATTTTAAACCAGGGACCGAAAATAACTGTTAGTGAATAGTTCATAATTTTTATTTTACGTTCATAAAATAATTGCTATTTGTAGAGTTTTAGTTTTCGTTCACAAAATATTTGTTATCAGATGAGCTTTATTTTTCGCTCATGAAATAAAAATTACCTGGTAAGTTTTTCTTTCATAAAGTAAAACAGAAGCGCTTCAAACACACAAATAAAGCTTCAGCCCTTAAAGCAGAATATACAGACTTGTATGCATACTTGTTGGCATACTTGCAACGGTTGGTAACCGTTGAAGTGAACGAACATCTCGGCATGCGGATCTACGTCTTCCCAGCAATCATTTATTGGTACAAATTATTTATACTATACTCTTATTGCCCTCACATACGGCTAGTTATGGAGTCATATTTGTAGTTTTTTTGGTGAATATACTAATCCCGTTTTTTTTTTAATAAAAAATTTTCAAAAGTTTCCTTTACGGCCACCGTCCCGCGTAAGGCAGTCGGGAGTTGCATATCTGTAAACGGCAGCTCATGACCTCTCTAAACTGGGGTATAAGAGGAGCCTTGTCCCCTCCCACTCCGCGCACCGGGCACCGCGCACACAACGTAAAGGAAAGTTTCCGAAAGTTTCTGTCATAAAAATGTATATGGATGTATCTATGTGTTCGTATGATTATTATACGTATCGTCACCTGAAATAGAAAAAGTCGTGACTAATAATCTTTTTCATAAAACGATGTGGGGAGTTGTAATTCAATGAAATCCATCATATCAATCACAAAGTGAATTTTGAATTTTTTATCAGTTACGACTTTTTGCATTTCAACAACGATGTTTTGCATTTCAGGTAACGATATATGATATATGAGTTACATAAAGGTATTAATTAAAAATAAAGTAGCTTTATAAAAGGTTCATAAATTTAAAAATGTATGAAAACATCAATTTATAAAGCTCTTTAAACCTTTTTTATTTTTATGAATAAGGCCATAAAACTATTAAAATTTATTATTTTATTGATTAATCCTTATAGTCTTCTGTAAAGATATAGGCTGCTTTTCTTTATACATTCTGGATAATCCCATTTCACAGCCGGAATAAACAGAATGCGTTTGAAATATACGTCAACATATCATCAGGAACGTTCTAAAGAATAAATAAACAAAAAAGTTTATTCCAAACGTTCAGAATGAATAAAGAAATGCAGCCATAATGTGAATCAGTTTAAAAAATAAAATAGGATTTGTACTTTTCTATACAAATATGAAAATCTGTCTGCATTTTGTACTATTAATGTTCATACCTGTCGCAACAACGAGCAGAAAAATTAAAAAATTTCTCTTTTCTTCATACATGTCTGCAGACCTAGAATATGGTATGCACACCCGCCTATCCACGATGGGACGGTATGTCATACTTGACATGCAGTACAGACAAGTCTGCTTGTGTATATTCTGCTTAAGTTTCATTTTGGAATTGAAAATAAAACTCATCAGACAGCAATAACAAGGTACTACAAAAAAAGCCATGAAATACACCTGAAACAAAACCTAGTTATACACTCTAAAAAATCTGTTTAAAAATGCGACTATAAATCGAATATATTTTTGTTTATTTTTTAAATCTGTTGGTAAATTTACACGATGAAGTGTATTTTTCTCGTTTACGCATTTTCGTGTATATTTTGTAGCTCGTACACACTTCCGTAGTAAATTTACGCACACCACAGCAGCTGTATTACACTACAAAAAGTCCGAAATTTACACAAACTGTTCATTGAATAATCGAGCATGTAATTTCGCGAATAATATGGTAGGAAATTTACACAGTTTTTTTTAGAGTGTAGGTTGTAGGTATGGTTGAGTACAACATGAAAATAGGTCCCGTTCCTACACCCTCCATTTTTTTATACCAAAAAAACCGTTTTTTTCGTACTTGATGCACCCCACCATGCAAAACAGGAGAAATAGGCAACAATCGTCAATGGCAACAAATTGGCGACTCACCGATTTATTGCTGTGGTGACAAATCGGCAACATCACTTCGTTCATGACAATTTTGAATAAAAAAGTTCTCAAAAATTCCGAAACTTATGAATATGGCGTCAATAGTATTGGCCAAAGCATCTAAATTATGCCCAAGGACAAGATTGCAGAAATAGGAAGCCTCACAGCGAGAAAATGAATTAATTCCCATTGTAAGTTGCGATTTGGTATACAAAAAAATAAATGAAGTCTTAAAAAGAATAAAATTATTCCAAATATCGCCTGAAGCGATAAGAAAAGGACTCATTCAGGTAATAAGAAAACGACTCGCCCAGGCGAGTTGCCTTCGGCGGACGTTTTAGAGCGACCGGTAATAGGAAATCGATTCGAAGGCAATATTACCGGCAATAAATTTGTTTCCGAGGGCGACACGTTTTCTTATTGCCGGCAACACAAATTGTTTGGTGGGACTTATCTATTAATAGCTTGACTATGTTCCATCCGATTTTAAAAATCGAACAAGTTTTGAAAAGCGGATTTATGAACCTTTAAAACGATGTATAACAATATACGGTTAGACTTAGCTTGTTGGGAGTTTTCATCGGTAAAATTTTAATGAGCCCCTATTTTTCTTAATTTTTTGAACTTTAATCATCGCTAATTTCAAAAATTTCTATGAAAGTTACCAAATATGTGGAATTTATCTAAAAGAACATTTATTTTCGAACAAACTGATACCTCATACAATGCAATTGCATAAAAATTGTCGAAGCTAAGCAATTTAAGCAAAAATATGGCATTTATATGTATGTGTTTTGTTTCGGGTATATTTCATAAATTTTTTTGTAGCACCGTGTCATTTTGTAAACGAAAAATAAAACTCATGATGCATTATTGCGAAAACACTTCCAGGGCCGTTTTATTTTATGTTAAAGTTGAGTTCAAAAAACAGCTACATTTAAACGTTTCTTAATTAGTGTATCTTCGAATTTCGCGATAAAAATGTTGTTTCATTAAACCGATTTTTTTCCTTTAGGCGAAGTCTCAATTATCCGATGGAATTTATATGAAAAGGCTCGAATAAGATTGGAGCCACAGTTTACGCGACAATTAAGCAGAGTTTCCAGTTTATCAGATAACAACGAACCGGCCTCGACTATATCAAGTTTTTCTATAGACATTTTTTATGAAATCAAGTTTTTTTCCAATCCTACAATTAGCTCGAAAATGGTGACGCGTACTGGACAAATTTTATGGATGAAGAGAAATAGGAACCTAAAATACCTCAGATATATGTAAGTACTAAATACTTTTATACTTACTTATGCAATTTTCCTATTTACTATTTAACTAACGTATGTACCTGCACTGGTCCTTTTGCAATTCGATTTATGTGTTCATCATATTTACACTCTGTTTAATAAATCTACTTACTTAAATATAAACTTAATTACCTTCTCCAAACTATGTAAACATTTAACTTCACTTATCTACGAATACTCTTAAATATGTTTCTTCTGTATAATAGTAATACCTACATAAAAATGCATTAACATAATTACATGGTACACTTGTACATACATATTAAAAGCTAAAATGAGATTCATTCACTTTAATTATTCATTAACTTACAGTCATAATCCAGGTGTTTCGCCCGCCAAATATGTATACACCCCAGCCTTCGCTAGAGTCTAGACAGGCGCCTTAGGTGCTCACATCCTGCAGCATGTAGGCGATGGTGTTGTTGGCGCTCGTCGCACTGCTGCCACTACTCGTACTTCCAATAGCACCGCCACCGCCACCGCCGCCACCGTCGCTACTACTGCTGCTGCCACTGCTGCTGAACACAATCATGCTACGGCTATTGGGCAGCACAAACACTTCACTCCCCACCAATCCGATGGGGCTCATCGACTGTGAACTTCTTATAGGACTACGATGCGTATCGAGCCCCAGACGATTGGACCAGTCGTGCGGGCGTTGATTTACGCCGTTACAAACTACTTTATTATAATCATCATCGTTGTCGTTGTCACCTTTTTGCGCGCCATCATTCAACCTTTGCGCACTGCTGAGCACACCTGTGGTGGTTGTACTTGTGCCAGATGTAATATATTCGTCAAAGCTGCGTAGCTGCATTGTCGTAGCGATCGTTGTAATTGATTTGCGTTGTCGACGTGCAGCGGTCTCCGTGCGGAATGTGACAATGGTTTCCTTTTTCAGTTGCTGCATTTTGGCATCGCTTGATCGTAGATTCAATTGCTGCTTATTGCTGAGATCCGAAAGGCTGATATTATTTTGCAGTAAAATTTGTAGATTTTCAATTGAGTCTTTGAGTGGTGGCTTTTCGTTTTCATCTTTGAATGCCTCCTTCAGTTCATCGACACAGGTACGCGGTTGGCTGTTGCTGCGCCCGCTGGTCGAGTTGGCAGATGTGGTGGTATTCATTGAGCTGCTGCCCATAGTGCCCTCCATGGAGTTCTCCATGGACGAGGAACCAGCTTTAGCAATTGCTGGTAAAACGGCTATAGTAACCACGCTCGAACTGCTGGAGAGTGCTGAGGGCGTGAGTGCAGAACTAGAGCTGGTTGTGTTGCCAAAGGAGGAGGATATGTTGTGTTGGCGGCAGAGCGACTTTCGGCGTTGTGCGGTGGCACTCTGCATGTAGGAATTCAGCTCTGAATCGGGTGAGAGATCGTCGCCAGAGTCTGTGCTGACTTTGTTCGTTTGATCGGTTGGAGGAGAGGAGGAGAGTGGTGCTGCCTCCTCCGCTGGTACTTGTGGTGGAGATGATATAAGCTCAGACTTTTTCTCTTCTAGTTGAGTGCCAGATACTGGCTTTTCGCTTTCTTTGATGGGCGATATCACTGTGCGACAATTAGCCAAATCAATATTCTTATTATTTTTCTCGGCCTCCACAGCTGCTGCAGTGCCAGTTGCTTCATTTATTGTCGTCGGCACCGCATTGATATGGTTTGCCTCCAGCGCTGGTAGCTGCGCTGACTTTCCTTTCAAAAAGTACGTAATCATAGAGCCTTTGCCCTTGACGTTAACACTACCGCGACAGGTAAGCTCAAAACCACGTCCGACCAGAATTTGATATACCTCTTGTGTGACCTGGCGTGAAGAGTGCAAAAAAGGCAAACAAAAAGAAGTATGAAAATGCGGAAATTGCGTTAGTGTGTTGACGAGTTGATTGCAAAATCAGTAAAGCGGCAAAAATCGCATTCCTATTATTTATGCGTGTCTATATGTAGATTATATGTATGTACATGCAAGTAAGGAGCATCAGGAAAGCACAATTGCTAACGGTATCTTAATAAACAAAGTCACTCATACGCCACTGCCCACGTGGGAACTCAAGTAATAAGAAGGCAAAATAAATTCGCTTCGAGATAATACAAAAGCATCTGACTGTATGCATTCTGCAGGGAAAGAGAGGGGTAGAGCAGCAAAATATTTACGTGAATAAATAATGTCACCAACTTTCTTGGCCTCTGTTTATACACAATGCAGCAGAAATGGATTGTGACCAACTTAGGGTAGTCCAATTTTATATATGAACAGATCGCCCTAACTCGCTTCGCTGAGTGTATGAACATAAAGTGTGATTTATTTCAATAAAACTCAACGTACTTAAACTATGCCAAAACTAGGAGATTTAAAATTTTTTTACAATCTTCTGAATATTTTCAAACTAAAACTTTCTTAGCCTTCTTCCTTACATGTTGCATACAATGAAGCCCATATTTTAAAAATTCGTTGAAATTATTGAATAGTTTGAATTTAACCTTTTTAAACCTCTTCTGTCTGATACTCATATTGTTTTTCATAACCTAAAGGTGAAAAGGTGCCAAGTCCATTTTTTCGAAATTTTACTTTTTATGCAGAATGGCAGGTAATACGTAATTATATCGATTTTTCGTCTTGGCATCTTTTCATCCTTTGGTGACGATACTTATGTATTCAAATTACCTAATTCCTATAATTCAAGTTGAATAACATATGGAAACCCTGCAATACCTTTGTAGCTTAGAAATAAAGACTTTTCAATACTCTTTCGTTTAAAACCTGTATTGTAATATTTAATTTAATTTATAATATGTATATGTAATATTATTTGAGTGTGGTTTTAAAACAAGTGATAACCCTCTTCAAACACTCCCAGAAATTTCTATATGTTCAAGCTCTTAAATTTAACACTTTAACTTGAGTATAATTAACCAAATTCGACTTTAAAAACAGGTGGCAACACTCTTCAAAATATCTTCCAACTATAACCTTATTAAACCCCTTTCGTCTGACACTCATATTGTGATACACATTATAATAACCTAATTCCCTTAGTTCAAGTAGCATATGATTTTCCAAGCAGGTGGCAACCCTCCTACAGCTAGTTAAGAAGTAAAACCCTTATCAAAAGCCTTTCGATTGATACCCATATTGTAGCGATTCATTCAAATTAATAGAATTTAATTTTTAAACGGGTTACCACCCGTTAGTATTCTAAATTTTTCATCCGAATGTTTCTAAACAACCTTTCATTTGACAGCCATATTTTAAATTTTCAGTTAGCTTGCGAATCATTTATTTAAATTTGTGGCAACCCTTTTCAATATATTTTCAAACTACAACTTTTTTAAGCCTCTTGGCAGTGAACTTCTATTTTCATTATTTTGGCTCGAGAAAAAACAATAAATAGAAGATTTTAATTTATATTTTTTTTTAACTTTGAACGCATTTTCTTTGTAAAAGTTGGTTAGCCAGATTTTTCCAACCGATCAATTCTAGTTTTTTTGCGCTAGCTTTTTAAATTAATTTTTATGGACGGATTGAAGAAGTATTCTACATCTCGAAACTTCCTCAGCAGCATGTTGTGGCGTGGCATTACCCACCTGTGTTTGAAAGTAAACGCCTGCTTCTCTAATCCTTTTCACATTCTATATATCAATCTATATGTACTAATTATATAAAGAAATGTACCTTTTTTGTAAGTGGTGATCTCATGAGCGGCGGTATAGTGGAAGGAATATACGGCCCCAAAACCAAGAACTCCATTATCTTGCCGAACTACCCTAGAGCGGATGTTTTTGCCAGCAAATTTTGTGCGGAAGTAATTGTGCAGAAATAATCAAGAAGACATCACATCTTTGACCTGCGATAGTCAGCCTGCTAAAAAATTCGCGTCTCCGTAAGAGATTAAAGCACGGGTTATATGGAAATGTGTAATGGAATTGAACACCCTGGGGGAACACAACATAGTGCATCTGCTGCGTGTCTAGCGCCACAAAAGCATACATGGCAACGAGGAGGCTGACAGACTAGCTAAAGAGGCAGCAGAATGGCTATTCGACCTATGGGAACAGAACCCTTCCTTACAGTCGGGCCTCATACCATCTGGGAAGAGTTAAGAAAAGAAAAACGACAGCCAAGTAGAATACATTGGGAGAACATGTCTGGACTAAAGCAGGCGAAAGAGCTTCTAGGAAGTTATCATGCTCGGTTTCATCAGAGCACTAGGGCTGGACGTGGGGTTATGATGAGCTCTGTGGGGCACAATAGACCTAAGGTCGCAGTGCACATCCTCTAACTCCGGTATAAAGCTGTGATCGATAAAAAAGGCTAGTCTTGAAGTTACTGTAGCACGAGGTAATGCATTAGAGTCGGGAGTATTGTTTTCCTAAAACGAAAGCTTAATTAACTATGCTTAGGAAGTTTTGCATAAAAGTCTACAACTGAAACACTAGTCTCCCTAGCGATATTTGTTGAAACTAAAGAGCGAACGTTAGATGGGTGTTATTTAACTTTAACTTATTTAAAAGGGTTATCCCAGTACAAGTTCTGCATCAAAACTTCAACTTCAAGTCGCCACCGGTTATCGTCATTCTACAGCAATAAAACTTTATACATTTGTATATATGCTAGTTAGGTCAAAAGAAAACAGTATGCGTATCGAAATTCTCAGAAAAATGCACCATTTATATTCTAGAACACCCTAAAGCAGACATGCCAAGCAGAGAGCGCTTGCTTAAGGAGTTCATACAGCGTTGGGCAGGACTGCCCTAAAGTATATACATACATACATACATAGATATTTGGATATTCATAGTTTCTATTTATTGTTACATATGTATGTATATGTAAGCTAAACAAAAGCTTTATCTGAACCAGCTGTACCAATTCATATCGCATAAAGATTGGCAATTTAATATTGTATTCATTGTGTGGTAGTGCTTTGTCAAGCATCATTCATCTTTTTGTATGATTAAAATTATTTTTTGGCCATGATGAATGATATTTATTTAGCTACCACAATACATATTTTACTGTTTCATTCTATTTTGTTTATTAAACTCTAACTCAATCACCACATAAAGCAATAATCAATATTATTTACTTCTTTGAAATTTTGTGAGCATCTTATGTGCCTAAGTATGTAAGTAAATATTTTCTCTTGTTGTGGGAAAGAATATTCATAGCTTTGTATTCAAAAATATTTAATAGGTTTTGTGGAGTTAGATTGCATCCAGCGATTCCATAGCAATTAATAACGGATTACCTGTATATGATCTGGCAACCCAGTAGAGTCCATGCGTGAGGCCACATTTACGGCATTTCCCCAAATATCATATTGTGGCTTACGCGCTCCAATAACACCAGCCACAACAGGCCCGATATTTATACCTTAAAAGGAGAAAAGATAAACAAAGATAAGTTATAGATAACTGTACTAAAGAGATGGGGTTATTAAGGGACTGTCACTTTATCATCAATCAATTAATAACTAGTGTGTCATATGAAAAGTCTCTGCGGATTTTCGTTACTATGTGCTGTTGATGTTCATAAATTAAAAAATTCAAGAGTTGTTTTTATTGGTATCACTCCCTTCTCTCGGCAGAAAAAAAAACGCTAAAGCATTCTTCTTGCAGTTGGAATTCCAGAAACAAGTGCAATAAGAAATAAATCAAGTATTTGACAAATGTTAGAGGCAATGAAAGTTTGCATAAAATAAAGCATATCTGTGAAGTTTCAAGAGTGTGCCACCAAATTAAAAAAATTACAGCTATTTTGTAATTTTTCCAATTTAAAGATTTTTTAGTTGTAAAAGTTTAATGCTGGATTTCCACTAGGCAATAAATGGCAAACATTTTAATGACAAACTTGGGCATTAAAAAATATTTTTGTCATTACGTTAAGTCATTTTAATGCCTAGTGGGAATTCGGCATAAGAATGCCAACATTAAAGGGTGGAAATGTTTTCGTTGCCAAAACGAACCAATCTAGAGTAATAAAGGTAGTGTGCCACCAAATGAAAAAAATTACATTGATTATAAGATGCCAATGATTTGCGAAAAAAATTCTAAGTAGTTTTACAATTTGTATTGGCACACTCGAAATTCTTTATGAGATTTTTACATACATGAAGAAATCATTAGAGTTTTCATATCATATATTAACGCATTTTATCATATCTCACGACAAACATATGTAAGCGCGCCTTTGAATTCGCCGTAGCGAATTACTGTTTTCTTACCTATACGCAGCCGAAAATTGTTGAACGAATGTGTATTAACCTCTTCGATTTTATCAAATAATTGCAGTGCATACTCTGCCATAGCGGTAACATGACAAAAGTTCACTTGATTACAAGTATTTGCCGTTAAACCAGAAGCGGCCATATATGTTGCACCAGTACTTTTAATCTTTTCAATGTAGCTAGACGAGGAGATATAGAAAAAAGAAAATAAATTAAATTAAAATTCAATAGATAATAGACTGGATCCATATTCCATTGGCTTCGGAATAGCATTTTTTATTTTTTTTATTTTAAATAGAGGAACATATTTTACGTTGTTTAAGATTTTGTAAAAAAAATTGTTTTTAATTTTTTTTTTAACCTCGTAATTTCCGTAACTTTAAACTTTACTTAGTTGCTCCTAAGCTTATTTTTACCCAATTGCTGTACTTTTTTTAAATTGTTCAATAAGTATTTTTTGCATAAAAATTTCGTTTGGTATTATTTCGTTTAATAAGGGCTCTCTGAAGTTCTCAAGAAAAATCACAAGAAATATTTTTCGTTGTTTCTGTTGTTTGAGAAGGTACTTTGCTGTTGCTCTTAATTCTCGTGAAGAAATAATTATTAGAACATTTTTTTTCTTGAGAGCTGCATACTGATTTAAAAAACTTTGATAGAATAAAATTTCATTTCCATTTCTTGTGTGTCATTTTATATGAATTTTTCGTTTTTCTTGAGAGCCCACTAGAACCTCTTAAATTGTTCCCTAAGGGAGTTTTTTTTTTTAATTTTAGTCATTGGTTTAAATAAAAGTAAAAAATATCTTGTAAAGTAAAGACTTTTGATATATAGCAATAAAGCCTGACTTTTTTGAATGAACAAAAAAATGTTTAACACAAAAATGTGTATACATATATTATTTCTCCATATACCAATGCATGATTGGAAATTTACCAGCCTTTGCTAGACTTAAGCTTTAAATAATGCAGTCAAATTCAAAGTTTTTAGTATTCTTATGAATTGCAATTTTAATTAAAACTACCAAACAAACAGTTTGCCATAGACCAAATAGACATTTATGACGTGTATAAAACATGTCACTTACATATTTATGCCACAAACTCACCGAAAACGTTCCTCACTTAGCAATTCGTCAAAATCGGCGATAATCTCGTTGAGTAGACGCAAACATTCCACGCCCTCATTATTACCTTCTAATTCAACATAGAACTCCGAAAAATTCGGTATCGACGCAAACAATATACACACACTATCACATTGCTCATGGTAGAGATCCTACGTTATTTTACGCCATTATTTAGTGTCGCCAGCAATACCAGCCAGAGTTGTTGGCATTCGAAGAGATAACGAGAGTGGTGGCGTGCGTGGGCGGCAATATGAAAGAGGCCATCCGTGCCAGCAGCAATGCAGCACCAGCACAATCCATAGCGCATGCAGCAAATATGGTGTTATAGTTGTTGCACATTATTTGGTATTTGTTGGTGGCGTTAGTGGCGTTAATCAAGTGTCAGTGAAGTGTTGATTTAGTGGTTGTGTTGATGTTTCATGGAAAATGCAGTGGTTGTCAACCGTTGATGTGGCAGCGTAAAGAAAAAGAAAAGTAGGGAAAAAATTGTAATTTATGGAATTCAGCGTAGATGCGATACATACATATACATGTACGTACATAAATAAATGCGTTATTGTGCATATATGTATATGTTGTATATATTAAAAGTAGATATGTATTACGTATATAAATATGTTTGTATAAAACCTTCTTTATAATATCGTGATAGTTTGTATGTAACGTACTCATAATTTGGAATTTATTAGTCAAAGGAGTTTTGGCGCAGATCAAATTGTTAAGTAAATGAGATTAACGCGCAGAGATTTATTTTTTTTGTATGTATGAAAGGTTTAATTTGTTAGATGTTTCAACTCTGTGGTCAGTCTCCTTAGCGTTGGATATATCGAACTCTAGTCCAACCATACTTTCCAACGGGTTTCTGATTATGAATGTGGGAACTGTTTTTAAGATTTAAAATGCGGATCCAATATGGCAAAAAAAAATTAAAATCGACTAGATTAAAACAAATAATTCCGGGTATGGCGGCTGCATATTGGATATACCATTTATCACGCAAAAGTTAAAGTCGAACGTTAGTACGTACATGGCGTATGAGTTACTGAGACGAGATGAGAATGTTACTCATACGCGTACGTACACGTTCGACTTTAACTTTTCCGTGATAAATGGTAAATCCAATATTCGTGCAAATTCTTAAAATAGACTACAGATTCGTAATCAACAACCCTAAGAACATAAGAAACCGCTTTTACTTTTTCTCTTTTTGTGTTGAGTTCTTGTGAGGCACAAAAGTTATAAAGCAAAATCTAGTTTAGATGCCATAGTTGCTTAGCATAGCTTCAAACTGAGATCTTGTAGAACTCTCGACACTGCGCACGTTTTTGGACAGGGGGTGATCAATTTGGTAAATAACGCCCAATATATACATATATGTATATGTTTTATTTTTTTATGGACGATTTTCAACTTTTTTATCAACAATGCCACTCTATCGAACTTGAAAGATGCGACTATGAAATCGGCAGTCAGACTCAGAGAGTCAAGTTTGTGGGGAACTATGTATACCCACCAGACACGGGTTTATTATTAATGAAACGCGAGTAAATAGAAAGAATTCTGACTTCAACTGTAGCGTGCAAGTGCGTTTCGCAGAAAGAATGGGGAAGTGAGCGAGTGGTCAAGGAAGGCTTTTTTTCTTCAGGAGCGGGATTGTACCATTAAAAATTCTGCGTTGATCTATCTCTACGTCTAAGGTACACTGGGATACATCCAAGCGAATTTTGTGGTACGTACCAGTACAGGCCATTCCAGTACAATGCCATCCGAAATTGACTCCCATCGGATATAAAAAGGCTGAACCAACCACAAGCTATGCACAAAGTTCCAAATTCGATTTACCCAACTTCTTTAGAAGGGGAAAATTTGTAAAAAAAAAATATTTGGCACTTAACTACACACTTGGTAGTGCTTAGCCGAGCTTCTCCTCCGATGTTTTCAAACTAAGGGAAAAGGGCAAGCCCTTCCTGAAATCGTCCATTTAGAAATGGTTCTCGTTTTCCAACTGCGTTATGCTTGGAGGGCATGGTTTTCTTACATACGGATCAAAGATGGAATGTGTGTTAGATGCAGGCATTTTCATTGAGTGACCCAGTTTGAAGCTGCCCTCTTTCCTACCAGACTACGTGAGAGTACAATTTTAAGTTTAATTAAATGCGTATGTATGTATGTACATACCGATTTTAAAGTAAAATACAGGCTTTTGCTTGGTGGTGTTAATATTCTACGCATGACTGTACTATATCCAAATCATGTGTTGAGAGAAACATATTTGGTTGACATAACTAAATTATTTTCTCAGTGTAGTGGAAATTCGGCTTTAGTTTAAATTTTTTTATATATCGCTTTAAATTCTATTGTCGCTGTTTATCAGAGAGTAAGCACGGAATGTTCAAAAAAAATATTCTTGAAATTAAAAAAAGTTACAAACAATATGCATATGTACAATACAACCAAAGGTACTTACATCGATATTCTTTTCCCGACTCAGAAAATGTTCCGCAACATGCACAGGCAGAATATTTTCCAGCAGCTTGCGATTATACGCTTGCAAATGTTCCATAT
>NW_023458565.1:22399127-22457408 GCF_013731165.1 Rhagoletis pomonella
AATATTTTCCAGCAGCTTGCGATTATACGCTTGCAAATGTTCCATATCCTCTTTCTCCTCTACGCGGTTTAAACGGTGCATGGATGTGCGAATAATTGGATGTTGCAAAAAATATGAAAAAATACAAAAGAAAATATGGAAGTGAATAAATGTTCAGCAGAAAAATCGTGAAAATAAATGTCAACGAAAACTAAATGCTCACTGCTGCACAATGTACGTATGTATATCTACTTATGTATATGGGGCGTTCCATACCGAAACGGACGGGGTTCACACTTCATGTATTTGATTTGTTTCAAATTTTTAGGGTTGATAAATAAACATAAATTATAAATAAGTATGAAAATTGAGCTTGATTAATACATTTTTAAAACTTTACAGTACGAAAAGAAAAACAAATCGATTTAATAGTTTTCCAAATATCTCGAGCACGGGGCAAGGAAAATATTAAAAAAAGCGCACATACACACATCAAAATTCGCTATGAAAAGAAATATTATAAATTAGAGCTTTTTTTCTTGAAAAACTTTTTTACATAAAAATTTTTTGTTAAAAAAAAATAGTTTTTGAAAATATGCCATCTCAAAAAAAATTGAAAAAATCACAATGGCAGCTCTGAGTATTGCGCAATATTTAAGTTTAGTATTATAGGCTGCACTCTACAATAATTTGAGTTATGAATTTTTTTACACCGAAGTTGAGGAAAATGAGTGCATTACAAATTTAAAAATTTTTTAAATATTTTTAAAAATTTTCGAGAGTATGCAGTTTTGTAGCCCATTAAATTTTTGTATAATAAAGTGCAAGTTTTTTTTTCAATTTTTATTTGAGGTGGCATATTTTCAAATACTAATTATTTTTTAACAAAAAATTTGTGTGTGAAAAATTTTTCTAGAATAAATTATTATTTTTTAATATTTATTTGCATAGAGAATTTTGATGTGGGATTTATTTTTTTTTTTAATTTTTTCCTCCTTCCGTTCTCGAGATATTTGGAAAACTACTTGTTTGGACTTGTTTTTGTTTTTGTGCTATAAAGTTTTTAAAAAAGCATTGATCAAGCTTAAATTTCATATTTATGTATTATTTATATTTATGCATCAACATAAAAAATTTTAAACAAATCAAACACATGAGGTTTGAACCCCGTCCATTTTGGTATGGAACGCCCCATATGTAGATAAGACCATACACACATATAGTATAGCATAGGGATATATTTAAGTACAAGTTCCTCGATGCTCTCGAGTGCATCTATTACTTATTTAAGAATAGCTACATATCGTTGGCTGCATCACAAGAGCAGAAGGCTGCATTTGTACAACACAGTAGCGAAGGTCAAAAGGGGAATGAATGTTGCTACATACCTACACATGTATGCATGGTGATGGTAATAATAGTAGTGAAATGTTTTATTACTCCTGAATGGTTAAATGGAAAGGTGGAGCGACAGCTGTTGTCAAGCATCACTGGTTAGCAATTTAGATTGACTTGGTGGCTTGCTGACTGACTGGCTGACTAACTTGTTGGTTGGATGTAAATTAAATAAGAATGCTTCCACCGTAGTTGCACGCAGAGTGGGAGTAAAAGAAAATATAATAGTCTTGCTGGCGTGACAACTATGAGCACACTAACGATTATAAAAAAAAAGCTTCGTTGCCATTTGATTCACAAGTATTCGGAAATGCTCCCACTTTTCGTTTCCTATTTGCCGCGCTTTTACATTTTGCACTTATTTTAACTTTCCAACTGTTCTTTCTTCACGGACCACCCCTAACTGCTGCGTGTGTTGCTACGCAGAGACACTTTACTTGTTCACGCTTCAGTACTGCGCTACTAATTGAATTTCAATAAAGAAAAAACTTACTTAGCTGTAAATTACGCAATTGCGCGACAATATTTCCAAGGCGAGAAGAAAAATGCCATGGCGTATACGTAAATTTTTAATGTGTATTGAAAGTTTGCTTGAAATTCGATTGTTCACTTTTTTTGCAAGTGCTTTTCACATTGAAATCTCAATTACTTAGTTAGATGTTCGAATTGGCATTTTTAAAGTTTTTCCTTAAAGTTTTTACTTTTTTGAAGGACGGCTAGACTTTAACATGAAATAGACAGCTTAGGCAATTAGAATTGTGAGAATGACAAAATATGTTTCAGGTGAAGAAACTTGATTGAGTGAATTAAAAATTAGTATGGACATGTACTGATGTAAACTTGTCTTTTGTAAACAATTGAAAGACAGTAGGTCAGATAGTATGAACTATTTGTTATGAAAGTTTTACAAAAAAACCTCCTTTGCCAGCTTTCATGGTGAAAAGCTCTTTTGAAAGAAAACCAGATGAATAATTATGTATATCATGTTGCTCATGCTGCTCCAACAGTGGCTTCGAATCTTCGGACAGCGATTTTTTTTTTTCTCTTTTTTACGTAGGTGTTTTTTCATATTTTTAACGTAATTTTTATTTTTTCAATAGATATTATTTTAATTGATTTTTTTATTTTTGTAATTACGCTTAATTTTTAGATATTACTATTGTAAATAGATTTTTTTTTTTTCATTTAATTTTTATGTAACTAATTTATATTATGTATACTGCAATGTGGCACCATGTTGAAGTGTTTTTTTTTGCTACCTTCAGAAAACTTATGGCTTAACCCTCTACTGCATGCATTTTGAAGGAGAGGAATAATCAAATTTTAACTGTGAAAAACACATTATTTACGTATCAGTAAACCTATTTCGAAAGAAAAAACTACTCCAAGTAAATTTTTTTAATATTCTTTTGCAAGGAAATATAGGGTGATCCATCTAGACTTTAGTTTTTTTAAGTTTAAGGAAAAGACTTGAAACAGAACTGAATGTGCGAAAGAAGAATTTCTGATATATATTTCTTAAAAATAATTTCATTCAAATTGAATAGGAATTCTTTTTTGATTGAGCTTTGTACCACGATTGTCTATTAGGAAAAATTGAAAAGCAACAAAGTCTAAGCGGTAGAAGTTATAGCACCTATTTCGGAGATCACCACATCTCCTCATCAGACTTCTTTTTTTTATTTTTATTTGTTTTTATTTTACAAAGAAACTTGTTTTATACATTTGTATAACTCTGATTAGGTGGGAAAAAATTGCCAAAGTAGTGACACCATATTTGGCTTCATATACGGTAGAGGGTTGAAAACAAGCAGAATAACGTTAAGATCTTCCCGCTAGCAAATCTTTCAATTCGTCTTTCAAAAGACCGAAAAGAGCTTTTAAGATAATTGCTGGAATTGACAATTGTCTTACGAAACATTTTTAAACATGGCGTTAAGAATATAAAAAAAAAAAACACAATAATTAGCAAATCATGCAATTTCTGATTTTCTAGACGAATTTTTATTATTCAGAGGTTAATGAAAAAATTACGCAAATCGCCTATTTACTACATAATAATAACATACATATGTACATATAAGACTGTCACGATTCAAAAAAGAAAATTTTTCAGTAGATAAGTTTAAAATTTTCAATTCACTTCAAATTGCAAAAAATATATAGATCGATAGGTCCCATGTTAGTTAATATCGTGTAGAGCATAACGTATTTTACCTTCTGCGACATTTAGTTTAAAAAAAATTCGCTAATGGTTATGCTTCAATATCGTAGCACCAAACTTCATCAAATACACTTAGGTCTTTTTTTATGCGGTATATGCGTTCCTCAGAAATCCGCATTAAAACAATTCGCATAAAAAATTTCTTTAATTTCCAGCATTTTCGAAAACCGCATGAATTCAGATAAATACTCCAATGTAAACAAATCTAAAAAACCGCATTAAAAAAATCCAGTGAGGCAATATTTATTAAGCAAAACAAAACAACTCAATTCTTTACTTCAACACTTATTATTCCATGTGAAACATGAAAACTGTATTTTAACCTAAAACAAAAAAATACCAAAATAATTATGTAAGAATACAAAGACAAACTAATTAACGGAAGCATTGTCTCTTACACACTGAAAAAAAAGTAATAAAAGCTCTCAAAAAAGCAAAATCGCTACAGCGAAAAAATGTTTTGAAAACCCGCATAAAAAGAGACCTAAGTGTATTCAAATTGACTCAACAAAGACTTATGTCTTCGTGATATGTCACAAGCCTACGGTTGGATTTTGTTCAGTTGCATCTTAGGAAACCATAAACGTTTCTTTAAGCAACTGTTGTACATTTCCATTTCGAAAATTTTTCTTTAACGCATTCTTATCACAAATAAGAAGCCATTAATGACAAAATTTTAACAAATATGCCCTTTAATTTGTCGTGCTACCTGACGCGATTGTACTCTAGGTGCATTTTTGTGCCTGTCCGTGAAATATTTGAAAATGTAAACGTCAAATATATTTATGGAGACATGGCATAATTATAAGAATTACAAACCAAGGCCAAAGGTATTTTGTAGGAAAAATCTTTCAGATAGTTACGCGGACAGATTGTTTGATTTACTAAGTATATTTCTTCATTAAAAAGAAGAAGTGAAGTTTTTAGGAAATTCGTTTATCCACTTGACTCTTTTACTATTTTTGCCACGCCAATAATTTTTACAAAAAAAAATATCTATGTAATTTTCTTCAGTTTCTGTATGAAATTACGTTATGTGCAAAATTTGAGCCAAATCCAAAGGCCTGGCAGAGAATACCACCACTAATTGATGCGTTTATGTAAAATAAAAAGGCCAAAGACCAAGAAAAAAAATCCAAAATAGTTAAACTTTTTAGTATACACGGTAGCTAGTTGCTTTAAGAGTTTGATTTTAGCTACAGCTGTTAAAATAAAAGTTAAAACTTCTACGTGCTAACTAAGTACAAACTTAGGTTGCGCATACGCCCTGCTGCACACCTTTCTTAGATTCGCGGCTACAGCAATTACTTTGACTCAACAAAGAATTGCAAACAAAGCAAAAATGCAGAAATACGAACAAGCTTTTACAAATTAGTGTTATTCTTTTACAACATATAGTAATTATTTTGTCGCATCTTTGTTCATTCGACTCACCTGTGGCTTGTAATTTCCAAATGAAATCTAGACGATAAGTGGCCTCCGTTTGATGACTGTGAAAAATCAGCGCCAACATGAATGCAAAAAGAAAAATCGAATCAATTATATAGCGCAGCAAAGCCTCCTCCGTGCTGGATAACAATGATGATGACATTTAAATGAAAAGTCGGTACATTTACGAATGCAACAGCGACGGCAACGGCAACGGCAACGAAGATGAACACGTACATATGTATGTAGTGCACAGTACATTACATTGCAGGCAACCAACGATGATAATTATTGAACAGCAGTCAATCATAGCGGAAATGTGTAGTGCAACAAGTTCGCAGGTAATTGGAGGCCAGCGTGTTGAAGGTGGTAAGATGAGATGTTGGAAAGAAAGAACAAAAAAAAAGTAGCAATTAATTATAGGCGTAATGTAGTGGAGTGTAGCGAGTCATAGTACGTTTTTGCCACAACTGTGATGCAGCAAAAGCAGTAGACAACCTGAACCATTCTTAACACACACACTTACGTGTTCTTTGTAATTAATAAGGCTATTAAAATTTAATGAAATAATTGCTATTCGAAAAAAAATTTTAAGTATTAGGCGGTTATCAATAATATTGAGCCATTCATTTTAAAAAGTTATTCATTTAATCGCATGTATGAATATTACTGTAAATATGTACGTATATTAAACCATACTCGAAAATAAGTAAAGATGTATAAGTTTCGGGCGAAAGCGAACTTTTTATACCCGGCGCACGTATTAAATATGGTTTTCTTCACTCTTCAGTAAAGTGCATGATAAGCAAGAGTTAATTTCCCGATGTCAAACAGTTTCGATAATATGCTATGATATATTGAAAAAATTGGACCAAGTTTGATGGGAAACAATAAGGCGGTTATCGATATACATTTATGTAGTCATAAGTTGGTGGCGGCACGCCCATTTTACAAGAATCAATAAACTTGTGTCTTGTTAAGAGATTGTTGTAAGTTGGCGTCTTTGGTTATTGAAATATCGTAGTTTTCGTTTATCTGAAATTTACCGTTATATGGTAAGTGGTGATAATTTTAGCCCGATTTCAAAAATTTTCATCATATTGCTTTATTACGTCAAGGTTGATAAATGTGCCGAGTTAGGTAGAAATTGATAAACTGGCAACCGAGATACACACACAGTGGAGGCAGAAATAATATACTCGCCTTACTTTGAAGAGGTTTGCCTATATTTCTTTAGTTTATTTTTTGTTTAATATTTTTTATAAAAGCCTTGGTCGTTATACAAGAAACATCATATAAATCCGTTTTTTAAACTGTGAACAAAAATTATAAAAATTTGAGAAGTTTGCACAAAATTTTCAAACTTTTTATTTAGAATTTGTAGAAAAAGTTTTGGTATGCAGTTTTGTAGCCAATTGTAGTCAATTTTAGTGTAATAAAGTGTGAGATTCAAGCGGCTAGAAAATGCCGTTGATTTTTTACTTTTTTTTTTTTGTTGACGATGCTAAGCATTCTCTTCCATATAAAAAAATTTCGAGCACACTTTGTATGGGAAAAAATGCGTGACACCGTCAGCAAAAAAAAAATCTTAAAAATTAACGGTATTTTGTAGCCAATCCAAACTGGAACTTTTTTATACTGAAATTCAATGGGCTACAAAACTGCATACCAATTTTTTTTTAATAATTTATGTGCAAAGTTTAAAAAGGGGATTTATATGATGTTTTTTGTATAACTACCTAGGCTTTTATGAAAAAATATTAAAGATAAAACAAACTAAAGAAATATAGCCAAAACTCTTCAAAGTGTGCCGAGTCTATTACTTTTGCCGCCAGTGTATGTAGGCGCAAGTGGTCGGTGCCATGCCAATTTTCCGATTTTTTTTGGTTCCTCTCAAACGTCAGCATTTTTTAAAGGTCTTTGAAATTTCAAAGATGTGATTAATTCAGTAAAATATTTAAAAAATTCAGTGCAATTTAGAATAAAATATAGCCATCAAAGGAGAGAAAAAAAATTCTCTAGAATTGGAAAAAGTTAAAAATTTTGGTGCACAAAGGCGAATAGGTATTGAGAATGTGCTTTAAAAGTTATCGATATTGATTTATGAAAAAATTTTATCATGATATACACACATATATTAGTTTAGAAAAAATAAAATTTATTAAAAGGACATTTTCAATACTCTTTCGTCCTTGTGAACCAGAAAAGTTTATTTTTTTTTAATTCTAAAGAATTTTCCCTTTCAGGTGGTAACCATACTGTTATTATATTATTTTTTTTTAATCATTTTTGGAGTTAATAATTTCTTTCAAATTTCAAAGTTTTAAAATAATCCTGACGTGAGAGAAAAAAACTAATACTGCAGTGTTACTACATTTGAACCGCAGTTTTATGAGTATATTGATTTTTGAAATCTATGAATTACTACGTTCCAAATTTTTTAATTAAATTCATTAACGTCAAAGGCGGATTAGTGTAAATTGATTCAGTTTTGCCTTTTCTCTAACAAAGCATAAAGATAACGAAGGCTGCGTGTGATATGGACCTATCGCGGCACCCAGTTCAAAAACGCCCTATCTTAACTGAGAATATATTGAAAATATGTTGAGATAGGGCATTTTTGAATCCGCAGCTGGGATTGGGCGTTCTTGAAAATTTTTCTGAGATAGGACGTTTTCGGACTGGCTGCCGAGATAGGTCGATCTTCCACTCAACCGTCGAAATGAGGCTACAAGTATTTGAAAAAATAGACCTAGATAGTTGCTACCTAAAACATGGCCGGTTTCCCCGTCACAGTCAAAAAAACTAAATTTTACGCATTTTCACACGAAAAGGTATATTAAAAAAGTACTGAAATATGACTGAGAAACATGCAACTGAAACAACTTAATGATAAAATTAAAAAAAAAATTCTAGTTGTTTTAATAAAGTTCACTAAAGAAGAAGTACAGCAATAACACCCAGATTGAAATCGATACTCACTCCAGCATGAAGCGAATATCCTTGCGCGTATACAGGTACATTGAGAAGCCAGTATAGAATGAAGCGAGAAGTAGCAGCAATAACAATTTCAATACAATACGCAATACTTGATAGGTGGCACAAGTCATCATCGACAACAGCGTCAGCAGCAAGAATGTCTACGATGGGAGAATGTAAAGGAAACAAAAGTTATTGAAATTATATAATATCATATTTCTTGGAAGGCGTCAGCAATGTCTGAGCATGGCTTAAGAAACCCAGTGAATTGCAAAAGGCACACAAACTTACGAAATACAAACAACTTGAGGCACTTTTATTAGAAATTGATTGCGTAAATAATGCTCTACGTTCTAAATTTTGACGCACAAATGTATGTACATATTTATAGTATATATATTTTTAATTGATTATTTTAGTAATAGAAGGATTTTGGTTTTTTTTGCATTTATAAGTATAGAATTATACAACTTGTCTTAGAAGAATCATATCGTAACCTTAAATTTAATTTTTGGCGCTTCCAAAAAAATATGCAACTAACGAAAACTTTGTTGTAGTTGCATACTAAGTTCAATACTTACATTTATAGCTAAAAAATAATCACAGTTAAAGTCAGCTGCAGCGTTGCCTTGCGAGCTGGCGGTGGAAGTAAAATCAGTTTCATCAGTTGCTTTGAACTCATTTGAAGCATTTGGCGCTAAAATTTCATAGGTGGGCTGAAGTTTATGGCTTTGACTGCTCGCTGATAAGTTTTCAAAATCAACGCTGTAGAAAATTTCATATGCCTGTCAAATTGGAGAGGGAAATGATTTTATAATAGTACATATTCTAGTCTAAAATAAAAAGTTCCTGAGATATGCCAAAATATTTATTCAGAATAGAAAATTTGCTAAAAGAACTTTATAATCGAATTGGTTAGTATGGGCAAAAGTTATTGCTGTGTGTGACTTCTTTGACATTAGAGGGGAAGCATTCTTCAGGAGATCTCCCATTTGTCTCCTATGTGAGTTATAAAGGAGGTCAAATCTGACAAATCTCACTTATTGCTCCGGAATCAGGCCAAAGCGAGTAATATTTTATTCCACACATAAGGAGATCTTCCTTTGAGTTCTAGTGGGTATATCCTACAGTTATGATGCAAGCTTTTATAATAAAAAAAAAAACAAAGTTGTTGGGTTCACAATCACAGTTTTGGTTAGGTTGGCAAACAACAACTACATTACTATATATACATACATAAAACAAGTTGGTACGTTGTTAGTAAATATATCTATTACACATGTGTTAAAGATAGATATGTACATAAATAAGTACGAAAGCAAATACACAAACAGAAAAAAAGAAGCTCTGAACAGTCTGTGTTTAAATACCAACTTGTAGAAAAAGTTTTTCCATTAAGGTTTCAACACCGCCATCACTGTGCCCCTAGGCTGTGTCAAGTACTAAACTCTAGCAAATGTACACAAATATGTAAATATATGTACATAATACTCACACAAGCACATAAGCTCTGTGGGTGCGCAAAACGTCTGCTTAAATATGTGTGCGGGTAACCTCTGAGCAGTAGACACATGGCTGTCAAACTTTTCACACTGTTCACTTGATTTGCGTGGCAATGTTTTGTTTACTTGCAAAAAAATGTTGCTACATGAATGATTGCCATTTTGGTTGCCCTTCTATTTTGGTGTTTTGTTTACAACAAATTTTTTCTTTCGGAGTGCAAATGGCAAACCATAACACATTAACCTTTACATGTATGCATCTTAATCACAGACAAGAGAGACTTGCTCTTGAAACTTTTGGCAGTAAAAAAGGTAGGTAGATAGGTACTGTATACGTAAACATAAATCCTTATACCCTGTAATATATGTACATATGTATGTACTAAGGACATGTAAGTATGTATGTACATATATTTATTATCACACTTTACAACAGCAGCCATCAAAAGCAGAGGGAAACACTTGTGACGAAAGTAACTCGCACTTAGCGCCATTTTTGTGTTCGTGCTATTCATTCGCTTTCATTGATGGCTCTAAAGGCCAGGCAATGCCAGTAAATGCGCCCCACATTTATGTGCCACTTAATTCATATAATCATTTTGGTACGCCTGTTGCTGTTTCAAATGCCGACGAATTTGCGGTAATGCCTAAAGACTTTTGTTTTATTTTCTTAAGTTTTTTCTGCATCTGAAAGTACTATTATACAGGGTGTCCTAGACCAACTGCCCACCTCCTCTAAAATGGAGGGAAATGTTTTTTTTTGTGAAAACCGTCAAAATTTTACCTACTAAATCGAGGATGCTCTATATTTTGATGGTATGTATTATCGACTTACGGTTTCCATCGGAAGTGGGTAAAACTGACCGGAAGTCCATTTTTTCAAATTAGATATGCATGTTTTTAGTACAGATTCGGATTCTAAGGATAAAAATACGTAACTTTTGTTTGAAACTTTTTTCTCAGAAGCGCCATTATCAACCCCTAAATGACCTTCGAGCTTCAACTTGTCCTGGACTTCTAAAATGGACGAAATTTTCTTGAATTACCAAGTCGTGGACGTTCCATCGTTTGGTCGTATTACCAACTTCCGGTTTCGACCGGAAATGGATTATACCGGAACTCCATTTTTTTAAATTGGATTAGATACTTTTAACGCTGATTCGGATGCAGGACTTAAAAATGTTTCCTTTTGTCTGAAACATTTTCCGGTTTGGACCAGAAGTGGATCAAATTGACCCGAAGTCCATTTTTTTCAATAAACATGTTTTACTACAGATTCGAATTCTGTCGATAAAAATACGCAAATTTGGTTCAATCTTTTTTCTCGGAAGTGCCTTGCATTTTTTCCAACGGAATTATAAGCTTTATTATATCTCAAGACATCCGCCAAAATATTTCAGAAAAATATTAAGATATACTTGAGCGGGAACGATTTAAAAATATCTCCAAAAATCTCATTATTTTAATTCCTGTTACAATTTTCAAAAATGTTATGCAGACCTTTAAAAGTTCGACTCTTCTTTAATCAGAGGAGATCTTTGGAAAAAAAGTTTAAAAAGTTTGTATTTTCAAAGCGGTCCAGCTCACGCAAATCTTTATATTTTTTTCGAAATATTTTGGCGAAAGCCTTAAAATATAATAAATTTTACGTTTCCCTTGAAAAAACAGTACCCTTCTTTTTTTGTGTAGAGTGATACACCCTAATGTACATATATTTATTTATATGAAAATAAAAAGGACACCCATGGATAAACATACACACGCCAATTGGCTATTTGTGCGCATTATTAAAGAAACACACTAATACATATACACCGAATTTTCGTAAACTTTGCTCACTTCAATGCCACAAATTCTCAATTTATTTACACCGACATCGCTTCTTGGTTCTTTGTTTATCCCAGTCATCTTTGCAATTTTATAGCAATTTAATGAGAGTTTTATTACGAAAACTTTGTTACTTGTTGCTTGTTACTTTGTTGATCATTTTGTTATTTGTATGTATGTAGTTATGTTATCTTTTTCATTGCTATGGAGCTTGTGTCTGCGCTAGTGCGACTTTCATACATACTACTAGTTACCTACTAAATGCACACGTCTGCATGTGAAAGAGAATTTTCCTAGCTTAATAGTAAATGGCCACTAAATCTGGTGAATTACCAAAAATATAGTACCAACTTTATTGTGCGCAAAGTTAAGTGGAGCAAAAGCCTCAATTTGCTAACATCTCTAATTCTTAAGCTCATTAATCGCAAAATGCAGCAAATTACGTTTAACCTTCGTGGAGCTTAATCAAGGTATCTATTTACAGCCCTTGCTTGCAGGTATACAAAATTAATACTGAAAATTATGTGAAAATGTTAAGTAATCCCAGCAAGGGTTAGCTCATTTATGATGCCTGCGTGTATGTAGTATTTTGGTGCTAACGCCGAATTTGTTTAAAACTTTGCCCTTTCTAAAGTTTTTTTTTTTTTACTACAAAAATGTTTTTTAATCATATTTGTTTGTTCTGTACCTCATGAAGCAAAAATTGTGCATGCAATATACGACTATCCAAAAATAAGTAAATAATTTTTTTATTCGTATTATTTTACTTCAAAAAGTAATATGTTGGTGCACAAAGTTCGTACCTTTGAAGTCAAAGTTTAAATACGTGCGAAGTAACTATAAGAACCATACTTTGTGTGTGTATGTACAATTTGTGGTTTTCTTGGAATCTCATTTCAAATAAGACTTCTTTATTGAAGTCAATTTGATACCAAGCATATGTATAGATTCTAGATGCTACACGGTATTTGTTAATGTATGCACGTGTGTGCATAAAAACTTTATCATCTATCCTACACTTCATTACAAACTTTCTTTTTTTCTACAGAATCTATTTACTTTTGAATTTCAAACTCAATTCAAATGCAAATGCTGAAACTTAAGTTCGCCTTATATGTAAATATACTATCTGACTTATGTATGTATGTACATATGTGTATTGTATGTGTACATTTCTGCGCGACCGAATCATTTAAGGTGTTACAAATTGATGAATATACCCTGCAGAAAAATTTCTAGGCAGTCTGGCAAAGCACTAGTCCCCCCAACAAATTTCCGAACTGTCTCCCAACTATTGCAAAGCGGTTGCAAATAGTTTCGCGATGACGACAGAAAAAACTTCGATGTTAAAAACATCGACAAGGAAGAAGTAAGGATGTTAGGAAAAGTTAAAACAACAAATTTACGGAACGCAACTTTCATGTTTGTATCCCTTTGGTTCACTAATGGAGCAGCTAAGCAAGTAATAAAAAGCTTAACTTTCATTCCTCTTGAGCCGTTCGTTTCTGTTTAGATAATATCAGTACCTGTTTTAGGGAAAAGACACTCGCAAGCTACTGAGGAACAGGAAGATATACATTTTTAGCTACTATATATACCCCAGGAAAGATACCCTCTTTTTAGGACGATCTACTTAGTTTTTCTAAACCGGTTTCCACCGGTGTTTTTTTGGATATCTATAGGCAGTTTTTAGAAATCTTGATTTTTTGAATATCGAATAAACCGAGCGACAGTAGACACTTTGACCTTACTATGTTTTTCTCTTTTCTAAATAAAAACTATCTTTACTCTCAATAGTTTTATTGTAGTTTTTGGTCATAACTTCATACCAGTATAAGCATTTTCACTATATGAAAGCTATGTAAAATATATCGGTTTATACGATTTTTTTCTGAATTTCAAAATCGTGAACCGGGTTTTTTCCAAATTGCAATTTTTCGAATAACTTGAAAGCCGGTTTTGGAAAAAATCCGAATAATCGAACAACCTACCGCTTTCCCATTCCAAAAACGCACCAGAGATTTTTGCTAACATCCGTTAGTTTTTTACTTGCTTCATTTTTTCTTTATTTCGCGAAAACCATCAGATAAAATAAGACAAAATTAAGAAGATATCTCTATGGGATTTCTTCAAGAAAAAAACACTTATTCTTTTTAGTAGGATTATCTTTTCAATGAAATCCAGGGACAATTCTCTCTATTTTTATTAAATTACCTAATTAAAAGCTAACAAAGAAAACAACAAGTCTACGCTCATCTGTCCTCGAACCGAAGGCCTACCGAATGGCAGCTTAAAGCCCTACTTGCTCGGCTACGGGGGTCGCCTTACCGCCACTATTCTATTTAATCATACGAATTTAAAATTAATTCAAGAAGATATTTCATCAAATTAAGAAGTGGATCTCTTTAAATGAGGCAATCAAGCAGATTTTCTCTACGATTTTTAAAATATATTCTTATTAATAAAATAAATAAGAATTTTTTCTTTCAATTGTCTTTTAATGTCTATGAAATTTTCTTCGTTTTTTCGTCTGTTTTACGCCTAAGCCTAGAAACTTTTCATAGAGACAATTTTCTTGTTCCTGTAGATCATATTTTTCTTTGTACATATACAAGTCTGCTGGAATAGTAAAGAAACCAGCTGCATACATAATTTTGCTTCAGAAATTAGCTGTTGCTTAAAATGGAGCATGGCCGCGTTTTCGCAGGCATTGAGCATTTAAATGCACTTAAAATATTTGTTCATAACACTATTTTTTTTTTTCAATATTCATTGCTCATTTGAAGTTTTTAATTATCAAAAATGAACTCGATGGCAGCGAGTTCAAATGCAGTGGAAGCAGTTGTGTGTTTTCAAAATTAATAAACTAAAATGTTTGCATGAAAACTGAGAAACGACTTATTTAATATTATTTAATAAAAATAACATAAAATGCAATCTGTACAAAAAATAAAAAACAAAGAAAATTCCAAAAATCGAATCTTGAAAATGTTTGCTCATAAAAAACACATTGTCCCAGATATTTCCAAAACCAGTTTGACCAGTTCAGAACGAGTGCATAAGTTCTGCATAGGTGGTGCAATCGCTACTTCCAAGGACACGACCATATTAAAAGACAATTGAAAGCATGGATATGGGATAGATGAAGAGCCGGTGCCGACCACTTTCAAATTAGCTCTGCGCGAATTTTTGAACCAGTTTGATTAGTTGCAGGGTACATTAAAAACTGAATTGAAATTCTTTGCGCAAAATACAAGTGTACATACAATCCCAAAACTTTTGTGTTTCATCTTCGTACTCGCATATGGAAAAATATGAATAAAAATTCTAATCTCTGTTGTACTGTACATACGTACATTAGGGTGGTGCAAAATAAGTAAAGTCGGAATTTTAATGCTCTCACCCCCAAGAATTATTATTATTATATATCGAAAAAAAGTATAACCCTACTTTTTAGTTTGAAATCAAAAAGTATTTAGAGGTATGTATTTTATATGGAAAAAACAACTTTTCGTAGAAATGGTATGGAATTCTTCAAAATCAATATTTTTCTATCGGAAATCTCTGGTTCTCTACAGGAGACTTCCAACCACAATATTCAATTGTTTATTTAACCATTTTTTAATACTAAAGATTTTCATTTATCCGGCCATTGCATTTTCTGGCATTTTCTGGGGATATTGGCGGACCTTTAAAATATAGTTTAATATGAAATGAAATGGTTAAATAAATAATTGGGTATTATTATTGAAAATCTCTTGAAGAGAAGCAGATTTGTTCCGATCTAAAAAGATTGATTTTCATTCTATATCATTTCTGCGAAAAGTGGTTTTGATTTAAAAATAAAAATAAAGGTATATTTTTTCGGTAAAGAACAATCCTGGGGGTGACAGCATAAAAATTCCGACTCCACTTTTTGACATGCATTTTTGTATCACCCTAATGTACATGCATATGGATTCGATTTCAAATTTATGAACATTATACTTATGCATAAATATTTAAATGTATGTATGTATATTCACAAAAGCATCTGTATGTGTACTCGTTATAAATATGTACATTTCGTTATTTGTGTATTGAAATATTTTTCCGTTAAATATCATTTGTGGCCTCTAACCGAAAGGCACAAAAATTATTTCCTTTCAGCTGCAGATAAGGCCCACAACTTATTTTGCGTATAAATCCGCTTAACGAAGCATACCAAACTCTTCTGAGTAGGATTATATGTATGCTTAAAGGATCTGCTTATACGTAAGATACGCATACAAACAAGCTAATGTATGTTTATTGTACATTGGACCATGCCGGTACCGTACCCCTAAGTCTAAAGTATTTTTTCAAGGCAATTTCGAAAAAAGTTGTTTGCCGAACGTTGAGGTAGCCTTTCTCTATTTTTTTGTCATATCTTCGGCATTTAAAGCTGGATCTTAAAGTATGATATATCGGTCTACCCTAGCGTACCACCCTAATGTCAGTAGATTAAAGCTCACCAAAAATCATTAAACTTCTCCCAAGGAAGTATCTACATATACACACATTGAAAGCTTCGTAAGACAAAAAAGTGAAGACAAAATTGAAACAATGAGAAATACATAACAATTAGAGTAACTGAGAGGGTTTAAAAAACTTATTGAATTCATTCGATAAGAATCGTAAGAAATTCAGTCATAAAAAATTTACTTATCGAAAGTTATCGATTTACCGACATTTATCGAAGTTTATAGTTCTAGCTATCCGAATTATTCAAATTGATTAACGTTTATTGAGCTGTCAAAATTTGTAGACACAGAAACTTATCTGTCGAAATTTACGGTTAGTTATCGAACTATAAACGTTTATTGGGCCATCGAAACTTGTTAAGTTAATGAAATTTATCAAATTATCGATATTTGTTGAATTATCATTAAATGAACGAGTTACCGTAATGAATTGCGCTCTTTCAACTTATAGAGTTATCGAAATTTATTGATTTACTGAAATTTCTCGATTTATCGAATCGAGGGTTATATAAGTTTAACGAGTTATCACTGCTTATCGAATTTTAGCGTGTTAGCACAGTGCAACGAGTTATCGAATTTGTCGAAAGCTTTTGAAAAACATTGAGCTATCAAAATTCACCGAATTATCGAACTTTATAGGGGTATCTATAAATCATGGAGTTATCGATTTGTTTAGAGATATATAAATTTTTGAATTAACGAAATTTATCAAACCCCTGAAACGCACAGTTGCAAAAATTATTCGAGTTATCTAATTGTGTTGAGTTCTCGGTAGTTTTCACATTCATCGAATTATCGATATGTATCAAATCATCGAACTTTGTCGAAAAAATTTATGTATCGGGTCAATTCCAAATCCCGGTAAAGTCCTCCGAAGGCCTTCAAAGATATAAAAAATTGTAGTCACGCTTCAGTTCTAAAGCAGGAACTATAAGTTAAACGACGTGCTAAGCTAGAAAACCTCTCCAAGGCTCTTAAAAAACTATAGAAACATGAAATTCGAGAGTAACTTAATAATTAATTAAATAAAATAAGTAATTTTATTGCCACAAATTCTTGATTTATTTACAACAACATCGCTTCTTGGTTGTTTGTGTTTAGTGGAGTTTAGCGGAGGTTCTGATTTCTGCAAGCTTTATTGATTTATTTGACTTTTCCTTTGCGAAAAAAAGCACCTTTCTTGTACGATTCAATTACACAATTTAAGAAGAATTCTTGGTCAGGTTATTTATGTACATATCTATATAAAAACCGACATATTTCTCTGAGTCAATATTTACTCAAGCGTGGCTGAAAATTAACACGAAATAAACATTTTCTGGCGCTTTCTCCGCGCTGAGTGAGGTCTACGAATATTTTAAATATTCAATATGAAGTATTTTTGGTCAATATATCAAATTCCTGTGAGATAAAATAGTTTTAAGTACGCACTGCAAAAATATTTACTACATAACTTACTTCGATGATAAATAACAACTTGATATAAAAGCATCGTATCAATGTAAACTACATGGGAAAGGTAATAACGAAAAATCATGAATAACTACTTTTAATACCTTTGTGCACAAAAAATGCCAATTTCATTGTGTACATAAAAACCAAATATGTACGCATTTGAAAAAGAGTCATGCATAATATGCAACATTCAATGCATATTTATTTATTTGCTACTCACCATTGTCAGCACAGTTGTCAAGGCAATCAGTGTGACTGTTAAAAAAGCAAAGCACTGTGCTAGCAGGCGATTGCTGTGGATACGTGAAGAGAATCTCTTGATGCCAATCGGTAGCTGAAAATAAACATATAAACAGAGAAATGTGTATGGTAAAATACATATTTGCGCAGCATACTGGCACAGCTAAGTAAATACGTAAGTACACACGTATGTATGTAGTCAATGGGAAAACAATTGGTGCATATGTATGTAGTTACATTTGTTAAAAATATTCTTAAATTGAATAAAACTGCTATTTCCAATGAAATTCGATTTTCGCAAAAATTTTTGACACACAAAAAGAATTAAAACAAAAACTGCATTTGAAATTGAATATGTATGTGCATGTGAATGGTAAATGGAGAGCGAAAATATAATAAAAAACGACTTCTAATGTCACTTGACTGCCATGGCGTATACGTACATTCATATTTATCACATGAGCGGCGACGAGTAGTGAAATTAGCATGACGATAACAATTGTTGCACATGAAGTGGTGATGGTGAGTAAATTCCTGAAAATAGCAAGTGAACATATAGTGAACGAAATTTAATTGATTATATTAGTAATAACATTTATGTGGTCGTAAATTTAGATGTACTGGCCATAGGCAATGGCATATTTCATTTAGCACTAAAATAGAAATTGATGCACGCTTTTCGAATAAAACAGCAAACATTTTTAATAATTACGCCAGCTAACGCTCGATTAGCCTTCCACGCATAGGCTACAAGCTGTTAACGAGCGTATTGTGTGAAAAACTGAAACCCACCGCCAACAAACTGATTGGGCCTAATCAGTGTGGCTTTAGGCCCGGCAAATCCACCATAGACCGGATGTTCATAAATATTGTCGAAAATATTTTTGAGACGGGATGCAACCACTGTATTTGAAAAATTTAACTCAATTGAATTGATAAGATAAACTAAATTATACAATATGGCTATCACACGAAGGTATTTGAGAAATCTTTTTTTCAGAAATATTTTCAATTGAGTCGTCACCTATCTAAATAGTAAAAACTAAAAATATTGAAAAAAATTAAATTTTACAAGATTGTTAAAAGATGAAAATTGTTTGAGAAAGTTTTACTAGAAAATCTTTTTTTAAAAGTTGCCACCTGTGGAAAAGCCGACTATTAAAAAAATTAAAAAAAAAGAAAAAATTTTAAACAAATGCTCAAATATGCTGTTTTTATTCCTTCTAACTCGAAACCCCTTTATTAGATTAAAAGAGCTTTATAAATGCCAACAAAAGTTTTCGATTTACATATAAAGCATTTAAAGTTTTCTTTACTTTGTATGAATTTGGGTGTTAGTTAATATTGTTTTAAAGGTATCTAGAAAGTAGGTAAAAAATTCACTTCCTTCTGGAAATTAAATTTATAGTTTTGTAACTCGACTCTACATTAGAGTGGTAAAAAATTCGAGTCGGGATTTTAGTGCTCTCACCCCCTAGGATTGTTCTCTACCAAAAAAATTTATGCCTGTTTTTACACCCGAGAGCACTTGTGCACAAGGGTAGCATAATTAGTTCACATAACGGTAGTTTGTAACAGCCAAAACGAATGGAGATATATATAGTAAAAAAATATATACATAAATGTTCAGCTTAAAAAAGAAATCTATTAAGCCGTGACGATATAATATAACTATAATATATTTCCGAACGAAAAATATGGATTTTCACGAAATCTATACCATTTCTATGAAAAATTGCTTCTTTTTTTTTAATATACATATATAAAAAATACATGAATCACTTTAAGCGCTTTTGAGTGACCTCGTAAATATTTTTGAATTAAAAAAAAAGCGGGGATATATTTTTTCGGTACAGAACCATCCTAGGAGGTGAGAGCATTAACATTTCGCCTTTACTTTTTTTGGGACCATCCCACATATCGCACACTTTCTTCAGAGGTTTATTGATTCAATATTTGTTGTGCGCAAAAAATATTTTAAGACCGTTTATAAATTTATGTTCCATAAAAGCTTAAATCAAATTTGTTTATAATTTGAAAAATCTGCCTACTTTGTAAATACTTTCAAAACAATATTAACTAAGAGTTTGGAATTTATTGCACACAAATATAATATCCGGCGTATATTTTGTAGTTTATCATATTAACAAGCTTTCGAGATTTCAGAAAAATACAGAAGTGTTTCGACCGTCAATATTAGACTTCATATACATATAAGCAACTTACGGTTTAAACGCTGAAAATCTAATAACGGTAGTGGTGACTAGTACAATAAAACTGCAGTAGAAATACACACTCAGCATACGATCTGGCTCCGATCCGTACTAATGTAGAAAAAAAGAAAACATTTGAAAAAGACAAATTTTATTATTTTCCCGCTTGAAGTGAAAACATAAAATATTATTACAACCAATGAACCTTTTACACTCTTCACTTCAGTCACGCACTCACCTTTTTCTCCAGCTCATCATCCTTGAAGGACAAAAACACCGACTGACAATGCTCCGCACGTAAATGGTCAATGCTACGTGCATCTATCGCACGCATCAAATACTCATTCACTTCATCCTCTGGATCTTTAGCACCTTCCGCGCTGTCGCCAAAGCCAAATCTGTAAATAAATATATTCGCACATTAATTACATGGAGAACCAAATTTACTCGTATGTAGCATATGAGGACTTAAAAAAAAATACTGTTAAATAGAAGCCAAAACCAAAAATAGAGCAAGTAGAAAAGGTGAAGCACACAAGCTGCGAAATATAAAAATAAAACATTTTGCCGTCAATTCAATTCGTCTACTCACTTGGAGGCATTCTTCTGTGTGCCAGCGTGTCCCATCATCCGCAGCTCCTTGGAAATGTTGCCATTCACCTGCAGTCGGTTGCGTGATTTCTTGTGCTGCACGCACGCACGGATGCACACATGTGTCCACGTACATATGAATATAAACATGAAAATAAAGGATTTTTTTTTGTTTTTGTTTGTTGAGGCAAAATTATTTATGTTTTAGTACTACGATTGCAGCACTCAGTTTTTCTATGCTACTATTTTAGGCACTTATTTCATTGGCTTTTGACGCTTTGCATAACCCGTCTTATTTGCTTATACATATGTATATTTATATGTATGTATGTATGTATGTACATAAATAATTTATTTTACATGTAGCAAATTCAGTTGGATGCACTGAATATACACGTGCTTTCACATACGTACATACAAATGTTGGCGGGCAGTCACGCGTTTGCAACACGTGCCTGGTATCAGGTGGACTTTGTGCATTATTAATTATTACATACGTACCCACACACACACACATACACACTCGTACACTTACCGGTCGATAAATATCACCTGGCACTATGAGATAAGTTTCGATTTGATGATCTTTCAGATATGTGTTTCGTTCGGCACCTTTGCCCTCCTCCACTTCGTAATCGCCATCCAAACACTTGAGTGTCTCCTTGGTGATGTGGACGCGTCTGTTTGAGACAGAAGAAAATATGGAAAATATGTAAATGAGAATCAACGGAATCAAATTTGCATACATATATACATAGGTGTTTCATATACATAGTTGAGAGAGTGCTTGGGAAATAGTTTTGCTTTAGGAAAATTTACATGTTTGGTTATGTAATAGTTACTCAGTTCCTTTGAACAGCGAAACTTTCCACAACAAATTGGAAGGTGGCATACACTTCTTATTTCTTATATGTATGTACCTTTTTATGTTTTATTTTAAAATCAAAAAGGGTACCTGGAACACATTATTGGTAGCGGGTATATTAGGTTAAAGTGATAGGTCCATGAGAACCACTTATACCATGAGAAATATTACCTTTGTACTACTCTCTTTGGAATGCTAGCTGCTAAACTACTGCAAAACCGCAGACAGTTCCGAACAAGGACTTTCGAACTAGCCTCATTTATGGGAGATATTCTGATAGCAAATAAATCCACGGACTACACGCAAAAATCATAAATGTTTACCATTCCGAAAGGGAATGTAGAAAACCCAAATTTGGATAACGAAGCCGTTCATATCTACAATCAAGGGTGCAAAATTGACTGCGGTGTAAAAGGATTGGATTGGTATCGCTCAGTACCTGCGGTTGCCCAGCATATTCCAATCTGAAGTTCTGAATATGTATGTGGCACTGAGTTATTCTGATAGCCAGGCAGCAGTTTTAGCTGTAGCATTTTAACCAGCGTGTACCGCAACGAATACCTTCAGGACTGGGGCATTTGTATACATAGAAGGTAGGGAGAAAGCGTGCAAATTGGCCAATGCAGGAGCTTAGAAACGGTACTTTGTTAAAACTAATTGGTCTAAGAATCACCTCTTTATCCTTCAATCAGCTGCAACAAAGTGCTTCAGTTGTGATACTCGCACCTAGTCTATTTAATCCAAACACAGAGTGATGGATTTTTCGCTTTGCGAAATCAAAAAATTTCGCTTGCCGATACTGCTTCACTAGAGTACAGAAAGACATTGATGTTGCATATGTATGTTCTTGACCACGCCCAGCGCCCCTGCGTAGTTGACAAAAGACTATCTATCCTAGAGTAGTCTACTCGTTGGAACCAACTCGTGTATCCTTTCTAGCAATTTATCTGCCACATAGTTGTTTGCGATATAGTTTTGGTTTAGTAGCCGTATATATGTATGAATATACATAGGATCTGACGCGCCCAAGAGATACATATTTTACACATTCAGCAACAAATGTTTGAGAGCAGTATGGGCTCCATATTTTAATTTGATCTCAACACATTACTAATAAAAATTATCGACAACCCTAACAATTCGCGGTACATCTTCTCTGATAACGTTATGCGTTTCCTTTTTCATTTTTGCATCAGAACTAGCACAATAAACATGATCACATTGAACCGTGTTAAACCGGTTTCCGATCGGATAATATTTACGTTCGCCCGAAAAGCATTCAAGTTTTGATAGATCTCTCAAATAATGGATCTTTTATAGTTTTTTGCTGACACTGTCTCGCAGGTTTTCCATAAAAAGTATGTTCTATTTCCTTTTGCATGGAAAAATCTAAGACAAAATAAGAGATAAATATGTTTACTCAAATTAAACAGTTACCAAGCATTATAAACAAACATATTTTGGGAAAAAATTTCTTTTGCGCTAAATTTTTGTCTTGAAAAAATATTTTTGCCAATATGATAATAATTTATTGCGGGTAAAAATGTAAGGGAAATGAGTAATATTTAGGAAAACATATTTGGGGCAAAAACTTTTTCTAACAAATTTTTTTTTAAGAAAATGACGTTTATCTGAATTATAAAAGCTTAACTATGGAAAAATTATTAATGGGCCAAAAAAGTATTTCTTTGGGAAAAAAACCAATATTTGGAAAGATTTTTTCGGGAAAAACAACTCAAAAAAAATTAAAAATGTTTTAAAAGTACCTAGTTTTTTTTTATGGGTAAAACTGTGATTAGCTAAAATTTTTTTTAATAAAAAGTTGGGAAAAAATTACGCTTTAGTAAAAAAAAATTTAAAATGTTTTAAAAGTACTTAGTTTTGGAAAAAAGTATTTTATGGGTAAAACTGTGATTAGCTAAAATTTTTTTTAATAAAAAGTTTGGAAAAAATTACGCTTTAGTTAAAATTAACGTAAACTTTAGAAAAAAAAATATTTTTTTACTGAAAAATTTTTTTATGCGAAATGTTTTTATTTAGCCCACTATAAAAAAAAACGTTTTACAATTGAAATCATGAGTTTTTTGATTATAGGCTAATGGTCATAAGAGAGAGTTTATGCTAGTGAGGTGGCCGTTACGTGAGGTTACACACCTTTTCTGCACTATTAGAATTTCGAAATCGAAAAATTTATTTTTTAGCTACACCCAAATGAAAAATATATAAATATTTGCAGACGTGCAACCTATGCGGTAGGTATCGAGCGTGGTTCCAACCGGGCAGTATTAATTTCTCAGCCACTTCGACGACCGCCCAACCCGAACTTCGCAACTGTTTAACGTGACGCTTTTGGTTGGACTTATGCGTCTGTTACCCACCGATGGAGCCGCCCTCCCGTACTTGCCGTCCGTATAAACACATAAAATTGCTGTTGATTTGATAGTGAGAGAAATAGAAGCAAAGACAACGTCACTGTCATGCGGTGGTGAATTTTCGTTCGAAAATCCCATTAGCTAGGTCGTGACAACTGACACGGTGTCCGGTTTTACGTCGGTGGGTAACTGGGCCCTCAATATGTATTGCCGGCTAAAATAGCTCACAAAATGAAAGGTCCATCCGGTTATCGTGCTTTGTTGCGTTGAAGAGAGACCTTACGGTGGACCTGATCTTACTTTTGCTGCACCTGATAATAAAGAATCCAGAATGTAGAAACGATTTGCAGGTTTCTTCTTGGCATCTTTTAGATATGTACGTCCCTATGTATCACTGCTTTTAAATGCTTTTGGCGTTTATTTTTAAATTTTTCTAACACAATGTTAGTACACTATTTATAAACTTTTACAGCCATTGTCGCTTTTACTGCGGTTATCTTGACAAGCGAATTTGCCTCTTACCTGCATACTTACAATCATGTATACATAGTAAGTTATACTAAGGCAAAAAAATCCTCAAACAAGAATTTACTCGCAGTTGTGCCAATTTCTAAACGAACAAAAACAAAAACTAAGGAGACATAGTTAGAATCCAAGAGCGTTGAACGACGTGGCTGGCAGAGCAGCTTTGAAGACGGTTTGGAAAAATCGCGCAAGCAAGCGGAGGCATAAACAACTTTGAGGGTTCTTAAACTTTTCATATACATAACAGCATGTCCATGTAGTTGTTAACGGATTTGGTTGTTGCTGCTGTTATTGGCGGTCGTTGGTCGACGGTCGTTAAATTGTGTTACATCTTCTCTTTTATACTTTAATGGCCATTGAGGCACTTGAGAGTCCAACGAGGCAAGAAATTGATTTCGTGCCGACAACGCCAACGAATAAAAAAAAAAACGAAGACAAGCGATGTTTGTGTGAGTGGTTGAGTGTGCTTGGATGGGTGTATTGTATTTTGAGTTTCATATATGTACATATGTATATAAGTTTGCATGTGTGTAGCCATAAAATCCAGTAGTGCACATGTTCGCTTGAAATTAAATTAAGCTAATGAAAGTGAAATCAAACTAGTTTAAGCAATTTCTTAGATTTCTCTATAGACTCTAAGGTTCATATCTACGTATGTACGTATATGTGAATATCTATAAGTTCGCCATAACTGTTCTAATTAATTTAAAGTGGTTTCGAGTTTTCCAAGCAAAAATCAATATCGTCACGCAAGCTTCAATTTGGTTAAAAGTAGTAGATACAAACTTAACTACTGTGAAATCTTTTGTCGATGACCCTTTTGATAGACATGTATGTACATGCTCTATGTGTAATAGCGTATTAAAGCAAAATGTCATCGACCTAAAATTATATACAAATGTGTCCTTCAAAGAAACTCAAAATTATCCTTCCTAGTATCCAAGGCATTAAATTAATAATCCGTAATAATTAACATCGTATTTAAGGAACTTTAGAAATGTATTAGATATTATCAGTTAAGCTTTCGACCGTGCGTGCTTTCAATGTTGGTGATGCTTAAATAGTTAGTTAAGCGAATGTTTTTTAAAAGGCTTATTAGGCTTAGTGTGTTTGCCTTCGAATTCTTTATTAGGCAAGAGTTCGTTCGAAAGAATGCATACTTACACTTTCCGGCACCAGATTATATAAATGGTCAGAGAGGAAGTTTCAAAACTTCAAAGACATATATAAAAGTCCTACTGCAAATTTTATAAGAGCTCTAAATTGTAAAGCGTGTGAATATGCTGCAATAAACCCTTGCACGTCTTACGCGCTCTTCTTTGATGTTGGTAGCTTTAGGTTAGTTTATTTGATAGCCGCGCGAAGTCTGCACTCTGACTTTTGTTCATAATTGTTATATTGTAGAACGTTAAGACGAGACGTTTCCAACTCATCATTCTCCGACCAGCTATCACAATAGGGATCCGAATCGATACTAAGTGAAGCGTATCGCATGGTTTCCTATTGGGCAGTGCCCGTTCAAGACTCCTGCCAGAATAGAGAGATGGGGATTATCTAGCTGAAAAATTTACATTTGGGGTATTCACAACGGTGTCGTAAGTGTCGTATTGTTGTATGTCGTAAACTTTAAACGCATAAAAAATATATTAAGGGGGTTTGCAAAGTACGATCAAAGTCATATTATGAATTTTTGCAGTGTTAAAAAATAGTTGGTTGTCGTTTCAAGTTCTCTAAACATTTATTTAAGCTTTTAAAGTTTACGACATACAACAATACGACACTTACGACACCGTTGTGAATCCCTCAATTGATCGAACGATAGAGTAAAATCTATCCAGGAGCAAAGCACATATTAATACAGGAGTTATCTCTCATACAATGACCTGGAATTTCCTACAATGGCATTGTACTCTGGAACTCTAATCAGCCTGATTTTAAAGTAATCGGAGCCGACAAATCCAAATTCTATCTACCAGTTAATATACTTGCGAACCTCTGTTACAGGGGCTGCCATCGCTACATTCGCTACATTAGAGTGATATGTAGGTATAGAGTAGGATTCAATAGGAGCCTCTATCCGTACGCACCCATTCCCTTCACCATGTATAAAGTCGAAGGTTGCAAAAATTATCATACGGCGATTGGGAGACAAGGCAGGGTTTGGTAGCCGCTACAACAACAACAACGCGGAGTATGATAAGAGAGAGAAACGATTAAGCTTCCGAAGAATCATATTTTCTTAAACATACATAAATATATGTATGTAAGTCAATCGGTCTTTGGAGAATTTTCAAAAGCAAGTAACATTAGCTGTGAAAATTATTCGTAATATCTGCTTTATTTACGCAGCCTGCGTAGATGGTAGTCAGTCAGTGACATGACAGCTCCAAAACCATTTGCAGCTGTGCGAGAATAAGCCGATCTCATCCCGACAGTCTTCCACGTGTTTGAAGAATTTCCGCCATTGGGCGGGTTTGACCTTTCTGATCCCAAATTTAAAGTTACCAAATCCTATGCTATAGAGTTTTTAGTCAGAGTTGTATTGGAAAAGCGTCTGCTTGACATCCTGAGCATTGTCCAGCAGTGCAGATTTACTTTGTTTGAGGACCCACTCAGCGGGCATGAGTTTACAGATTATCATTCAGCTATCTTGGGGAGCCCCTGCTGGGAACTCCTGCAGTTTCCTGCTGTAGAGGTTCCAATTCGTCCGTCTAGAATGCCTGAAAGGAATATGTTTTGACCGTCGACCACTTGCATTTCCACAAAGGTGTTTGTTTATAAAGCTGCAATAAAATCTCAAAGAGGCCACAAACGCCCATACCGAGCCAGAAAGACCAACAAATTTCCGACAGAATGCGCGTTGGCGACGCTGACATCAAACATTGGACAGTGTGGTAAAAATATTCACAACATCTTGCAATAGAAAAGCGAAAATTATATCAACAATGTGGAGATATTTTGTTGTTTCTAAATCCAATTGCTGGACCTCTTGATAAGTACTATGTATGTATGTACACTAAAGTGGTCCAATTTTTGCATGGGAGAAAAAAAATTTCATCGTAGAAAGTGGGGCACGCCTACAGTTTCTTTCCCCTTTTGATATTTGTAATATCAATACCAACTTTCAGTTTTCTTCTGTAACCAGTACAAGGTGCTCAATGACCTTGAAATGCGCCCTGTATTGCTTGGAAACTGACAAAAATATTGGTGCTTTTTTATAAAAAGCTGCTGTTGCCATGCCAACTGAAGCTTGTGTTTTTTTAGGTAATTTAAATTAACCAATTAATTGGTAAATATATAGGGCCCTAACCGCCAAAAAGAAGTAAGCGACATTTATTCAAAATTTTCTTCTTTTTAATGCAGCAATGCATCTAGAAGCTCTAAGAGTATTTCTGCGTCAAAAATAACATTTGGAAAAAATTTCGCTTACATCTTTTTGGCGGTTAGGAGCCGATATGCACAAAATACTTCTAGAGTAAAACATAATCATTTCATGAGCATCCTGTTATTTAGTACTTAGAAACGTAAACTTTGGTGCCAGCACCTCTTTCGGCAAGAGGAAAAATTTTGGAAAGTGCCGCAAACCCTATCTCGGAAAAAATTTCTTTGAACCACTCTAATGTACACACTTGGTATTTATGAAGACGAAATTCGTGTTACTTTATTAGACCATATACTTAAAAAAAAATTTTAAATGTTACAAAGTCCCTTAGCCTTATTAAAAAAAACATGGGATCTTAAATTTACTTTGGTTCGTTTCTTGTTCAACTCACAAAGCGATAAGCCAGCGATTTAGGAGGGAGGAAACAGATTAGGAAATGATACATTTATATAGGCTGAGAGTTCAAAAGCCGAAAGCTTTAATAAGGATTAAATTGTCGTTATCAACAAAGGATGTCAAGGCTAACTGTTGCTTTATGTTATCTTCACTATGCGGGCACACGTACGTGTACATATTTACATAAATGTGTATGGGTATATATGTATTTCTCGTTATTACTAAGTACCATGTAAGAATTCGTTGCGGTTGAATAAATATGTAGTTGAGCATTGGAAAGGAATGCAATGAAAGCAAACGCAAGAGATACACATGATTGAGCAACATTCTGGTTTGAAGCATCATTACATGGATATCCTTAAATTTGTCTTACTCCGCCACCCTTACTTACTCTATCCAATTCACTTAGCTACTTAGCTCGTGGCCCTTCTGTTAGTTTCACGCTTAATAAAACAAGAATTTGTGTGTGTTTCATAGTGAATTACTCAGACGCTACGCATGTACTCGTAAATGTGGCTACAGCGTATTGTGGAGAAGCATTCCTTTTAATCGAGATACCATATGCATGGTTTAAAAATGCATGTGAAAAAGTAAAGCCGGATTTTTAATACTCTCACGCCTTAGAATTGTTTTATACAAAAAAAAATTATTCCCCTATTTTTTATTTTCAAATCGAAAAATATTTAGAGCCCGCTCAAAGCGTTCAAAGTTTTCCATGTATTTTATATGGAGAAAAAAAAAACAGCTTTTCGTAGAAATTATATAGAATTTGTGAAAATAAATATTTCTTTTACTTCATAGTCTAAGATCCGACAAAGGCACGACCTTCACCCATCTGTTTAATCGATGAAATCTATTTTCTATGAACTTTAAAGTGTTAATAAATATTTTGCGAGTGAGTTGGCTGAAAAAATCCTGGCCAGGATATTTTTAATTAACTATTCAAAAATTATTATTATTATTTTAATTTTGTACTTAAAAGATGTTACACTAGAGAACAACCAGTGCGAGGCCTCCTTTATTGCGGCTATCTCTTCTTGGAAAACGCTAAAGTAATCCGGTAGCCAAAAACCAGGTTGGTGGGGAGAGTTCCTCGCACCTCCGCCTCCTTACCCATTCACCTTCGATCCATCCGTAAAGAAGTTAACAAAACCCCAATTTAAATTTTTTCGGTCAAAAGGATGAATAGATGTTGAAAAAGCCCTTTTAATAATTTTTATTTTTTTAAGCAAATAAAGTTAGAAGGGCGAAATTCGAGGACGTGGTCATGTATATGTTAGTCTTGGTCATATAATTTCTTCAAAAATAAATATTGCAAATTGTCAAGAATGTTCAAGGATAAAGTTTAAAACTTTTAAACTTTTTCTCTTTTATTTGATAGCCACACTGCTGTTCTAGATGGCACTAAGTTTTTTAAATAGTTTGTTGAATTAATAATTTTTTCGAAAGTCCTCTGATCTATCAATTTTACCAGATTATAAAAGTGTAATGTGCTTAGACCACTTCAAAAAGATACCAAAACTCAATTTAGTTGGATACTGAGAACAAACAACAGAAGCAGGCAGCGACGATGAAAATCTATCAAAATCAGCCATTCACAAGAAATAGGTTTTTGGAGAACACATGGACAATCATTGAAAATATGCTAGTTGTTGATTGTTCGAAAACTTCAGCTTATGACTTCAGTCACGTAATTTCAGATTACCAATCATTCAAAGTTTGAAGAATTTTCTGATTAAAAAAAAGCCAGAAACCTTATATTCGTACAACCAGCTCAGCAACAGAAAACGGTGTAAAGTTGTTCCTCCTTCTTTACACAACATACAACGCTACTGAAATTGGCAGAAATGTGAGAAAATTAGAGTGTGTAGGTGAAAATTGTTAGTAAGTGATTTGTGCATAACGAATTTGCATGCAACTGCCAATTTAGTGGAGCTGGTATGTCACTCAACTGAATGTTGTTGTTTACCATTCGTACTCTAGCGGTTGAAATTTGCCCCAATTTTGTGGCAATGTTTGTATACTCGAGCATAAATACATATTGTAGGTTTGTATGTCGTTGTTGTCCATCGAGCTGCATTTGATGTACACATAAGCATGTGAGGCACCTGTGCGTGACATTCATTCCAGAACCCAGCAATGAAGGAGTAGAGTAGTATATAATACAATTGGGTTCTAACTATGCAAATGCTTAAGAAAAATCATTGCCCTTTTATCTTACAGGTAGTTCGTATGTCGTAATGGTTGGGCGTTGCGGCCAATTTACGGTGCATTTTGCTTATCGTATCTAAGCATACTATAAAATTACATTTTTGGTAAAAGTTATAGCTATTTCGGAGATCACCATTTCTCCTCATCAGACTTCTTCAACTGGGATTCGATTCAACGACCCCAGCCGCCTAGCCAGCAGTCGACCACCCACTGAGCTAAGTTCGCCACATAAACTGTTGTTGCTTTTTCCACTTTTTCATTTTTTAAGCCAACTACAATCAAGCGCAGCTATTCCACCGCTATTTCAACTTGATCATGTGGTGGTTGTTTTTGTTGGTTTTTGCTAAGAATTCTATTTTTGGAATGTTTAACTTTTAGGTGTGCTCGTCCTTAAGATATTTACTTTTTGTTATTTATGGCCTTATAACAAATATATTCAACAATTTTATTGAGCTTTAGGCCGTTTTTAATAAAAATTTTTGTAAAAAAAAATTATTAAACATTAAATAAACAAAAGTAAAGCATCCAAAACCTGTAAAAACTTGTCTTCCTATTTTCTCTCCCACCACTGTTTATGTAGACATGTGCTTGCATAAGTTAGTATCTGGCAAACACATTTAAAAACTTTTACGCCATTTAACACTCACCCAGGTATGCCGCCGCTTTCCATGTGGTTAGCTAGTGTCACATCATTCGACCACACATCAAATTGCCACTTGACCAAGCCCAGTACGCCACAATGCACACGTCCGGTGTGTATGCCAACACGCATATTAACATTGACAGCCATCACCTCACGAACAAGCCTGAATATTGGTGAAAAGGAAGTATCAATATGTATGTAATAATAATATTTAGCTAAGCACATATGTATACATACATATGATACATCTATACACATATGAACATATGTATGTATGTATGTATATTAACACATCTGTAAGCTTAGTATGTATACGAAAAAATCTCAAAAAAACACATTTGGAATGTTTAAAACATATTAAGAAAAAAACTTTTCTAAACCGAAGTGTAAAAACGTGTTCGAACGCCTACAAGTAGACTATAACCTCAGGGTGTTTCTTGTCACTTTCTTATTTCTTATTAACATTTATTTGTTTTCGAAGCAAAAAAAGAAACAATTCATGTATGTATGTATGTATTAATTTGGTTGCACTTACGCTATGGCATCAATCATGTCTAAACCCATTTCCACGGCACAATGTGCATGATCCGGCCGTGGCTCGGGCAAGCCAGATACACAGTAATAACAATCACCCAAAAGTTTGATTCGCAGGCAATGATGCTCAGCTGCCAATCGATCAAATCTGCAAATTTGAAGAAAAATTTCGTAGAAAGAAAAATTTAATAAAACCAGTTTATTTACATAATACCTAAGAAGCTTTACAGAAATACGGGTTTGAAATTTTTTTCGATTTTATGTTGAAAAGTGTTGAGAAAATTCAAAATCTCTTCCCATTTTTCGTAAAGTTGTGGGCACTAAAAAAATACTTTTCCCAATTCGAAAAAAAAATTATTTAATCAGGAAGATCTCTCTAAATTGGTACTATAACATAAAAAACTAAAAAACAAAAAAATCGGAGATGGAAAAGTTAAATGGTGTCCGAATTGGGTTGTTATGTATGCACATTAGGGTGGTGCTTAAAAATCAAATGAGCGATCAAACGATCACAGATATCACATACATATAAATTTTGTTCCCGATTGGACACGGTTAAGGCGTGTCGCACAGGGAGCAAAGTTCAGATTTATAGAGACTCAAAAATTAAAATAAATTTTTTTTTCATCTAATATCCAAAATCGATGCTACCATAGTCGAAGATATCACATATAATTAATATATAATAGGGTCATCTATAATAGGGGTCAAACTGAACCCCTTTGCGATCTGATGTAAAAATTCGCTTCTTACTTTTAAGGACCACCCTAATGAGCATACGATATTTAACGCTCTACTGTATGAATTGTGAAGGAGATGAATAAAAAATTAAACTGTGAAAAACACCTTATTTACGTATCAATAAACCTATGTATATCGAATGCGGTTATCCGAATTTTGTCTGTATACACGAATATCCGAACGGATAAACGAATATACGGATAGTCCCCCAGCCCGACCGAGCAGTATTTAATGCTATATCTTGTCGCTGATTTAATAAAGAAAACAAGAACATTTTGAATTGTTCATCTCCCATCAATGCCTATTTAAAACCCGGTTGTTTTATGTTGAAAATATGTACACAAAAATATGCTTTTAAAAAATTTAATTTAGCACTTTTTAGAATTATCCAGTATAAAATTAATAGCGTTATATAGAAGACTGAGTAAAAATAATCAAACATTCACGAAATTTTCCTTGAGTTCACCTCTCCAACAAAATTTCATTCGCCATCATCTGAAATGCCTAACACTGTTAAAGGTTTATTATTGAATTTCTAATAAATACACAGATTAAGCACTGTAATCCACAAATTCGTGGCAAGTTAGCCTCATTACTTAAGCAAACACCTGTGTCAATTTATGAAGGCATGCAATGATTTGTTGTATTTTATGAGACATGGTGGCATAGCAATTAATTATTTTACTTGAAAGAGATGAATCGTTTTTGGCACTTATGTAAGGCGTTTAACAATTTCAGGTCACATATGTTATTCCTTTATTGTAATTTATGCAATAAGGCTGTTATAATTTTTTAACATGAAGCAAGTCATATTTTTGCAATGCCAATTAATAAATTATTGTCTTCGACAAACCCAGTAAGAAATTTTCATTTAAAATATAATTCAATCTATATCAAAAACCACAATAACAAAAGTTGCAAAGCTTGCACAAATTGCAAAAAAATTAATCAAACTTCAAAAAATTGTCATCAAAATTTCAAAATTTTTAATTAGACTATTTAGAAAATTTTCGGGTATGCAGTTTTGTAGCCCCTTCAATTTTAGTATAATAAAGTGCAAGTTTCAAGTCGCTAAACTTTACCGTTGATTTTTTAGAATTTTTTTTGTGGAGGGTGTTGCGCATTTTCTTCCATATAACACATGATCAAAATTTTTTTTTACATGGAAAAAAATCCGCAACACCCTCGACAAAAAAAATTCTAAAAAATCGACGGTAATTTTCTGTATATTCTAATTAAAAATTTTTAAATTTTTATGACGATTTTTTTAAGTTTGATTATTTTTTTTGCAATTTGTGCAAGTTTTGCAACTTTTGTTATTGTGGTTTCTGTTATAGATTGAATTATATTTTAAACGAAAATTATTAAAAATAAATAAATAAACATAATTTGCAAGCAATATCGTTTTGAATTTCGTTGCTAAGGTTATATTTTTCTATTTTTTCTATCTAGATCCCTACATTTATGTTTTTCTGTTTTCTTCACCTTCAATTTAATCTTTATAATAAATAATCGATAAAATAATCGATAACAAAAATCTATTAAAAATCCGATAACGATAACGAAAGATAAATAATCGATATCAAAATTGATAAATAACCGATAAAAAATCGATAAATAATTGAAAACCAACTCAACAAGTTTGATAAAAATATCGATAGCAAAATCGTTAAAATATCGATTAATAAATCGATAACACAATCGCTGAAAATATCAAAACAAAATCGATAAAAATATCGATAATTATATCGACAAGTTCCGAAAGAATCGATTGCAAAATCGATAACAATATCGATACAAATTTCGATAACAAAATCGATAAAAATGTCCATAACAAAACCGATAAAATGTCGATAACAAAACCGATAAAAACATCGATTATTATATCGATAAGTTCAGAGAATCCCGGAAATCCCTAAAATCCCAACATTTCCGTGTGCAATTTCCGTTGAGTTTGCCAATTTACTCCCAACCAACAAACCGCCGCTAAAGAAGTTTCACTTCAAAAAAATAATTCATGTAATTTCTTAAACCCACTTAAATAAAAGTGCCTTATGAATTCACTTCTTCAAGCTAAATTTAACCAGTTGAACCGGGTCCAGGAAAACTCATAAACCCTTTCTTGTACCGATACAAGTTTTTTTAAGCGGTGCGAACCACTGAATCGAACCGCCTCGATTTTCGGAGCGGTTTACAGTCCTGCAAATTAGATATGACCGCAAGTTTATCATCTGCGTTATATTTCAATCTTATATGAATTATCGAAGTCGGTTGACGAGGCTGAAACTTATGCGGTAATTTTCTTAAAAAAAAAATTAATAAATATTCCGACGAATTGATAACCTCCTTATTTTTTAAAGTCGATTAAAAACGCTTAAAGCCAATTTTTAGGTTTTTGAGTTATGACGTTCTTCTTAAGTATAAGACGAGTACAGATATGGACATATGTACATTCTTCTTACCTGGCAAAAAGTTCGTTAAGCAACCGAACCAATTCTTCGGCGGTGCATTGATCAGAGAGGCTGGTGAAGCCGCAAATGTCCGCAAAAAGTATGCTATTAGGGGAAAAAAATGTTTATTAATTTAGATCAATGTAATGAGTTATAATGATAAGAATTTGTGTTCAATTATAAATGCATGTGTTAAGCTAAAAGATGATTAAAATTTAATTAGTACAAATTGCGACAACGGAAATTAGTTTATTTGGCAACATGTTAAGATACGAGTAAGCATGAATGGTGATTTATTATGTAGCATCAAGGTGAAATTAAGATACTTAAATATTCCGTTCAACGCTAAGAATAAATACGTAAATTCGCACATACATAATTGTCTGTATTATGCACACCTACGATGCATACACATAATTTTGCTTGTACGTTTGCTTGTAGGGGAAATAAAGTTTAGCCTCGAACCAGAAGATAGTATTATTTAGAAAGAACTTGTATGTATGTATTTTACAACAGTTTAAAGTTTTGAAATATTTTTCCCTGTACGAAGGTTGCCATGCTCTTCGAATTTAAGATAAACCCAGGCCAAGGCAGTCATACGCACCCACACCATTCAACCACTGCTGCCGCAAATTTGAAGCCAATGGAGAAAATACATTTTTTCATCCTCTACAAATACGAAATATCTGTGGCTCTTTGTAACGATGTGTTTCACACAGCTGTGTAAATAGTGCATGGCAACTTGTGGCACAAGTATGAGCCATGCCATGCCAACTCACAAATGCTGCCTGTACTTTACAAGCGATAAGGTAACGAACGACCAAATTGCCTACCTTTGGACATTTACAAGTACATTTTTTATTATTTTTTTATTTTGCTTTTTCTGTTGACATCGAAAGTGGCAATTCTGAGAACAGGAAAAGAGCAATTCACGCAATAATCACTTTGGCGCGATTCACTTTGTGCCGCCACACTGTGCGCTCTCTAAGTAGCGCGTAAATGTGAAGTCTTATAGCGACAGAAAGAAAAAAACTGTAACTTGTTAAATTTTGAATGTATGTATGTATGAATGTGGGCGAATAGGAAATCGTAAGAAAATTGTTGCTCACTCCATGAAATTGCAAAAACCTTAAAATGGATAAGAGGATATGCGCAATCGGTGGTACTTATGTACATGCATGTGTATGTGCGTGTGCTCGTATGCATACATGCATACATAGCTTCACATAAATAAATAATGATGGTAATGATTTATTACGTAGCATGTCACCTGGAATTATTTTTTTATGAATTGGAGTGTAGAAAATTTAACCTTCAGGACTAATGGACCATGAGCGAACTGAATTATAAGTACATATACTCGAAGTTGTTAGAGCAACAAATTTAATACGAAGAAAATATTGAATAGAATGAGGATAGCGAGTGGTGAGCAGCCGCTTAGCAGGGCCAATAAATACTTGCTGGGTGATATTCAGCTAATATGTAACTATGGGATGTTCTTTTTTAAAAATGCTCGAAAGTGTATAGCTGCTTACGAAAAAAACTAAAATTCTGAGGAAATAGCCCAACTTTTCGCTAATACTTTTTAGCATCTTCAGGAGCTATTCATTTGTTTAATATACTAAAGTTTTGGTATATTTCTAAAAGAGATATTATTTCAATTTTCAGCTTTCAAGAAAAACAAAAAAGTCATATAAAATGACGAACAAGAAATGGAAAGAAAATTTTCTTCTATCAAACTTTCTTAAATCAGTTTGTCGCTTTCAAGAAAAAAAAGGTCGTATATTCATTTCTTCTGCAACAGAAATAATGGCAAATATTTCTTATGATTTTTCTTGAGAGCTGTATTCTAAACTGTAAGGTGAAAAAAGTTTGTTCTTGCCCTCAACCACATTAGGTATACTCACATAGAATACAGAAAGTTCAAAACGGTTTTAGTTTCAAAAAAGTTTCGATTTTGAAGAGCGTTGCGTTGTTTCAAAACTTTTATCAAACTAAAAGCTTTTTATATCGCTTTCGTTTGAAATTTTTGATAAAAATTTGTTAAATTTTCTTAAGTTTTGTACATAATTTTTGTTACATTTTTATTTTATAAAATACGAATGTCACACGAAAATGTCACGAAATCTTTAGTTTGAATATTTGGGTGTTTTAAGAAGGTTGCCACCTGTTGAGAAGGTTAAATCGAAATAATTTAATAATTTAAATGAATTAATAAAAAATTGGTATCAATCGAAATGGGTTTGAAGAGTTTATTTCTGCACTGCATTAATGAGAGTTACCACGAGTATAAAAAATCAAATTCAACTTAATTCAGAAACTGAAATATGTGTATATCACAATGTCCAACGGAAGGGATATACAAATATTTTCGTTTGAAATACCTTTAAAGAGGGTAGCCACCTATTTGAAAATTTGAATTTATTTAAGTTATACCCTAGCTGAATGAAATATTTTAGTAAAAACTTTACTTTGAAAATGTTTTACATTAGGGTTACCACCTGTTCAAAAAAATGTAGTTCAACTTTGACGTTTTAACGCCATGCGGGTTAACTAGCTAAAATTAATTGCCATCAACTTATTTGGAAAAACTAAATAAGTTCGACACGATTTACTTGCTTATCATAATTATAGAAATTGTTGGTCACTGCAAACAGCTCGCTTGGGTCTTCAGAATAGACTAGACTAACCGGCACAGGTACGAGACAGGTATAGAGACTTCTCATAGCCCGCTTCGCACAAATAGTAAGACGAGGGCAATAAGAAGACCGCATTTTTTTTAGAAAAGAAAAATCCATAAGAGCGCATAAAAGTGAAGAACTAAAGTAGTAGCGAATCAGAGGAGGATGTGGAGCCAGCCTTTGATTTTTGAATGTATTTACGAGAATTCGCTTGAAAATAAAAACAAGAAATCGATAAGCTTTGTGGAAGCGATTTTCACTGTGCCAAAGAGGCTTGCCATAAATTCGAAAAGCGGCCAGTCAGTTGACAGCACCTAAATCCAATCAAATTTATCTTTTTATCAACATGCATATTTCAGCTTCCAAAGCCGCTTTTTTGCAAATGTTATGACATATGTACATAAATATGACATTGGTGCACAAACAGAGGAAGAACAAGAATGAACTTTTTTAGGGTTGTAAGATTTGCGGTTTCCTTTTCTTATATTAGATTTTTGGTTGCTATTTTTTTATATATATTTGTACATTAAGGTGGTCCAAAAATACACAAGAAGATCGACTTTTTAGAATTATGTTGCTGCCATTCAAATAATTATAGGAATGGAAAATAACGATTCTCGAATTTTTTTCAATCGCTTGATATTTAATGAAGTTTGCATACATTTTATATGGGGAAATAATTTTTTTAATCGAATAAAATATCTCCCTTCGAAATCTTCCAATAATAAAATTCTGATGAAAATTAATTTTTACTATTTTTTCAAAACGTGCGTGATGTGGCTACGAACACATAAAATAATCTTTTTTTTTTTACATAAGAGATGAGATTATCGGTTATCAAAAAGTTGTTAGTAAAATTTAAGAATTAAATATGCAACATTATTTTATTGTTTAAAGATTTGTGAAAGCTAATATTTTTATTTGATACAAAAAATTATTTTTAACGATTTTATAGCAATTCAACGAAAAAATTTATTTTCCTGACATGAAGCACAACAGATTTGGAATTAAAAAAATACTGGTCAACTTATTTCCGATAATTGTCTGTTCAGGGGGCGGCTGGGAAAAGCTAAATTGCACCACCCTAATGTACACATATGTATAAGTATGTATATATACATATATCCACCTACTCACCTCACATTTTCGTGTCGTTGTATGTAGATTTTGTGAAATTGCGTATCACGCGGCTGCCCTGCAATGTCGTCCTTCATTTCCATGGCAACGTGACGCGGCAACACCGACAACAGCAGACGTTCCTGCGGCAATGCAAATACGCAAACGGTGCACATGGAAAATAAACAAAGTTAAAAATACAAAAATTAAATTAAATTAAATATTAAGTTAAAGCATGAAATGCCTGCATGAGTAAATCGAGAGAATTTCGAAAAAACAAACTGAAGCCACAGCGAAATAGAACAGAGAGAGATGGTAGAGAGAAGGAGTGAAAATAAAATTAATATGCAATATACTTATAATGTGGGTAAATAATAACAAGCGACAGGCAGTTAAAGTCTTTGTATGGATTTGTTTGCTTGCACCACCCCTAGGCAATACATACATATATATATATGGGGCATTCCATACCAAAACGGAAGGGATTTCACACCTAATGTGTTTGATTTCTTTCAAATTTCTAGCGTTGATGCATAAACATAAATAATTAATAAATATGAAATTTGAGCTCTCTCTCTATGAAAATAAATGTTTTTTAATTTTTTTTTTCTTGAAAAGTGTTTCGCATACAAATTTTTTGTTAAAAAAAATAGTTTTTGAAAAGATGCCATCTCAAAAAAATCACAATGGAAGCTCTAAGTATTGCGTAATATTTAAATATAGTATTACGGGGTGCACTCTACTATAATTTGAGTTATGATTTTTTTTTTTACACCGAAGTTGAGTAAAATGAGTACATTACAAATTTAAACGTTTTTTTATTTAATTTAGAATTTTTTGAGTATCAAATTTTGTTGCCCATTAAATTTTACTATAATAAAGCGCAAGTTTTAAGCGATTACAAAACTGGCGTTCATAAGAAAAAAGTGGAAAAAGCCGTCAGCATAAAAAATATTAAACATCAACGCATTTTTGCAGTAGCTTCAAACATGCGCTTTACTAAAATGTAATGAGCTACAAAACTGCATACCCAAAAAAAATAAAAATAAATTAAAAAAAATTTGTTAATTTGTAATGTACTCATTTCGGTGTAAAAAACAAACTTCGGAACTCAAATCATTTTAGAGTGCACCCCATAATACTATACTTAAATATTGCGCAAATGTGATTTTTTTTTATTTTTTTTGAGATGGCATATTTTAACAAACTAATTTTTTTACCAAAAAATTTTTATGTGAAAAATTAAAAAAAAAATTTATATTTTCTTTCATCGAGAATTTCGATGTGTGTAAGTGTGATTTTTTTTTAATTTGTCCCTCTCCCCGTTCACAAGATATTTGGAAAACTATTAAATCGATTTGTTTTGGTTTTTGTGCTGTAAAGTTTTTAAAAATGTATTAATCAAGCTCAAATGTCATATTTATTTATTATTTATGTCTATGCATCAACCCTAAAAATTTTAAACAATTCAAACACGTAAAGTGCGAACTCCGTCCGTTTTGGTATGGAACGCTCCATAAACATACGACTTTATGAACGCCACAATGACCCGTACACTCATAAGCCATATGTATGAAATATTGAAAAAAAAACGCACAGATACACACGCACCAGAAAAAAGATGTTCTTTTTGTTTTGCTTTTTCATTGCAAGTGTTTACAGCAGGCTTTCAAAGTTTTATTTGCTCTTTCAACTTTTTACTTATGTACTTATATGCTTTTCACGGTAACTTTCTGACTTTTTTCCGACTTTTGCTAAATTTAGTTTCACGCGCAGCAGTACGTCTTCGACTTTGTAGATTGTTAAAAATTTGTTGTTCACTTTTTTTTATATATTTTTTTTCTCTGCTTCTGCTTTGTCTATTTATAAAAAAAAAAACACAACAACAGAATCAGCTTTTATTGCATTTTCTTTTTCATTGTTTTGCGTATTTACGTCTGCTTGCTTGTTTGTTTGCCTAAGCTTTTTGAACTATGCACGTTTATACCAGACAAGAGAGGCATTTGACATTTTTGGTGCTCAAAGCAAAATTGCTTAAATGCATTTCAAAGCAAAAAGGGGAAATTAAAAAGCCATGAGTTTCCACAAACAGTAAAGGTGACTATGCGTTAGGGTTAGTCAAATTTCGTGAAACGAAGAGCTGATGTCTCCAAGCAGGTTATGGAAATTTTCAAATTAAATATTTTTAGTAAATCTTAAGAAACATACATAGTGGAGAATCGTTTTTTTTTATTATATTGGGAGAAATTAATTCGCACAGCTATGGGAAGGAGTACATGTCGTATGAGTAATCTCAAACCCATAGTGGGAGGACGAAATCAAATATCTCGAGAACGAGAACATCTAGCTTTTGAGTAAGAGAATTCAGGAAAAATAGTTATTTTCTTTGGATAATATAATTACATTTGCCCTTTCCTAATGACACTTGTCAACAGCATTTTTTGCAACAAAATAACCATGCATTTGAAAGAGCAAAGTCATAGCACGTCTAGCTTTCGTTTTATTTGCAATCAAAAGCTTTCGAACAAAAACCGTCCAAACATGAATCGCACACAGATTCTAAATATTCAGAAAGTAAAAATACGTATTTACGTGTTTTCGATAAAATTTCAGTAAGTTCTAATTAACCTATTTGTAATATTCTTTATTAATCCTAAGGATTTTGAACCACACTTTAGCGCAATATCTAAATTCCATACAGCTTTGCTAAATCCCAAAAACTTCATTACATTGTTCCAGGAAATATGCAAACCCAAATACGGTTTGTTACACATGTGTAACGTACATACATATGTGCGAGTATATCGCAGAGTCCGAGCGCGATTAGGCGCACGTATGAATAGCTGTGCATTTTAGCTGTCGGCGAATGCAGTGTAGTGGAAAACCGCAGATTTGCGCATAACAAGGATTTAGCCGCAGGGGCCAGGAGAGCACACGATGTGAATGGAAGCATTGTGTTGGCGAGGCCGGCACAAAAATAGCAAGGGGAGCTTTTGTACAAAAAAAAACGAATGGATATTTTCAGCTGTAAATACACATGTTCGTAGGTGTACATGTATGTATGTATATGCGCGTTTGGTGTACAGTATTTGCAAAAAGTTTCAACACACCTACGCAAACAGACACACACACACACATTTGCGTGTGTCGCTTACAATACACACCTGTATGGCAGGGGAGCAATGCACTAAAACAATGTGCGGCCTGCCAGCTTAACAGCAGCAGCATTTCAAAAGCAAACAAATGTCATTTGTGAAGGAGCAAAAAAAAAGCAAAAGAGAAAATAGAAATAGAACTGCATGTGGCAGCAAAGTGAAATGAATGAGTACACAAGCATAGAAAATATTTGATATGGTTACGGCTGGTAGCCCTATAGGCAAGAACAATTCGATGAAAAGGTTGTTATAGTTCTGGTGATATTTGGAATTAGAAGTGATTGGAATTTTAGGAGATTGCCCTTAAGCTGATAAGCTAAAGATATTAGTTTTGTGTTGCTTTGTTTTCAATAATTGAGGGCGTATCCTGTCAAGAAGATTGAATTATTGTAGGTATAACGGCAGAGTGAGTTTGCAATTGAAACAAATAACTGCCCATAAAAGATATAATACCAAGGTACTATTATACTCAAAAAAGATAAGCGTTAAAAGATTTTCTAACATACTATTTTAAGTTGAAAGGCAAGTGCCTACTACAAAGTACTACTCAAATTTTAACATATTTTTAAAAGATGATGAGGAGCCTAAAAGGAAAGGTGAACTCTGAAAAACTCTAATTTTGTCATTCCCAGACTTAGAGTTCACACCGCTTTACACGTCAGTGGCTCTTCGAATTTCCCGCGTAGAAAGTTTAAATACAATCATGCTCCTGCCTACTACTGTCTGCAAAAAAATTATCATTAAGTTTGGTTAAGTTACTGTTTGCCTACCATCGGACAATAATTTAATTTCGTATGCTCATGGTAAAATACAAAACTTTGTAATAGTACAAGACACGCAGTGAGTAGTCATCGAAGCATTGCTTTTAAATAATTTTTTTTTATGAAATAATGTCTTAGAAATTTCAAAGTCCTTAAAAAAAATCCTGACGTCAGAGAGAAAAATTAAAAAAGAGTTATACTATATTTGGCTCTTAGTTTTGCGAGTACATTAATATTTTCATGTGCTTTAAAAATTGTTGGTTTTTGTCGCACGGTGTTATTATTATTATTATCGTCACCGGAAACGCAAAAAGACATAACAAACATCGTCGCTATAATACAAAAAGTCGTAACTAATAAAAAATTCCAAATTCAGTTTTTAATTGATATGATGGATGTCATCGAATTACAACTCCCACGTCATTTTATGGAAAAAAAAAATAAAATATTACTCACGTCTTTTTGCATTTCAGGTGACGATATATAGATATGATGTTCGTAATTGCACACCTATATCTATGTAAACTTTAAACTGTTTCAAAAAACTATTTACACACAATCAATGCCGAATTATGTGTTTCAGTTAAATATATTATTTGCCCATATCAGCATGGGTTTGTTACTGGAAGATCTACAGTGTACAACCTTGCTTTTATCAGTAAATATTATTCCGAGTCCTTTTTTGTCAGATTTTCAAGTTTACTTTATTTATACAGACTTCTCAAAAGGATGCGGTAGAGTATCTCAAATAATACTAATTTAAAAGCTTGATTTTCTTGGCTTTCATTCCCTTGTTTTGCATTGCAAAGAGGAGTATTTATTTGCTTAGTAAAACCGGTCAAAATTATTGTATGTGTTTTTCTACTCAGGAATAAAATAAACATGAAACTTAATCATAATTAGGGGTTTATAGGATAAAAATTACAAATTACACTTATCGTAGGATCATTTTTGTGAAATATTTTGTTATATTCCGTTACCACAAGTCCACAAAAAACCTTTTCAGAAAAAGCCAAGAACGAAATTCGTTGTTCTAGAACATATTAAGGTCGACAAGTTCGGACAAGTTCTTTCAGACTGGCTCTTGATTGCGAATAACTGCGAATTGTTCAAAATTTTTCTTTGCTAAAATTTGATGTTTTTCGATTGCAATTAGATAAATAACTTAAAAATAATAAACAAAAAATGCGGCAAATCGTTCTAAGGACACAATCGTTCTCGCCGAAGCCGAGTATTATTCTCCAGTTTCATAGGACTGAGGACTTTAAAATAAAAGTTATGCAGCTCAGTAAATTTGGGTAACCAGCTCCGATGAAAGCTGTTGACCGTCGAGTACAGTTTTCGGCATTCCTTTTCTTATATTTTTAAGTTATTTTTACAGATGAGAAAAAAGTAGAAAAAAACTAGCTATGGATTGAGTTTGACAAATAATATTCGAGCGTTACGCAATTTCTACCAAATTAACGGCCTGACTTACAGCTTTTCAAACAATGCAATAATCGACTATCCTTATAACTAGCCATTGAAAATTTCTGAAAATAAAAACTAATTTTATTTATTTTTGCTTTGATTGCTCAACGATAGATTTAGTTAGATATATTTCAAGGAAACAAACATTGACAAACCTTGACAAGTAAACAAGAATACCAATATTTAAAATTTTTATTTAAAAAACAAATCAAAATGGAGCGATTTTAACTTTTCTAAAAGAAGGCCAATTAAAAGCAATTCACTTATATTTAGCTTTAAACAGAGTTGTGCACTTACACAAATTTTCACATTTTTTACACTTACATTGTAAAATATTGTAGAATATTGTAAATTATTGTAGAATATTTTAAATTACTGTAAAATATTTTAAGCACAAGTAAATAATTATTTCAAATAATATAAATATTTTACAGGCACAACCCTGGCTGAAACACGTTGGTGTTCGCATCGAGACAATATTTACAAATTGTTACATTGTTTACAATTATTTACAACAATTTACAATTACTTATAATTGTTTACAATTCTTTAAAAATTTACACACATTATTTACACCAAAAATATCACCCTGTAAATATTTTTATTATTTACAAGTAGAGAATTGTTGTAAATATTTTACAGACCTTCTTCTTCCAAAGGTTTTTTGTTTTAATAGATCTTCACTGAAACACAATTACCGAAGAAACAAGTAGAACGACTGAAAGCTTGGAGAACAAAAAAAAATATATGAATTTGAAGAAATTGAGTTATACATTTTAAAAGACAACATTATAAATTACATTTGAAATAAGTTATCTTATTTGTTGAGCAAATTTAGAAAAAAATTTATGTATGAACCTTTTTAAAAAAATTATAAATAATAAATTTTTTCAATAACTAAAATTCAAAAGTGGGATAGTCATTTCCTGACACCAAATGAAACAAAATTTGGCAGGAGTTAAAAACTTTAACTTTATAAGTTGTTATAAGAGAAAAAGGATATATGGGAGGTAGTCATGTCCTTGCACTGAACAAAACGAGAAAATTTCCACAGAGCTTAGTAACACAATTTCACAGACAGCTACCAACTTTTGCTTTATGCTGCTTATACTTGTAGCTAAAACGAAGCTTTTAAAAATAAGGATGTATGGGTGGTAGTCATGTCCTTGCACCAGTATTGCCGAAACTTCGAATTTTTCTTAATTTATGTACATATTCTGAAGCAGCACAACACATTTAATTTTTCTGCGATAGCTCCACTAATTTTGCTGATTCACTTATTGCTTATAATTTTGGTTTTTAGTTGCCAATAAAATGAGTTTTTAACCAATTAAATAAGGGGGTATACGTTAAAAAATCCACTTTTGTTTTTTGGGACAGCCTAATTTACATACATACATGTATAAAATATAAATTTCCCTTAAATTTTTTCTACAGGGTATTCTCACAAACACCTTCAATCAAGCTAGCTAAATTGATGTTGACAAGTGGTGAATATAAAACTAGTTGAAAGTTAAAAAGTGACAACAGAGGTTAGCATTCACACATAAGTCTATCAGTCGTTCATAGCATTCATACTTAGGGCCGGTTTCTCTATCTCCGGTTAACACTAATCCCCCGGTAAACATCGTTACCGACCTTATCGACTCCCTGTTATATGCATGGAGTTAGAACGTCGATAACAATGTTTAACCGGGGAGTTAGTGTTAACCAGAGATGGAGAAACCGGCCCTTAATTATACACTTACGTATGTGCATATGTATGTATGTTGTTACTCCAATCGCGTACAAATGTACTAAATAAAATCACTCACCTGTTGCTGATTTTCACGCTGCGTACGCAAACGCGCCTCAATGCATTGCCGTGTCTCAATAAATGCCTTCCGTTGCGCCTTCTCCTTGGGCCAATGCGTATAAATGCCTGTCAGATTGGAGAGGAATAATGCTAAAAGGCTGCAGAGCAACTGTTGCATGTCGAATTGTGGTCGGAGAAAATGGAAAATTGAATAACAAAAAAAGAAACACACAAAGAAAACACAATGAATGCAAGTCTATGGTTGCAAGGTAGGTTGCATATTTATCTTATTCTACAGTTATTATATTTGTGCATTGTTGAAAACGTTTAACAATAGCTTATGTAGTATATGTGTGGGCACATTTATGGGTACACGTGTTTGTGGTGGAACGGAAAAAGTAAACAATTGCCTTGATGTACAACATCATGTATGCATGTGGCATGCCACAAGCAATTGTAAATGTCGCACTGTATGTTTTATTGTCCCACTTAAGGATGAGTGCAATTGGATGTTGTGCAGAAGTGTGTCTATATAAAAGTGTGTACATACATACATACATACATAAATTGGGTCAAATGAAAAGTGTCCGTGAATTTTTGTTACTAGGTGGTGTTGATGACCAACAATTTGGCAACACTAATCCAACAAGGCCAGCCCACACAAATCTTTGATGGCTCTGAAATGCATTGACTGACTTCCATTTGTTTCGATCTTTGCAAAACTCTCAGCACGGTAAAAAAATTGGCCATCCGAAGAACCACTGAAAATACTTGTTTTAGTTTTTCGCAGATAAGCCACAGGAGTTCTACACCGTTGGAATTACGAAGCTAGCGGTAAGATAGCCAAACAGCTCATAGATAATAATAGGCAATATGTACTTGATTAAAATTGAATTTCAGTAAAGAAATTTGTTTTAAAAAATTTATCCACAAATCCGCTGGGCCTTTTTATATGACCCAATATTTATTTGTTGCATCTTCCTGGCATAACTACGAGAGTACTATTAAGTTGGTTGGAAGTATGCTCGAATGCGTTTGTGTATCTACTGCACGTATTACGTGTTTAACCGATTTTACTGTGCTTATTGTAATTTCCTGTCGATTTCCATTGTTGTACATTTGCTGTTGTCACCTGCAAAGTTATTGTCTGCACTATATTTTTTCTCTTGTGGTGTACTTCTTGTTGTTTATATATGTAAGTATGTATATACATGAATATTACGTACAGTCTGATTATTACAAAAACCTATGTGTACCGAATTTCGGAAACAGATGTATCAAGAAACATGCATGCCCTACCTGCGGACTGCTCGTACCTTGCAGAGCCGAATCTTAGAAATGTAAGGTTCTAAACTTAGTAACTGTTCGTATAAAAGTCAATACTTTACGGGTACGAAAAACGCAAGGCATATTCACCGCTAACTGCAATTTTAAATATCCAAATTGTATCTGCTACCAGCAGACCTGGTATCCAAGAACAAGACGTTTACAACTGCCGCGAGGCTCTATGCTTCGGAGATCTTGATTCGTGTTATTATGATCACGATAGTTTAATATGTTTCATTAGCGGACGAGTAGACTATGTGTGGGACCTCAGATATAGGCCCTACAACATTGTGGCAAAATATCAAGTTTTCAAATGGCACAAAAAGAAATGCCGAAAACCGTTAACTTAATATTGGGTCGCAGATTATAAATCTGCATGCCGTTTTTTTCAGATCAGGTCAATCTCCCAAGACATATTCACTTTTATAAAAAAAATCAAAATTAAAAAAATAACAAATCTTTTGTAGTTTTTTTGCTTAAGGCCTGTTCTTTTGCAAACAATCTTACCAAATGAAAATGTGCAATAATTTTTTGTATGAAACAGGAGAGCAGGAAATAATGTTATTCATGTTTGATTTTTTTTCACTCGCAATGCAATCTTAAAAATAAAATCTTTTAGGAAGATGGTATGATATAGAAAAATGGTCTTATCTACGACCCAAAAAGAAGTTTACGTGTCTCGACATTTTTTCTGTGTCATTTTAGCGTCCCTACAGTGTAAACACCAATCGAGGTATCACCCAAGTGTGCACTACAATTCAGCTTAAGGACAACAAAGTGTCATAAACAATGCCTAAGGTCTTTTACTGAATGTATCTGACTAACCTAAAGGCCCTGTCTTGTCGGAGATTCTACTTTCTTTAATATCGGCGACTTCAAAGGTAGTCTATTGTGATCTAAATCTGACAAGGACAGCAATTGCTCGGAGTATATGCTCTGTCATCTCTTTGTTTATATATGTTGGTTAAAAAAAAAACCGATTTAAACACAGAATAATCCGAGCTCGAAAACACTTTGAAAAGTCGCGAAAATTCCGAAAAAATTATAATGCCCCACCTTGGCGGTATATATTGCACGCGAAAAGTTATAAGCACGATTTAATAAAAATGCAGGAACATAAATAGAATTTTTGTCATACTAAATCGGAATATACCATAAAATTTTCCAGAACATTTTTCACCATCAGAAGAATTCGATTTTCCTTAATACGACTTTTTTTCTTCGCAATAACTACGTCCAAATTAATTTTTGCCTTTTTTCGACATGTCTACAGGTTTTTTCTCAAAAACTAGGCGTGCTAGAAATATCTTGTAAATAAAGAGTGTCCTAGACAACCCGTCCACCCCCTCTAAAATGGAGTTTATTTTTATATGGAAGAAAACCACAACAAAAGAAATTCTAAAAAATCAATGGGAAATTTTTAGCCACTTGAAACTTGCACATTATTGGACTAAAATTGAATTGGCTATACAATTGTGTACTCAAAAAAAAAAATTCTAACATTTCTGAGAAAAAGGTTTCAATTTGGGTGAAAATTTGTTACATTTTTTTTGCAGTTTTCTACAAAGTTTTAAACTTGGGTTTATATGGGGTTTTTTTAGAGAATAAACTCCATTTTAATTGAAAATTCTGAAAAATAAATAAATAAACATGAGTTGCAAACAATATATGTATATCACTTTGAAATGGGGGTGCTATTAATATGACCGTTACTGTATGTACATACATACATACATTTCTTTCTACGGATCAATATCATTAATTCAAAAGTGAATGAGTATTCAATTAAATTATAAAACCAGTTTATTGCTTTTAAAAGGTAACCAGGTAAATTATATTTTTACAAAACTTTTGTTTTCGATTTCGGTTGTATTTTTTTAATATTCGTTCCCGTAGAGAATGATTCAACCAACGTTAAAAACAGCGCGTAAGAGTTTTTGCAAGTAAAAGTTAAATTTCATGGAATTAAGCTTGATTAAATCTGTGCACAGATCGTATTATTCTCACATCCTCGCTCCATATTGCAATAATTTAAGCGCATAAATTTGTGTGAAGTCGAATTTATTATTAATATTTTTTGTGCAAGTATAGCTGTTATGAAATGCTTACGTGCTGGAATTACGCAAATAACTGCATGTTTTTTTAGTAAAAATCTTTCGACCAGCTTATTTCATTTACGGATTAAATTACCTTATAGCTTATTTATTATTTTGTTATGCAATTTATCGCTGTAAAGTTATATTACATTTAAAACAAAGTTATTTCAGGTATACCTTTCCCACCCGCGCTATTAGCACGCAGCAGGGAAAAAGTGTACGCACAACAGCAACATTCTTGCCATCAACATATTTGTCATCGCTACACTACTCCTGCGGCGATCATATTAAAACATTTATAAGGAACTATATACAACGGCGACAAATAGCCAAGAAGTCAAGCTGAGTGCAACAAGTCCGTAAAATAGCCCACAGCGCAAACAAACTAGAGCAAGGCAGCAGCTGTACGCTACTTTTCCACGCTATATCAAAACTCATTAAATAGAAAAATTCACGCATTTATCTAACAAATCCTTTACATTTTTGTTGTGTGTCTCTTTTTTTTTTGTTCTTGCTTTGCCATACAATTCTTGCAACATAATAAAGTTTATCAACAAATTGACTGCATTCTGTCGATTGGAGGAGCACTGCAGTGGCACTCCGTTATGAACATCCTTATATGTATGTATGTATGTAGGTATGTATGCAGCTATGTTTGTATTATAAGGCTATGTGTGTAAGCTTATACGTACATATGCATAACTATATAGTTATAACAACTTACCTCCTGCCAATGTATTGTCGCTTCTGTGTAGCGTAGACTGGTGTAGATGTGCATGCAGGACAGCACAATGCCACCGATGAGTGCCTCACGTAGACGTAGCGGCAACATTGTATAAGTCATGTAGATGAAGACAACACAACAGGAACTGCCGTTGTACGATTTGCTGTAAACAAAAAGAGAATGATGCTCAATGAGAAAATGTATAAGAATGAGCTTTGAAATATATGTACACATGTATGTGTGTATGTACAGTGGCGAAAATATAAATAGGGAGGAGATATTTTAACATTCTTTGGATATTTCGTTTATTTAGCGTTTAATATTTTTTTTTATAAAAGTGTAGCTCGTTATCTATTCAATTCAAACTCTGTACAAAAATTAGCAGAATTCGACAAAGTTTCAGCTAAATGTTCAGCTTTTTAATTCGATTTCTTAGAAACGTTTTATGTATGCAGTTTTGTAGCCCATTCAATTCTTTTATCACGAAGTACAAAGTAGCTAGCCATTTAGGGTGTTGCTTGTTGCTCTTTTTCTCCATAAAAAAAAAAATTAACAAAAAATTGCCAAAAATTAACGGTACTCAAAACACGCAAACTAAAATTTAGTAGACTACGGAACTGCATACCTAAAAAAAAATTTACAAATTTTATTAAAAACTTTAAAATTTTTGTGAACATTTGTTCAAACTCGTAAAGCTTTCATAAATGTTCTACATTGTTTGAAAATTTGATTAACAAAATTTTGTTTAGACAGTAAGCTATATTTTCATTAAAATAAAAATAGTATAAATTTTTTAAACAAAAAAAATATCCAAACCCTGCTAAAATGTCTCTCCCTGTTTACATTCTCGCCACCGAATGGGCACATGTATGTACGCAGCTGAAGAAATAAGCGATATAAATTTGTGTGTACGGGTATATATAGAAAACCGTGGAAAAATTGCGGATAAATAATAATTTAATGAAGTTTATGCGCACAAAGGCGCGTACAATGCTTTTTGTTGCCATGAAAGTAACCGCTTATAATAAACTTACATATTCATGTAGTATATACGTATGTATACATATGTAAGTATGTTGGTATTTATTTTGCATACACATTAGGCATACGACTTTTTTCTATAAATTAACATGCCATGGAGAGATGATGGGAATGATGAAAAAATAACGTGTCTGACAAAATTTGGTAAAAAAAAATGTTCCGCATATTTTTAAAGAGTTCCACGTTTATGAAAAATTTTCGAATTCTTTTTACATAATTTATCAGATTTTTTTTCTTTCTTTGGACTTGACAACTTTTCCTTTCACTGCACAGAAATGGGCATTTTTATTTTTCCTTGCTTGCTTAACAACTATTCACACCAAGCTAGCGATATGTAAAATTTCATGTCAAACCATTTATGATTGCGATCAAAAATTGTTTCTAACATTTTTTTATTCGTTTACTTGCAAATTTTCCATGCATGTACATAAATGCGTTTTCAGTACCACATACGAAAAATCCATAAAAAGTCATATGTGCTATATTTCGAAAATTCCCAGTCAACAGAATAAAAAAAAATAAAAGTTTAAAAAAGAAATTTTTGGCCCAGTCATAAATCGGTTGACATTAAATTATCCATTTACATACACTTGGTCACGCAAACCTTACAAAAATTTTTTTATATTTTTTTTTTTTTAGTTTTGTAAATTAATAAATTTTTTTATATAGTTCCAATTAAATGGGCCATTAAACTGCATACCCCTAAATTTTCCTTAAAATTTGTACATATTAAAAACTTTGAAATTTTGGTAAAAATCTGATCAATTTTTCCAAATTTTATAGAAAGTTTGAAACATTTATTTGACCTATGTTAAAACAAAAAACTCATTAATTTACGAAATTCTAAAGAATTAGTTTAAAAAGTGGTAGTAAGGTTTGCGTGACCACGACTGTATTATACATACAAAGTATGTAATGTTTTTTAGTACGTTTTTTTTTCTTCTCGGGGACACTGTGGCAATTTTTTTACCAAGTTTTGACAAACGTTAATTCTATTGATTTTTCATTTCAATCAATATATTTAATTTTATAAAAATGTCATATGCCTAATACATAATCTCAAAAAGTTACGCAAACTCCATGTACAATGTTGCGTATGCACCTATTAACCACAATATCTCAAAATGTTATTGCAACAAAAGTATGCCGTAATTAAATTGCTTTCATCCACGTGGCTTAATGCCATTTTATGCGTAAATAACTTAAGCACAGGTAGTATAACAAAAACTCTGTTATATGCGTGTAAAATGCAAACAATGTGCAAACAACCATACGTCAAATATTTCAAATAAAAAATTAGAAATTATGATTTAAAGCTATTTTAATGTCATTAACATGTTCTTCTATTAATTCGTAGAAAAACATGACAACAGGTAGTATGCAGGTATTTTAAAATATACTTGAAGCACAATTACTTTCTTTTCTACAACTTTCATGACTTCATAATGGCATACATACAAAAAATAACGTACATTGTATGTGCAACAGACTGCCTCCCGCTTTGCGTCTAATACACGCTCTTTGTCCACTAATACTACGTTTCTTTGTCCACGCGACACAAAATTGCCTGAGAAGAAATGAATGAGTAAAGTAATTAAATATGAGCTCAATTTTAGATATCCCCTAGAATTTTCTGCCTGCGGGTTTTTTTCTATGAATTGTGTTCTAAAAAGTTCAAATTCGCTTGAGAAGATTTGGGCCGAACCGATACCAATAGGCAGCTTTCCTGCATTTTTTCAGGCAGAGATTCATAGGGTAGACAAAAAAACTCAATAATCACTCGATGGAATATACACAGCAGAGTAAGCTTATTATCTGTCCATCAAAACGGAAGTCTAAAAAATCTTTACCCGTCTATAAACGCCCTTTATACAGGCTATTCAAAAAGTATTTTTAAATTTATTTCACCTACAGCACTAACATCCTTGAGAATTTAATAACGCAACTTTTGTAATCGGCATTATTTGCTTTACATTCATAATTAAGTTAATGAAGCAACGAGTATTCAGGTCTTCAAAACATGTGTAGAGTAATTGGAAGAGGCTGGCTCAACAAGGAAGAAACCTCGGATGCGCCGGTCAGTCACAGTGACGAAATTGTCCAACATTTGTTTAAATGTTATTTTCAACGCGTAATGCGTAATGATACAGTTGGGTCCAGAATTGAAGCCCATTGAGCTTGCTGAGCATCACATAGAGTACATTCAGGGCAGTGAACAGAAATGGTTGTTTCTGTTTAGAAGCATTTAAGTGATATTATTTTGGATGAATAAATTCTCTCTTATTTTAACTGATACATTATTGGATTCTCGAATTTTTATTCACAAACAATAAAAAACCTTGTGCAATATTAAAAAAAAAAAATATTAGAAAAATTTTGGGTATGTACGTTTTGTAGCCCATTCCATTTTTGTAAAGAATAAGTATGAAGTAGCTAGAATTTGCAGTTAATTTTCCACATATTTTCTGCCTGTGTTGTGCAATTTCCTCCGTATAGAAGAAAATCCTCAACACCGTCAGCAAAAAAAGTCAAAAAATCAACGGTAAGTGCCAGCTATTTTAAACTTGTACCCTATTATAATTTCGTGAGCTACATAATTGCATGCTCAAAACCTTTCTAAATATATTTAACTAAAAAGCTTAAAATTTTAACAAAAGTTTGTGGAATTTTTTGAATTTGCTACAAAACTGTATACTCAAATTTTTTGTAAGAAATATATTTTTAAGGCTTATACTTAATTTTTCAGAAAGCCGATTGAATTTTTTTAAATATTGCACATTATTTGAAATTTGAGTTAATACGGCTTTGGTAAAAAATAAACTATATCTTAAAAAAATTACTATATCTAAATAATAAAAAATTAATTGATAACTGTACTCAGAAAAAAGCATTTCCCTAAAACAAGACACCAGTTTCCTTATTTTAGAGTTACTGTTTTTTTTCGTAATATTACGAAAAATTTATTCAATTTGAGAAGTTCTTCCTTAATTCAGGTTCAAGCTAAAAATAGTGCAGCATTAATTTGAGGAAATAAATTTACTCAATATAAGTAATAACTTTGTCAGTACTGTTAACTTAAGATGAAGTTTTTGCTTGCTGTGGCGTCGCGTGAAAACGACTGCTTCTGGTCGCAGGTAGTTAAAGTAAGGTAAGTCAATTATTTAAATTCTAATATAAATAACAAATTCTAAAATTAATTTTATATGAAAAAAACCCATGGTACAATACTTAGAGGTATTGTCTTCCCAGAGAGTTTTACTTCACATCGAAATTCGTGCTCCCTTATTTTCATTTTGACGCAGTTCAATGTTGATTCTTTTACTTTTTTGGCTTTGCTTTTTGTTTCCGCTCAATTTAATTTTTGCAAATTAAATAAGTCCTCTGCAAAAAGGTTTGTTGAAAAAAATACGTGTACATATATGGTATATGGGGTAGCAGTAAACCTTTTAGTGTGGGCAACAATGATGTTTTTCAAATAAGGCAGATCGGAATATGCGCTCTCTGAGAAGACAATACCTGTAATTACTGTACCTGGGAAATACTCAAATACCATAAAAAATAAATGAGATAATTTTTGTAAATAAAATTTAAAAAATTACAATAATAAAAATAAAACAAAAAATATTTAAAAAAAAACGTTCCTGCTCTGGGACTCGAACCTTGCATTTCTCGACTAGCACTCTAGGGAATTGCTCTATCGGCCATTGCGACTGGCAAGTTCATTTTTCTTAACAAAACGGAAATTGTACTGAAACTAATGAATTGTGGTTTCCTTAAACTGAGTCAAATCGTTTGCTTACTCATATTAAGGCAGCCATTTCTTTGGAGCCATTTCAATGTAATATTAGCTTAGAATAATATACTTTTTTCCTAGCTTCAAGAAATGTTTTTTTTTGAGTGTATTCAATCCAATACGTGAATCGCTTATAATTTCAACACTTGGCATATAGTACAGGATAAAAGAACATGCGTAGTAAACCACGTCTGAGGTCGCGAAAGTTATGGTTATAGTTCGAGTTCAATCAAAGCACCAGTAAGAAAATTGACTCGCTTTAGCTTTGAGCCGAACCCTAAGGCAAAATACCATCTACCAATTGCATTTACATAGTGCCATCTTCAAAACCCATATTTTGTTTTAATCAAGCTAACCGCACTATGAGATGCATGCCAATTCCCCATAGCAACAAATCTCCTAAGAACTTATATAAATACCCACTTCAATTTCAATTGGAATGCTAAACCAATTATTATTTATACTAATGAGGTTAGTGCACAGTTCTTGCGAAATATAAGAGCCTCCACATACATATGTGTGTGCATATTGATATGTGCTTAAGTTTATTGTTTAGATCTGTTTCCTTGCATTATTATGGCTCAAGTTTCTTCAGCTACGCATCTCTTATGCAGAATGATACTAAAGGCGAAATTCGTAGCTTGTTATGGAGCTATGCTCCTGCACTGGATTGATGCGTGCACAAATGTGCCAATTACCCCAACGAACTACGCTGCAATTATTTGTTACATTTATTTATATGTATGTAAATATACTTGTGAATTTATAAGCATATGAAAACTTCGAAGGCTACAAAGCAATTGTTATTCATTACTCACCTTGGCAATGTTGCATAACCCACAGCAATTTCAATGGCAACAAAGGTGCCGACAATAACATAGGACACAAGCACTAAGAAGATTTCATTCATCGCTGGCTTCGAGAGAATACACAGAAGAGCTGGAAATGAAGAAAATATTGCAGAAACGTACTTTGTGATATTCAAATATATAATACAGAATTAATACATATATCGATGGTGCTCTTCAATAACGACACCACTTAAAATTTAATGTATTTCAATTATATAAGTAATTAGCTTGATAAATAACGATATTTTTCTGTGGAACACCGACATATGTGGTTTTACTTGCTGACAATCTTCCAGGGGGTACAATTTAGTAATTTGTCAGAAAATCGAAGTTGCCGGACATTGGAAAATCTTGTAAATTTTAAATTTTATTGTTCCCGGTTTCTAAAAACTCAAAAATGAAGATCATACATACAGGTCTTTTCGAGAAAAGTGACTTGAAAAGTTTGTATTCCATTTCTTATAATTTTATAGTTCTTACTATGCTATTGCCGGTAGATGGACATAGGTTAAGGCGTAAGAAGCGACTCGCCTATCACCCAGGAAAATCTACTGAGACTGCCATTCATAGCCTTACGAGGAAAACCGTGACGCGAAACCCTTTTCAGGGTTCACCAAAGCACACTCACAAAGGAGGTCATAGACAAGTGGGTAGATCAAAAAAATTCCATATGCACTGGAGTTATTGTCCAGGGTAAAGAAAAGCTAAGCGGATGAGATGGACGAAGAAACGCCAGAAAGCATCTTTAGTGAATGTGTGGTAATAATACCCAATTGTTTGTTTAACCATTTTTCTATACTAACGATTTTTTGGGTTTTGGGGACCTTTAAAAAGTTATATTAGAAAATTGTTAAATAAACTTTTTTTGTTTTAAAATAAAAAAAAACAGGGGTATATTTTTTCAGTAAAGAACTAACCTTGGGGGTGAGAGCATCAAAATTTCGGCTTTACTGATTTTGGACCACCCTAATGTACATACAATATAACTGTAAAAATAAAAAATTTTTTAATTAAAAAAAATGCAATAAAAAATTTTAAAGTCACTTTTCTCGAAATGCCCTGTATGTATGATTTTAGTTTATGAATTTTTAAAAACTAGAAACAATATACTTACTTTTAAAATTTGTCCAATGTCCTTTGACCACAGTACGATTTTCATTTAACTACTTAGAAATAGTTACATTTTACTTTTTAGGTCTAACCTTACTAAGTTTTTATAACATAGTCGTAATTTCAAAGCTTACAAATTTTCCCTAGCACTAGACCAATTTACAATAATTATGTTCCGATACATATTATTATTAAGTTATATAACGCGAAAACTCTAATTGGATCTATTTAAAATTGTCATAATTTGAGTTGTGTCGTTATTGCAGAGGACCATCCAGATATAACTGTCTTCGACGGAGACCATTGCAAAATGCTTATTAGTTTTCAAGCGCCACTATCAGCTAGCAAATTGTCTTGATTGGAAACTGTTTTAGTTAAGTCAGGTACTTAGTGGAACAGGAAATAATGTTACTCATACGCCATGTCGTACATGGCCTTACCATTGCATACACGTTCATGGCGTATCTACGTATATGTCAGGGAAGCCAACTCGTGGGAAATTCCCCGATTTGCGGGGAATTTCAGTTTGCGTGAGGAATCGGGGAATGGGCCGTTTTTTGTGGGGAATTTCGGCTCGTTCAATTCTAGTATAAGAAAGTTTCACATGGCCAAAAATTGTCGTTGATAGAAAACCGCAAAAACTTTGGCAAACAAATTCTAAAACAAAAATTTTTAGACACTTGAAACTTGATCTTTATTATAATAGTATTCAATGGGGTACAAAACGGCATACTCGAAATCTTACTAGAAAATCGAATTAAAAAGGTCGAAGTTTTTACGAAAGTTGCTTGATTTTTTTTTAAATATTTCACAAATTTTCGAACTTGGATTTATACGGTATTTGTTAAAGACTGGACTATATTTGTATAAAAAAAATAACTCAAATTAAATAACACAATAAAAATACTTGGTGCGACTAAAATTTTTTCGACCCGTGTATGTACGTAAAAATGATATAAACATTTTTTATTATTTATTTGTTAACTAAGTTTATAAAAGTTTGGTGTGGTTTTTGAATATATAAATGAATTACACTTAAGAATAAAATAAACAGAAAGACCAGTAATATTTTAAAATACATTTAGTTTTTTTGTTTTTTTTTTAGTAAGGGGATATCTATGGGTGGGGAATTTACGAAATTTCGGGCAAAATCGGGGAATTCTCAAAAATAAGTTGGCTACCCTGGTAAAGTTATATGTATACAAAACTGAGTATGTGGTGATTTTTCTCAAATATTTACAATGTTTTTTTAGGAAACAATTTTTTGTCATATTTTTATAAAAATATTGTTCATGCTTTTAAGAAAACCATGTAAATAAAAGTTTCAAACCTTTTAAAAAACATAAATTGTCATAAAAATTTTGAGCTTTTTAATCAAAATATTTGGACATTCAGTTACAAAGCATATACAGATGCGCGTTCAACTAATTAGCAACGAAATTCAGAATGATATTGTTTGCAAATTATGTTTATTCATTTGTTTTTAAGAATTTTCATTTAAAATATAATTCAATCTATAACAGAAATCACAATAATAAAAGTTTAAAAGCTTGCACAAATTGCAAAAAAATTAATCAAGCTTCAAAAATTGTCATCAAAATTTCAAAATTTTTAATTAGAATATTTAGAAAATTTTTGGGTATGCAGTTTTATAGCCCATTTAAATATAGTATAAGAAAATGCAAGTTTCTAGTCGTTGAAAATTACCGTTGATTTTTTAGAATTTCTTTTGTGAAACATAATTTGCAAACAATATTATTTTGAATTTCGTTGCTAATTAGTTGATTGCATCAGTACATACAATTTTAGTAAAATAAGTGCAAGATTTGAGCGGCCAAAAAAAAAAGTTTTCATGCGTCCCTTTTTATACCCGAGCGCACTTGTGCACAAGGGTATATTAATTTTGTT
>NW_023458565.1:22482555-22536094 GCF_013731165.1 Rhagoletis pomonella
CCGTCAGCAACAAAATTTCAAAATATCAACGCAAGTTTTTGTAAATTGCCCCTGTTATATTAAAAACCCCGAAAAAGTAGACTCCGAAAAAAATTCTCAAAAATCAACGCGATTTTTTAGCCGTTGGAAACTTGCACTTCATTAGACTAAAATTGTATGGGCTATGAAACTGAGTACCCAAATACTCAGAATAAAAAGTAGAAATGTTAATGAAAATTTGTTGAATTCTCCTAAATTTTGTATAAAGTTTGAAACTGTGAATTGCTCGGTTTATATAAAAATAATAAAAAAAAATTTAGCTCGAAAAATTTTACGAATACTTAAAACAAAAACCATGAATAAAAAGTTGAAATTTCGATGAAAATTTGTTGAATTTTCCTAAATTTTTTATAAAGTTGGAAACTGTAATTTACACGGGTTTGGTTAAAGCTTGGACGATACTTTTATATAAAAATAACAAAAAAAAAATTTTGCTCGAAAAATATTACAAATATTAAAAAAAACACGTGGTCATTTCTTTGAGTCACTGTATTAATTCAAAAAATCCAGTGCAACCTCCAGAAATGTGTCTAATTTTCGACATTCAATATAATCTCAAGAAAAAATAAGTCATTCATCAATAGTTTTTACTACTCTGATTTGTTATCTTACATTTATGAACTTATTAACAGTGCTTTTTATGACTTACCATGAGACTTTTATCATGGTAAGTCATAAAAAGCATACACGAGGAAAGTGACTATCACTTATCGTTAATTATCTATCTATCTATATATATAATACGCGAAGGCATTTTTTGTTCAATTAATTTTCAAAAATGGGGTGTCAAATTAAAGCGCTTGGCCTGTAGAAGTGCAAACTGGTCTTATTTTTTCGAAAGGAGTTGCCACCTGTTAAATAATTAAACTCAAGTTATTTACTAATATCAATGCCCTCATCTCCGCACCGTCCGTTCGATTTTCAAAAGTGAGGTACCAAATTAAAGGGCTTAGGGTTTGGATGTTCAAGAAGGTTTTACTTTTTCGAAAAAAGATGCCACCTGTTAAGAAATTAAGCTCAAATTAATTAAAAAGTTAAATCAGCTTTTAAATATGGGTATCAATCGAAATGGTTTTGAAAAGGCTTTATAACTTAACTACGTATAGGAGGGTTGCCACATGTTTAAAAAAATGTAATTAAATTTTAATTAAAGGAATTTGGTAAGTGAATATGATATCGCTATATGGGTGTCATACAAAAGAAGTTTAAGATGGTAGTAGTTTGGAAAGATTTTATTCAAAAAAGCTGCCACTTATTTGAGAAGTCTAATTGAACTATTTTATACCCAAGTAATATGAAATATTAACGATAGATGTCCAATGAAAGAGCTTCAAGAACTACTTAGTCTGACAATTTAGAACATTTTCGATGTGATTGAGGGTTGCCCAGTTTAAAGGGCTAAACTAAAATTATTTAATAAGTTAAATGAATTACTAACCGATGGTTATCAATGGAAATGGGTTTAAAATCCTTTATTTAAGAACAATATTTAGGAGGGCTGCCACGTGTTTAAAAAATGAATTTCCACTTAATTCATCAGATACTGAAATATTTATAACAATTTCAGACGAAAAATATTTAAGAAAATTTTAGTCGGAAAATAATTTTTAAGAGGGTTGCCGCATATTTTGAAAGTGCTATTTCGTTGAATTATACATAAGTAACATGAAATTTTTAAATATGGTTATCAAAAGAACGAATGTTAAGAAATCTTTAAATTGAACAATAGGTTTTTTTTTGTTGAAAAAATTAAGCTCAAATTATTTAACAAGTTAAAAGGATTATCAAAAGATGGGTATCAATCGAAATGGATTTGAAAATAGTTTATTTCTAAACTGTATTTACGAGAGTTGCCATGTGATTAGAAATACTAAATTCAACTTATTTCATCAGTTAGTTGAAATATGTATAACAATGCCAGGCGAAAGATTTTAGTTTGAAAATACCTTTAAAAACTGAACGTTCTATCGAAGATGTTTAAATAGGTGTAAAACCTCCCCGGCTTACCATGTATACTTGCGTCGGGTATTTAGTGTTCGGCTCCGCCCGAACTTAGACCTTCTTACTTGTTTGATGTCAAAATAAAAAAAATTTTGAGTAATTTGCGAAAATTGCGAAAATGGCAAAAAATTCGCAGTTCTCGCAATTTACTACATACATACATATGAACTAGAATTTTGTTTACCTTTGCATACAGTTGTACATACATACATACATACATGCAAACTTTTTTATCGGTAGTGTTAATCAAGAGCTATAAGCACAACTTTGTAATACTTGAAACAATTAACAATCGACATTAGTAAAATTTCAATCAAATGGGATTAAAAAATATAAACAAATCTAAAAAACCGCCAAGCCATACGGAGACCGAGAGCGAATGTGAGCGGCAGAGAATATAGTCCACAAATAACAGAGGTAGTAGAATATGTGCTTTCTGGTATCTACAAAATAAATAATAATAAAGAAAACTAAATAAACAAAAAACCAACAAATACTAAAACACGTGTAACTACAGAAACCGGCATTTTTTGAAGAGAGTGCGCAGCAAAAATTCACCATACAACAAAAAAATGGATTCCAAAAATGTGGTGAGTAAAGTTGAAAAAGAGCGCTGATAACAACAAAAGCGCGTGTCGAATTGTCAAAAGCATTTTTAGTGTTAACATTTAGTTTGTACGGAGGTAGATGTGTAACATTGCATTGTTAGTTATGAAACCACCGAGACTGAAGAAGATTACTGCACAGATACTCGATTGATAATAAAATACTTGAGTGCAAGGAACTAATCGCGAAAAAAAGTTCTACTATTTTACAAAATATCGCAAATACGAGAAAGTTTCCGGTGTAAATTGTTGCAACTGTTAGTAATGAAGTGACAATCAACGTTGGTGCACAGCATGGCGCCTTCTGCTTCAACAAATACTTTTATGTTTTTCGCGCATTTGGTTTAATTAAAGAAAATGAATTTGCTTTTAAATAGTTAACGAGTATAGCGCAAAGTGTTTACATTGAGTGGAAAAATTCCTATGACATGAAAAAACGAATTTCGTTTGTGGAAGAACGTGCAGTGAAATACCAGTTTTCGTTTTGTTTTACCATAATGGCAGTATAGAGTTGCCAAGTATTGAATATTAGGTAGCATCAAAATGACAAGCAGAACGCAAGTGAAATACAGCCCCACAAATACAGACTGTGTGAGTTAAAATTTTGCTGGTTTTAACAAACATTAAATAGGGTTTGGAAAATGTCAAAATAGCTTATATAAGGGTCATTCTAAGTAAAAGAGGAAAACGGCACACATTTTAAAATGTCTTAATTATCCCTATTTTAATAGTACCCTCTTCCCAAATGACTACATCTAATTAGTTTGTTTAAAGATAAAGAGAAGCTGTAATTCTTGTCTATGGAAACTTTTACTTCGTATAAAATTACTTTAAACGAGACACAGCGATATGTCCCACCAGTCACAACTTTAAATATTTTTTAATATTTCTTTGAAGTTTATATCAGCTTAGTTTTTAATGAAAATCAAAGCGAATAGCATATATTTTTTAACACGTAAAAATCTGCCTTCAAATTTGCTAAGTGTTTTGGTTAAAATTCGTCTTTGAGTGAACAAGGATAAAAAAGAGGAATTTTCGGTCACAGTCATTCAAATGATAGTTACAAAGAACTTAAAAATCGTCTGGTAGTTTTTTGATAGAAATTTTAAGCATTAGTTATCTTTCACTATTGTATAAGCTCCAGCTACATAGATATAATTCACAATTGATCACATTCTGTAGTAAAATATCCCACTAGTCACACTGAAATTTCCCATGTATAACTTACATTTCTTTAAAATATTGTAAAATGATTTTAAATTACTAAAAACGGCTTTTTTAAGAAATTCTGAATATAAGCTTTTTAAAATATGTAATTGAGTCAGCTGATTCAACTATACACACATACATATACATACATTCTTCACTCAAAATCTGCCTTCGAATTAAAGAGACATCTTAAGTTCGAAAAATGTTTTTTGCCCAAGAAATTTCGGCAGCATATTCGATAAATTCAATTTATTGAATTTTTTTCTCGGTTGAAAGTGAGGAAAGAACTTTCAGAAGTTTGTACTGAAAATCTGTAGGTAACTGCCGATTCTGAGTTAACTACGCACTGTGAATTTGGCCCTCAGTGAATCATAAAGAAGGTCTTCTAAGGAAAACTGACCGTCGGACAGAGGGTTTTATTGTGCAAAAGACAAAAAGAGGATTCACTTCTTCGTTGAACTTTGTCAAAGAAGATGTGACACCAAACATAGCCAAAAGAAACACAGTTATTGCTTACTTGCACTTTATTATATTAAAATTAAATGGGCTCTGGGAATGGACTGCATACCCGAAATTTCCAAAAAAAATTTTGTTAAAAAGTTTAAAATTTTGATGAAAAATCTAAGAATTTTTTTAAATTTTGTACAAAGTTTTAAACGTTTATTTATAAACATTGTTATGGTTGCGGTTTGAACTACACACATTAAAAAAAAAGGTTATTAATTTAAAAAATGCTACCAAATTAAAAAAAGTGGTGGTAAAGCTTTTGTGGCCACGAGCGTATATCTTTCATCCTTTTCGGCACTTAAGCAAGCCTATTTATATCTTCTCTAAACAAAATAATCACCCCCAGCAGCATTCGAGAAACACAATACAATTTTACATTTACGATGAAATGTGTATAAGAAATGTCCCACTCCAAAAATTGTATATATTTTAAAAGCTTGATGGCAACTCGGCACTCATTTAACACTGCGCATGTAACTACAAATAAAATGTATACAGTGTGCTCACTAACACACTCATATTTAACAGTTTTTTTCCCACTAAGAGGCAGCGACTAAAAATAATTGCCTACTTTTAGGACGAACGAGTGCAAGATGAGTGCATACAACAGCAACAGCCACAACCGCACAGTGGTTGGGAGAGATTTAAGGCGAATTGCATGTCACCATGGTATAAAAAGGTAAGCGGCACGTGCATTAGCATGCGTATATATATATTTGCATTTAAAGAATTAACCCTTGCCATATACAAATTATAAGTAAAATACTATGGTGGATATGATCAATTTTTAATTTTTTTTTCCTTTTCTTGCTTTTAAAATAGATCTCAGTGGAGCCGACTATGTTCCTGTATATGTTTGCTTTTATGATTACTTCTGTGGTGGAACAGGACTTTTTCGTACAGAAAGCATGTCGTGTGAATAATAATTTTAGTGATGAAATATGCTCGAATATCAAAGCAGATGAAAATGCTTACTATAAAAAGGAGGTGCAGGTGGGTATCGCAAATCGTTTAGTATAGCGTTTGTGAGAGCAATAGAGATGGACGTTGGCGAGCTTGGTTTCACCTCATTGATTTTGTTCGTTTGAAAAGCTTTAGAAAGTAACATTTTCGTACAAATTTTCCATTAATAAAGCATTTACAGTATTCTTTACTTCTTGTGCTGGCATCACAGTGCTTTCAGAACCTTATACAGTAAACTACTTAATAAGAAAATGGTTTAAAAATTAAAAAAATTAATTACTAACAGGGCAATGCTGGCAAAGATGGTAAAAAGTTTTTCGTTAGACAAATAAAAGACAGATGGCAAGATTCGAAAAACTTCTTTTATTCTGGCACAAAAGCAGGCCAAAGAAGCACAGGCGTGCCATTCAAAAGATTACAGTTCGAGTCCTCGGGAAGCCGATTTTTTTTTTTAATTTACATTATTTTATTTTTCTATATACAAATTTTTTTTTTTGATTTCATTTTAGACTTTGTTGTTTTAAAAAGAAAACTCTGAATTTTTTTCTTTAATTTACTTCTTGTGACTTATTTTATGTATTTTCTTCTTTTATTAAATAAAATTTCCTTTAGTTTTTAGATGCTATTGTTGTAACAAGTTATTTTTTTTTTTATTTAATTTTTGGGAACTTATTTTATTTTATTTTTTATATTTTTTCGATTTTTGTTTTTATTTTCTCTTAATTTTTAGACTTTATTGTTTAATAGCCCATTTCCAACAAGAGCTTAACTGCAGTTAGGTGCTGAGGTAAGTGTAAATAACGTTTGATAAGCAAAGTTAGTTTCTTACTTTTTGCTTTCGACTGCTTGTACTTAATATGAGCAATTACCCCTTCGAATTGTAATACCCTTTTTCCAATAAGCATAAACTGCAGTTATGGCTTGGTGGAAATAAAATATAAAAAAGGGAAATATTTTTTTTTAATTTAATTTTTAGAAAATCATTTTACTTATTTATTCTTTTTTAAATTGAATTTGTTTTTCTTTTTTTAATTGCATATTCTTTTAATATTTTTTTTTTTGTTTTAAAAAAGAAAATATATGTATTTGTTTTGTTGCATTTAATTTTTAAAAATATATATATATTTTTTTAAGTTTACTTAGATAAGTTTTAAGTACTATTTTCTTCTTTTTTGATTTAATTTTTTTCCTAATTTAACTTTAAGATTTCTAGTTTTTAATAGAAAAAAAAAATGTTTTTGATTTTATTTAATTTTTGAAAAATTATTAATTTTTACTTTATTTCCATTTTATTTTATTATCTTTTTTTATGAACCGAATATGGAGCAGTGACTTTACGTCCGCTTCTGGTAGTATGTACGTTGTTAAAGTCTCCTTTGATTTGTAGAAAAATAATTATTCTTACTTTCTTAAAGCCCAACGTTTCTGAAATAACGTTCTATAATAAGGGCAATCAGACTGCTCCCTTGGATTTATCTTTTGCTAAATAAAAACGTTCAGCAAACTTTTCAGGATTTTTACGAATAGAGGAAAGGCAGATAATTCTCAGGCTTCTCGTAGAAGGCTCTCTCTGGTAGTAATACAAGATTTTAATAAGCAATATGAGAAATTTTTGGGTACCAATGTTTAGAGTGCCACATTTTTTTTACCAATTCATAGCCTTTTTTTTTGTTCTTCCAGATCACAACAGCAAAGTTCCTTCAAATAGAGTCCATTGCAGCGCATGTCTTCCCAATTATATTAGCGCTCTTTCTCGGCTCTTTTTCTGATCGACGCGGTCGGAAATTTCCACTTTTAATGGGCCTGACTGGCAAGTTCATCTACTCGGTTATGATTGTAGTGAATGCACGCATGAAAACGTGGCCATTGGAGTATGTCATCTACACAGCTACACTGCCTTCGGCACTTACAGGCGCAGATGTGGCCATATTTGCATCATGTTTTGCCTATATATCCGATAAATCAACGCTAAAAAATCGCACTCTACGTGTTACCATACTAGATGTGGTTTATCTCAGCGCCATGCCAACTGGAGTTGCCTTGGGTAAGATTTTACCAAATCACGACTGCAGAGTTAACTAAAACGAGTCGAAAATTTTTCAGGTTCCTACCTCTTTTACAATGTGTTCAATCAATCTTACGCTGATATGTTTACGTTGAATGCCACACTATTGGCGCTCTCTATAATCTATACAATTTTTGCGCTTAAGGTGAGTAAATTGTTGCATGTCCGGTTCAAGTATTTAGTGATAATACGATTTTTACTACTATTATTTTTCAGTGGCAAACTACGCCCAAACAACGTTCACTACGCGAACTTGGCTGGTGTGGCTTCTTTCCGGATTTCTTCGATAAGGAACATGTGAAGGAGTCTTTCAATGTTTTGGTTAAACCGCGAGCTGGCCATCGACGGCCCTTTCTCATCATACTGCTGATCAGCATGGCTTTGTATACATTCCAACGCGATGAGAATCAGTACTTATTCCTTTACACCACATTCAAATTTAGTTGGAACGTCGATGTGTACAGCACTTTCAAAACATTCAAGTCGTCCGCTTATGTGATAGCCATGTTGTTGGCGGTGCCGTTGTTGAATAAGGGATTTAATTGGAGGGACACTGTGAGTACTCCCTTTAATTGATTCGTTAAATAGAACCACATGGTATTTTTAATTTTCTCTCGCAGACCATAATATTTATCGGCGCATGGGCGCACGCCATTGCTCGCATCTTCTATTACTGCGCTGAGACTGGTACCTTATTTTATGTTGGCGCTTTGATATGCAGTTTAGGTCCGATCGTTGGTCCAATGATACGTGCAATGACCTCGAAAATTGTTCCACAGTCAGAGCGTGGCAAGGTCTTCGCTCTGCTCGCCGTATGTGATAATGCCGTGCCGTTTATTAGTGGTGTCTGCTATTCGCAAGTCTATCGCGCGACCTTAAATGCTGACGGCAAAGGTGGAGCAGGTGTCTTCCTGTTGACTATCGCCACCCAGATGGCCGTTTTTGTTTTGATACTGTACGTTGGAAAAATATAGCTATTTTAAATCATTCTCCTATTCAAAATATTTTAATTTTTTTATTTTTTTTTAGCGCTGTTCATATTATTCTTGGCGAACAATCTCTGGCTGTACCGGAAATCACTGAGAAAGAGTCTCAACTTATACGTTCCAGTAATGAGGTCGATGCCAACGCTGGTCGAGTAGCTGAAAGTGCGAGTGCTGCTGAGAAATCGCAAATCGCTGTTATAAGTGCAAATGTGCCGGAAAAGAACGTCACGTAGGGTCGAAAGTATGAATGTACGTGCATACAGGTGTATGTACACCACATTATTTTAAGTTTTTAAAATTATATATAGATGACTTTAAATTATAGAAATTATGCTTCTTTTACCATAATGCCACTATTGAAAAAAAACGAACGTTAACAAATTTTAGCCTAAGCGCCTTTTAATAAATTTGGTTTTCATTGACTGTTAAACCTAATTTACACAGTGGAAGAGGCGTCCAAGTAAAAACCATACAGTTATAAGAAATACGAAAACGGCAACTCAATATTAGCTGGATAAAAGAAAACTGAATGGCCTTACCTTATAAAAGAAATACAAGAGTGAACCAATGTTCCAGTGGACATGCTGTTCGTGGAGATCCCATTCCAATGGCATGAGTTGACGGTCCGATATATCTTAAGGTGGATGGAAAACCAGCAAGCCAATCAAGGTCGCACAGATCCATTAGCCTTACGACTTTTCTACCAATGACAAAATTTGTAGACAGGCATATCAGAAAAGCCCTTTGCGAGTGATCTACCCTCCAATATGGTCCATCGTAGAGATTTTATTTATTTTTTATAAAAAAATAATTTGTTCTTAAGCAATAACCGTATAAAATCAACAAACTTTTGTAAATATTTCGAGCTTTTTAATTCGACTTCTTATAAAATATTTTGAGCATTTAATTTTGTGGTCCATTCAATTTGAGTACATATAATAAAGTGCAAGTTTGAAATAGCTCGGAGTTGCGCTTGATTTTCGGCAATTTTTTTTGTTAAAGGTGTTGCTCATTTTCACCATAAAAAAATCTTCGAATACAATTTATATGGAAGAAACTGCCTGACATCGTCAACAAAAAATTGCTAAAAATCAACGGGAGTCCCAGCTACTTTAAACTTGCACTTTGTCATACTAAAATTGAATGCGCTACAAAAAGCACGAAACTTTTACAAAACAAGGATTGAAACTACGCATTTTAATAAAGAATAAACTATATTTCTATAAATAATAATAATTTTTATACAAAGAAAACTAATTAAATAAAATTAAAAAATTCTTCCTTTTTGTTTGTTTCTTACGCTTTCGAGCTTTAACTATTTATACAATCAATCATCATGAAATTTTCCATACTGCTGTCATTGAGCTCAACCAGTGCTGCCAGATCAGCGGTTTTCCCCCTACATTTAGGGACTTTTGACTGCCTTAGGGTTAAATTTAGGGGAACTAAATATTTAGAGGGAAGAAAATGCGTCTAGGGGAAATTCAAAAAGGATTTTTGAGGGTAATCCATTATCTATGTAACCAATTTTATATACATAAAACCGTATATTAAAATTCAGCTACCAATGACAGTACTCACTAAAAAAATTTACTTTGAACTTGATTTCCAAACGTAGAAAAGGCAATAAAAGTGCATTTAGAGCTTTAATGCTCTTGGGGTAAACTACTCCAATAGCCTGGCAACACTGAGCTTAACTTAAAATATAGGATAGCTTTTATCTCGATTAGATAAGGGGCGTGGCTACTTCCATACAAAAAAAAATTCACACTGCATATCTCAGTAAGTATTTGTGGTAGAGTACTGGAATTTGGAAGGAAATATATAAAATCAATTCCATCTTCATTGACTGAGCCCGGTGATTCAAAGCTGTCAGACGCTCATTATAGTACATTCAGCAATTCGAATGCACAGACTGTAAGGAAATATCGTGGAAAACACTTTGAACTCGGTGCAATCGTGAGTAAAATCAAGAAGAATTTTGCAGTCTCGCTCAGTTCGGATTTAATACTTTGGATTGAAGTTCTAAAAATCATCCGGAGCGACATTTACACACTGGGAAACAGACAATATTTCTTCCTTAATTTTTAAATGCCCAGTAGCCGCATTGATATTATCGTTAGCTTCTGATGCAGATTTTCGGCACTCTCAAGCAAATATTCACTCCCAGAGTCATTAAAATTAACATCTGAGTCTGACTCTTCAAACATAATACGCTCAAGATCCTCTTGAGTTAGCTTCCTTTTCGCCATCTAAAAAACATATTGAGACAATCACTCCCACGCAAAAAACTTATTCGGAGTATATGTTCCAGTTTTATAAAATGAATTCTAACTTATTTTTTAATAGCAAAAAACATCACTAAACAATTTAATGTAACAAACCAAATACTTTTTTATACAAACAAATGCAACTTTTGTTGATCACGTTTTTATTGCCACTAATTTCCGAAGAAAACTGATCAATTTCCACTTTTTGTCACGTGGCGTCTATGCGCTGCAATGTACCGCTATGTTTTTGTTTACAATTGAAAATAGCCACTTAAATCTGTTTTTGGGACTCATTATATGAGCAATCGCATGCACAGTAAAGAAAATACGAAATTTAGAAATTTGGTGGGATGTATTATCCCAGTAGTCCCGAAAGGGTTAAGGCGTAGTGAAGCAAGCAGGTTATTTGCTAGTACACAAATAAAAATAAAATTCAAAAATCGCGTATATGCACCCCTATGCACCAGCGGCACGGTTTTAACAGTTTCCCAATAAAAAAATACGGGTCTCCTTATTTTCGCCTCTCTGTAATGGCGGGTGGCAGCAAGGAAAGCCCAAAAGGTTTACTTCCCTGCGTATTTATTTTTGGACCAACCCAATGTACATACATCGGCTTATTATAGATTTAGTTCAATGAATTTTAGGCTAAAATATCCACTTAAGTATTGTCAATTTTTATTTTCAAAAATCGTATGCTATCTTTATCAAAATGAAAACACAAATCGGACATTTCAACAAGACGCAAAGCAAGAGAGCGATAGTTTCATTTTTTCTTCGACAGTGTACGCTGCTTCTCCGCATGCTCCACCACCTTATCGTCCACATAGAGTCCTTTGCGTCGGCGCACGCTATCCATATACACTTTGGCACGATTAGCTGAATCGGCTTTCTCACCGAAATGCGTAATCTCTTCCTCGGTTGTTGGTACCCAGAATGGATCAATATCGATTATCTGAAATGAGAAATGCATACATGTACGGTTATAGCACAGATACACAATAGGATCGAGTGCAAATCAGCAATGATAATCGTGTAGCACATGGCACAGTAACTGGAATGAATGCTTAGGCTCAGCAGGTAATGTATGAATGGCAATTGGAAATGGCATCACCAAAAATGAGAAATTTCACCAATATTGCAAAAGTGTAAATGCAACCAAATTCGCCTGCTGATTACCGTTGCTTTGTATGAATAACATAACTGCGTAAAGATCGTCGGTACCTTTGGTGACAGTCACTCTATTTAACACTCAAGTATTATTTTCATATTTTCTTGTACGAATACTGCACGCTTCATCGAATTTGCTTTGTCAAAGGCTCTTAATGTTCAAGTGTCCTTTTTATGCGCTTGTACATACATAAATGTGTACATAGTTACATATTTTCCTGTGGCTGTTTTAAAGAAGTGGTGGCGTACACCACTCAAGTGCATGTTTGTTTGGCTCTGCGTTTGCATGCGAGTGTGAATTTGCGTGTCCATACTCCAGCGCCTGTGACGCTTTCAAGTGCTCTTCTTTCAATTTTCATTGAATTTATGTGATTTTCGAAAATTTCCAAGGATATATGTACCAGCACCTTGGCACCTTGGCACCTTTCCCGCTGTGTCCGCAGCTCGTCACACTCGTTCGCTTGCTTATTTTCGACACATTGGCTTCTCTTGCACTCGCTTGTACCTTTTTGTGCGTTTTGCTTACCCTGCCTGCGTTTGGCGTTAAAGTCTTTTGTATGTTTCAAGTATTCAGCGTCGGAAAATGGTTTGCAAAAGACGCCGTAGCGAATTTACTGGTAAGTAATTTTTGCAAACATGTTGTTCATATACATACATACATACATACATACACATGAATGAATGGTTAACGGTCGTCCATAGGTGGTCAGAGAAATTATGCTTTTTAATGGAATTCTGGAGTGGACTGGCGGCGAGTAAATTTTCACAGTTTGTGACCGATAAGCCACAGCAGGATAAGCAGCTTATCATTCATGGTTCTATACATGGTGCACTATACATTCACGCAAAGATATATAGGTACTTAAAAAATGTACATAGGCAAACGGGGAAAAAACGAAATCTACGAAAGCAGCTGAGTTGGCACTTTTAAAGGTCAAAGATAAACATTATTTTTTGAATGGCACAAAAGTGTGATTTGCCATTGATTGATGAACTTTTTGGAGAGCAGCCGGGTCACCGCATGAAACCTATGCTAGTAAAATGAATTAATGTATGTAGGTATTCAGAGAAAGTGTCGGTCACTTAATAGATTACAAGAAAATAAATTTTTTATGTATTTTTTGTGAAAAGGTGTAATTTCAAGTAAATTCATTATCTTCTGATTGCTCTTACAACCGATAAGGCGGTCTTGACAGCGTAGAGTGAGCATACAATTTTTTTATTCGAAACTATGTAGCGGAATTCTGCCACCACTTGACTTTTCACACACTTATTTTTCAAAGTAGGAAGGCTGTTGACGAAAAGCGTACTTAGTTGAGGGAGGACTTCAGCGGATTGATTCCCACATGCCGGCAAGGAAAGATAAAACTTGCAAGTTCACAAATTCTCTGGCAAATGAAATAATTGGGCAAGTTGAGCTGAACTCGACACTGGCAGAGAGGTAGGTAGATGAACTTTTCGAAGTTTTCAATAATGCCAGTAAAAACGGGTTTGAAAGCTCATGCTCGTTAAGTTTCTTCAAAGGCAGATTGACGCCCTTCTAGACAACAGCGGAGCTCTCTGATCTCAGATCGTCGAGAATACACTCTCACACAGAGCACGCAGGACTAAGCTAGCCCCGGATTGGGAGAATTACAAGGCACCTTCTGTGAAAGCGTAGAGGGGTGCCATGAATAAATCGTGCAGATTTAGACGCGTACTTGAGAGTTATCCTGCTCCCTTGCGATATTTGAGAAACTAGGCAGGGCAATTAGAGAATAAGTTAGGTTAGGTTGGGCGGATGCTTTAAGTGGGAGCACTTAGACTCAGGGTCCTTTGTGATACCGCAGGAGATCTTCATTTATCCCCGTCCCCTTATGAACCACTTGATGCTTAGAATTTGAGATCATCGAGAGCGTTGAAGAAATAACTGCCAAGAGCTTTTCCTCTACGTTTTGACAGAGCCGAGCAATGGCAGAGAAGATTTGGGATGGTTTCTTCTTCGGCTTCATCAATGCAGCTTCTGTAGTAGTCGTTCCAGCGGGCGCCCTGTCTAGCGGCGCGTAATCCGATCAGACAATGTCCGCTTAGCACTCTAGTTACTATGCGAATGTCCTGCTTTTTTAGATTAAGTACGTTGGTACGTTGGGCATCTTTGGCTGGTCAGGGTGTTTTGGCAATATGATAGGCCGGTTCCATTCGCCATCTTTCACTGGAAATTTCTAGGAATTTGTCATTTAGTAAAAATTTACATGTTTAAAGAGGCATGCCGACAGTATGCCTAATATCTGTATCACGCAATGTTGTTCCATGACGCGCGGGTTCATTAGCTTTGTAATTTCCCTGAATGCCGCAACGGCCAGGTATCTCCTTGAGAAATCGGCGGCATTGAACAACTACTCTTCAAGTCATCGACATATATATTTTACAGAGATTTAATAGACGCCTGGCAGTCAGAGAAAATGTAGATATCATGATTGGGAATCGTATCAAACTGCAACAGTGATGCGGCCTTTGAAATAGCCATCAGTTCAACCTGAAAAACCCTGCAGTAGTTAGGAATGCATAAGCTAAACGATATGACTAACTGTTCCGAATAAATCCCACCACAAACTCTTTTGTCGAGTTTCGATATGCCCGTGCAATCATGGATTGGTTCTCTTTTCCCGACTGTGGCCACTGACCATTCTTTTCTTGAGGGAAGACGGGTCATGAACCTGATGTTGGCAGACCGGGTGAGTGGGGAAATAAATTGGAGAGTAAGTAGCGATGAATCGTCTAAGCTTGCCAACGATGCCTATTTCCCATATAACCCGGCTCCGGAAGAAACCTCCTATTTGGAGACGGAGGACTGCGGCGTTATCTTGTTTGAGCGATCAACTTTTCAATCAGGTCAGGGTCAGGGTCAAGCGGCATTATACCCCTCCCCTCAAGTAGCTAGGACCTGTAAGGTTTGTATGACTGGATTGGAAAATGGAATGCCCCTGCTCAATTACTTATATCCGAACTTGTTTATGTAGAGACAAGACCCAAGACAAGGCTCGGTTAATTCTTTAATGAACCACATATAAACCCAAGTTTAAGACTTTGTAGAAAGCAAAAAAAATGCAAAAAAATGTCATCCCAATTTCAAACCTTTTCTCAGAAGTGTTAGATTTTTTTGAGTATTCGTTTTATATCCCATTCAATTTTAGTGCAATAATATGAAAGTTTTAAGAGGATAAAAATTACCGTTGAATTTTTATTGTTAGAAAATGAGTTGTATTTCTTTAAATTGAAAATTCTTAAAAATCAATAAACGTAAGTGGCAAACAATATCACTTAGAAATGGGGGCGCTAATTATATGACCGATACTGTAAGTGCAAACTATAAAATACATATTTCGGAAATGTATTAAGATTTGTGTGAGTTAGACCGATTAGAAAATAAATCCAAAAATCAAGTTTTTTATAAATAAAATTAGGTTAAAAAAAATATATTTCAAAAAATCAACTCAGATGATAGAAAGGTTAAGATTAAAATGTACTATGAATATATGAAGCATAAGATGAATAAAAACAACAAAAACCATTAAAATGTATGCATAAAAAAGTTAAACAATTTTATCAACCGAATTAAAATAATGTGATTATTGGAGGTATTTTCAAATCGGTCGAGCTCACGTAAATTTTAATATTTTTCCGAAATGTTTTTTGGCGGAAGTTTTAAAATATATGTAATACATTTTATAATTCCGGTCGAAAAACTGCGACTATTTTTGGTGAGGCACCCTAATGTCCATATGTACATATGTATGTATATCACTTGCACCTTCATTTAAAACCTGAAATTTAAATGTACGACAATATTTTGTAGAAAATTTTAATGACACCACAACTACGTTATCCTAATCAGGCACTGCACACACATTCAATGTATCTACATACTTACATTCATCTCCAAGCAAGCAAACACACAAACATATGTACCTACTACAAGCATCCTACCTACCAGGCACTGCGTCAAGCAATCAGCAAAACACAAAAGGAAAACTTATTAAATTCAGGTGAAATTGAGTTGAAGATTTTTGCTGCTGCGCAATTTCTTCGAAGTTCGAAAACACCTTCAGCATTCACATACCTATTATACTTACATATGTATGTACGTACATATGCACCAAAATTGGGACTGATGTGGCCACTTGGCTGCCTGCAGGCACCAGCTGGCATCACAAATAGCGACGACTGATCATTATCTGCCAACACTTTTGCTTGTTTATCACACCAAAAAATCACTTGAAGGGAGAACACGACATATGTACATACATACATACATATATGTATATAAGAAAAGAGCATTAAAACCACACGATTACAACAAAAACGAGATCAGCCAATTGAATGTACAACAAAATGATGAACCGTGACAGGGAACAATGACGAGTGGAGTCGCGCAACTCAAGAACGAATTTTACATATTCACTTGTGGTGATTGTGCGAGTATGTGCACATACATATGTGTGTATGTATTGCAAAAAGGATATTCAAAAGGGAAGAATTTAAATGAACCGCGAGGGTAGGTGATCAAGTGGCTCGTAAATATTCATAAATTTCGACAAGCTGTGAATGTTGTGGTTGTTTATGGCTGAAGTTTCAATAAGTATTATTATACTTTAGCTAAAACTAACAAGGATGCGAATATACAAAGTAGTACAGTGAGTTTGATATACATATATACATATGTACAAACAAATGTATGTATGTGCATTAGGGTGGTCCAAAATAACTAAAGTCGGAATTTTATTGCTCTCACCTCCTAGGATTGGATTGTTCTGCACCGAAAAAATACCCAATTTTTTTGAAGTGAAACTTCTTTAGCCGCGTTGGTTGGTTGGGAGTAAATTGGCAAATTCAACGGAAATTGCACACGAAAATGGTGCAACGGAAATGATGCAACGGAAATTGTGTAACGGAAATGGTGCAACGAAAATGGTTGGGGCTGAAACATGTGCTTCTTGAGTGTATGTACATGGTTTTAATAAAAAAAAGGTTAAAGAATAACACTTAGAAAAAGACCAATACAAGAGTGAAAGTAAAGGTGAGTACGTACATAGATAAAGAAAAGGATAACGGCAAAGGTAAAAATAAAAGCAAAAAAAAGATACGTAAAGATATAGGCAAAAAGATGAAGGTATATTTAAACACTTTACTTATGTATATAAGGGCAAAGGTGAAGGGGAATATGTAGATGAAGCAAATGATAAACATAAAAGTTAAACCAAAGATAAATATAAAGAAAAAGATGCGGATGAGGATACCGATAAAAGTATACATAAAGATAGAGGAGGAAAGATTAAAATAAATGCAATTATAGAGAAAAGGATATATGGAGACCCAGAGACTCAATCTGTGAACTATTTTGGGATTTTAGAGAATTTCGGGATTCTCGGAACTTATCGATAAAATAATCGATATTTTTATCGGTTTTGTTATCGATACTTTTATCGAACTTTTTATCAATTTTGCTATCGATATCTTCGGAACTTATCGATATAATAACCGATATTTTTATCGATTTTGTAATCGACATTTTTAACGATTTTGTTATCGATATTGTTATTGGTTTTTTATCGATATTATTATAGATTTTGTTATCGATATTTTTATCGACATTTTAATCGATTTTGTCATCGATTTTGTTATCGATTTTGTTATCGATCATTTTCGACATATTTTTATCGATTTTGTTATGGATATTTTTATTGATTTTTTAATCGATTTTGCTACCAATATTACCGATTTAGCTATCGAAATTTTTATCGATTTTTTCATCAATTTTGTTATCGATATTTTTATCGGGTTTGTTATCGATATTTTGTTGGATGTTACTATCGATGTTTTTATCGATAGTGTGAAGATAAAATTGAAGGTAAAGGAAATGTAATTAGAACGAACAGGGAGGGAGGTAGGGATCTAGATAGAAAAAAAGAGAAAAAATTTAGCCTTAAGCAAAAGCAGATGTGTGTATGTACAATGTACATATGTATGTAGTATAATATATGTATATTGGTTATGGGACAAAATAGATATGTAACGTAAGTTTCACTTCTCCAGTGAAATCAAGAAATATTTATAGGTCGCTCAAAGTTTTCCATGTATGTATTTTGAATGGGGAAAAACAACTTTTCTTAGAATTCCATTTCTACGAAAAGTGTTTTTTCCATATATAATACATGGAAAATTTTATTTTTTGATTTCAATACAAAAAAAATGGGGTCTATTTTACGGTATAGAACAATCCTAGGGGGTGAGAGCATAAAAATTCCGACTTTACTTTTTCACATTTTGGACCACCCTAATATGAACATACATTCATACGACATACATAAATACTCTGTATAAGAATGTAGTTTCTGCCCAAATGGTCGATTTTAGGTTTGCAAAAGGTAAATTCATTTCACAAATCTTAGGAGTTATCTTTTTAGTGTCAGGAAGGAAGAGAAAAAAAGCTAAATCATTCTTCTTGCATATATTTCAAACAATGGAGTTCCGGAAACAAGTACAACATAAAATAAATCAAATATTTGAACAATTTCAGCCTTAAAACGTTTATTTAGGCGAAATAGTACCAAAATTACAAATTCTTTCATTGAACTCGAAAAAATTAGAATTTTTTTTTAATAACTTTGAGAAGTTTTCAAATAGAAAGTTCAATGGACGCTGGCACCAAATACAACCTATATGCAAAGTTTCAAGAGTATGCCACCGAATTAAAAAAAAAATACAGCTTGCTGCAAGCAGAATATCTGCCGCAGCTATTTTAAAATTTTATAATTTGTTTAATTTCAATAATTTAAGATACTTCAAAATGTTAAAACTAAACGGTGAAAACGGTGTGCCACCAAATGAAAAAATTGCATCGAGTAAAATATGACTAGGATTTGAGAAACTTAAATTCCATTTTTACAATTACAAATTTACAATTTTCATTCGAACTTCATTTAAACACAATTTCGCGTTGGGATCTTGTTCTTTATACCAAACTGAAGATAAATAATTTTTTTGGATAAGAGTGCCTTCATTTTCGACCAAAAACACATTTTTGTCGAAAAAATGCAACAACTAGTGAGATTTGCTCATATAGAGTTATTTTCAAGAGGTTTCCCTGTAGTCGGAAAGAGAGAAAGGTCATTGAGTTTTTGGGGATTTTCTCTCCCAATTTGGAAAAACGGCAGGTGCTAAGCCTCCTTAATTTTTTTTTGTTCTAGCCTCAAATTAAAATTTCTTTACAATGTTATAGATTTTCTGGGGCTAGTATGGCACTGTAGACTAATATGCAACAAATGAGGAAAAAGCGAATGTTGATTAACAATTTTTTTAGATCGATTCACGATCGAATCGGAGCTAAAATATCGACAAAAAATCTAATCGGAAGGGCGATGAATCTATCCTCGACCTAGTCGACTTAAAAATGGCTTGTCTACTGCCTATCCTATTTTCCGAGAGTATGTTTCAAAATTTGGCGTATTGTGAATACCTGATATATGGTGGATTTGCCAAGTCAATCTGTTCGTTGACGATGGACTTTAGTCCTTCACATATTACGCTATTCGTACCTCGTCATAGTCAGGCTGTGGGACACTTCGCACTCACGTATTCCGGCCTCTCTCTTCGTATTGCTGCAAATCTGCCTCGCTTCTCTATTCGGGTCCCTATAACGGTCCCGCATGGCTCGCGTTGCGCCCGATCACAGCGTCGCCAAACATGATTCTGTTATCGTGTCGGGGGCAAAGCTCATATGTACGCTCCAGGCGTCCTTCTCTTCCGTCGATGCATGGGCGCAGATGAGCGAGATGTTGATGAATCTCGTTTTTCTATAACTGGCATAAATCTCTTAAGAAAAAGAGACTCCATAACTTTAGAGGCTGCACTTTTGCCTGGCTTACGAATTATTTTTATTTGAGGTGGAACGAAACCTGATAAGAGAATAACGTTATACACGCAAGTTATTCCTTCGTCTGGAAGCTGCTTTAGTATTTCTCCACTAATTACATAGATCGTAACCGGGCGCCTTCTTAGCTTTGACTTTTGTGATCGCTTCCTTAACTTCTAATTCTATGCTTTTTTGATGACGTGAAAATTTGCTTGACTTCTCAAGCCCACTGATTGGTTTCCATTCTGATGGCGGATTGTAACAGAGTAAGCCTCTAGGTTACTGCGGTAACGATGAAGATGGGAGCTGCGTTCTTTTGCAAGAGTTCTTTGAGTTCTCTCTTTAGCGCATTTAATCTTGTTTCGCCATCGGTATCTCTAGTCTGCTGCCACTTCATTCTAGCCTGGCGTTTTTTGTTACATTTTTCTTTTACAAGAGAAGAGATTCCTTTACACTGTGATTTGCTTAGAATGGGTGTTGATCTGCAAGCAGCTGTTTGGTTGCAGTTATGGAAGTGTTCAACAGCTGCAATCATATCTTCACTAGATTAATGTGCAACTCTCGGATTTTGATAGGAATTTCTGCCGGCTACTGCACAATAGGAACTCACGCTCTAAGACTTATTACTATAATATCGCTTCAGACCCTTATTGCAGCTGCTGTTTGAAGGATATAAAGTATAGCTCACCAGTTTTTTTTCTTACGCTTTGCGTGGTGTAATTGTAATTGAATATTAAATCCAACAAGCTTTTCTGCACGCCGTTAAAAAAACAAAATTGCCAGAATAGCCAGAAAGAAGCCAATTAGCGTAGGGTGTAAAAAATTGCATAAAATTGTAATTTCACTCAAAAGGGCACACGCGCTTGACACATAACACAGATGGGTGTGTGTATGTATAAACACAAAAGCCAAGCATGAAAGCTGACTTAGGGTACGTACTAAAAGAGTAAAACAACAACAAAAAATTAACAACAAACTACAAATGGCAGTTGAAGCAGCAAATAAACGACGTGACTTAAAGAGATTATATGAAGAGGAGAGCAACAGGCTGAAAAACATAAAAAAAAAGAAAAAATCAAAAACAAAAGAAACAAATATATATATATATATATATATGTGCATACTTTACTTTAAGAGGATGAGGCAAGTGTGTCCTTCACGAGCACAACAACAACAACGACAAAACATCAACAACATAAACATCCAAAAGAACATTAAGAGGATTGCCTATACACCTTTCCATGCAAACGATTGCACATATTTTGGATCTGTATAACTTCAATGATCGTAAAAGATATGCTTTCAGTTGCAAGATGACAGAGCCTGACGCGATCGCAGCTGAGAGGGGTTCTATGGCCGCCATCGCCGACGGCTTTCAGGCTCAATTTACGCGGTCAGCTACCGAACTACGCACGGTCAAGAGCGTGGAGATTATAATCGCCCAGCGGCCCTAAATGAACATGCGAGTGTCTGTGTGTGCGTGTGTACAAGGTTGTATGTACAAAATATGGGACTGATTTGAAAATGTTGAAGAGGCAAAGATAACTACGAAGTGGAAGGAAATGATCACGCGCGCATAAGAGCAACGTGAATGCCGTTTTGACAGGCACGACTGCGCAAACATGCACACATACTGTGTAAATGTATATTTTTTGAATAAATACCTTGCAGAGAAAGCTACTAGTTGTGAACTAGAATGCTACTAGTTTACGTTTCAGCCCAACTAGTTCACTTTGTATCCTTTTTCCAATGTTAGCGACTGGTATTTTTAACATGGCGGTGTCATGGGAGATGTTAATTCTCCGCTAGCGCATCAGAACCCTAGCAGTAGAATAACTAGTAGCATCATACCAGTTGACGGCATAGACTGTCAATTCATCCCCTGTGGAAAGCATAAGTTTGCGAAACCACCCCCGTCCCAGCAAATGGGTTGTGCGCTGGGTTTGGCACCCGCCACGTAAAAACAGGCTCTAACGAAAAAGAATATCGAAGCTCCGGATGAGACCCCCTTTTGATGACGACCACGGAAAACGTTTAAAGGACTACGATTTGACGGCATGCACCTAGAATGTCCGTACCCTTAATGGGGAAGGTGCCCCTAACCGGCTGGTTGATGTCTTCGTAACGACAAAAGCTGACATCACCGCCAACCAAGAAATGCGTTAGACGGGGCAAGGCAAAAAAAATTGTGGGGCCTTGCGACGTCTAGTACAACGCCTATGTAAAGGAGCGCGAGTTCGTTCTTGGATTTGTGGTGAGAGAGAGACTTCCGATGCACGAGCGTCTAGCCACAATACGCATCAAAGCGAGATTCTTCAACATCTCGCTCATCTGCGCCTATGCTCCGACGGAAGAGAAGGAAGAGGCGTGCAAGGATCTCTTCTATGAGCGCTTGGAGCGCACAAGCGAGCGCTGCGCCTGTCATGATATCAAAATCGTACTTGGCGACTTCAATGCCAGGGTGGGAAAGGAAGGGATTTTCGGAACCACCGTCGGAAAATTCAGACCCCACGACGAAACGTCCGACAACGAACTGAGGCTGATCGACTTCGCCGTGGCACGAAACATGCTAGTATACAGTAGCAGGTTTAAGCATGAAAAGATCCATCACGCTACGGCGATAGATGGAAGGCATGCTTCCATTGTTTTAGGCGTACGTACACTCCGAGGGCCAAACGCTGACTGGGGCTGCTTTCTTGTTGCAGCCAAGATAAGCACCCGTTTCTGTGCAGCAAAAAATGTGTGCCCAAAAATGCTCAACGTCGAAAAGCTGCAGTCACCACATACGGTCAATTTATTCGCTACTCGACTCTCACACCTGCTCTCAGAGAGCACTCTTTAACAAACCGACATATGGGAGCAGCGGAACCACATCTCCCGTTCATTAAGTACCGCCGCGGAAGAAGCAGTCAGTGAGAAATGTCAAGAAGCTTCAGAGAATGAGAGAGTATGCCGCCTACAGGGCCACACTGAGATCGAGCGCAACCGTTATACTGAGCTGAAATGGGAAGCAAGACGCATTTGTCGCAGTAAGAGAGAGGCCGAAATACGTGAGTGCGAAGAGCTTGAAGAACTGGCCGACAGGAAAAACGCCTGCAAATTTTACCAAAGAGTTAAGCGTCTTAACGAAGCTTTCAATACCAGGGCGAACTCCTGTAAGAACAACAATGGCGACCTAGTGACAAATGCCCAGAACGTACTTAAATTATGGAGGTAAGACTTTTACACCCTACTGAATGGTAGCAGCACTTTAGGCTGTGGAGAAGACGAACCCTAGCCCCCAGTCGATGATAACGGCGTCGATGTTCCACCACCTGACTATGTTGAGGTGCGAATAGCAATAGCGCGCTTGAAAAGCGACAAATCTGCTGGAGCCGACAGCCTGCCAGCTGAGTTACTCAAGTACAGCGGCGAGAAGTTGAAAAGGTGCATGCATCAACTCTTATGCAGAATAAGGTCCGATGAACGCATGCCCGACGACTGGATTTCTAGTGGCAACGGCCGACAGAGCAAAGCTCTGGCCATTTTTAATTCTATTTAATTTTTTAATTTTTATAAATCTGTATCTGTTTATACTGCGACCTTTTCGATTTTAATCAAATAATCCTTTTTAAAGCCGGCATTTGGCTTTTAATCCTTATTTTATTTATGTTGTAATTTTTAAATTGTATTATCAAAAAGAAAAAAAAAGATTTCATTTAATTTTTTATGGTATTTGATTATTTAGAGTTTTCTCCAAATGAAATTAAATTTAAAATTTTTTAATTTATATTTAAACTGAAATAATTATCCAACATTACATTAATCACCTCCAAGCGGACTCGAACCTGAGATCTCAGTACCATAATCGGTACTCCTCTTTCGACACAACAGCCGACATTTTACTTTTGGTTTTTGCAATTCAAAGAGAGATGGCGCTGATGGCATAAGTTGATCACTTTAGCACATACTAGTTAACGAACTAGTATTTTTACTGGCTGATTTGTCATTTCACTGCGAAGAACTGGTATAATTATAGTTCATAACGAACTGGTATGACTTCTATACTAAAATAATAGTTCGTGACTGGAATTTGTGCATACTACTTAGTTCAGCTTTTGACTGCAGGGTATACACTCCCATATGAGTATGTGTATGAAAAAGGGATGTCTGCACATTTACACATACATACAGGTGTTAAGCAGACGCTCAAGTGGCTGACTGGCTGGTTGGCTCTGATGCACTGATGCACTGATCTAAATTCTACTTGGCAGCTGCTTCACGCACACTCGTACATACATACATACATACAAGCAAACAAATATTACCTGAACACTCGTTTCCATTGCTGTTAAATGGACAGGAAAAATGAAAACAAAATCAAATCTCACTTATAATTGTATTGAAAGGTTTTATTACTTTTCACGTAGTACGACTGCCCTGTAGGGTTGCTGTTGTTGTTGGCTTTTTTGATTTTTGTTAACTAAATAAATAAAAGCCGTTACACTACAGCATAATAAATGATTGTAGAACGCATTAGTGCCCAGCTTACAATAGGAAACACACATACATACATACATATGTACATACATGCATCTGTACTTGCATATCTCTTTGAGATACTAAAGCACATACACATCTCAATTATGGCATTAGGATGCCTCAGCAGATTTTTTTTTTAATTTTCTGATCCGCGAATACTTTTTGTTTACAGAGAAGAGTAGCCAGGGGGGTTCTATAATGTCTTGGACTGATGATGGCAACTGCTGTTTAAAATTTTTAAGAAATATTTTTGGTCAGCCTTAACAAAAAAAGTTGTCAATATTATGGTAAAGCAGTAAATGGCGAAGAAGTCTTCATGTAGGAGCAACTGCGAAAGCATAAAAGGGTGTCTACAAATGTTGTGCTATACATAAAAGACGTGGCAGAAAATAGCACTTTGAGCAGTGAAGAGTCTTTAAAGCTTCACCTTGATGCCCCTTGTCGTTGTTACCCAACTGCTGCAGATGCCTTCGGTAGGGCAAGGGTTGCACTGTTCTTCCCTACTGCCTCAGGAGGATTCGGCATTTGTGGAATTGCGGTAATGACAATCCCGAGGACCCTAGTCAACGGCCGCCTGTCTGTCCGAGAGTGGATTGGAGGCTCAACTGGCAGTACTTTCGGCTACGAGGTCTGGCCAGAGACTTAATTCTGGTACCATAGGGAACAGGCTGCCCCAGAGTATACTATATTTCCTCTGGCCTGTTCTTGGGTACGGTTCCTCGAGGAGTATTCGTGATGGCGGGGGTTTAACACCCAAATGTGGGTAAAACCAGTCTTGGTTGATTCGATATGAAGTTGCATTCCAATTGGGTGCCGGACCCAAAGTACGGCAGAGGCTTTATACACGCTTCGAGCCCTACCAAGGTGACTAGTGTGTCCGCCCCACATTGACAATTAGTACTGACAGAATGGTTGCATAACTGTTCGGTGTTTAACGATTTTGATCCGGTGTGCTTTTTAGCGCCGTGGGGCTGAGCATTCGTCGGCAGGTAACCACGAAAACCACCGACACACGTTGTCCTTCCTTACTTACTGGCAAATTATCGCCTGAACTATGCGATAAACTCTTTTAAACGCTTCTAATCCCTGGGACCAGGCGGCATGATTTCTGCAAAGCTGCAAAGGTCTGCGGAAGTGTCGTGAAGGAGGCTGACGACTACATATACAATATACGCAAACGGCGCGAGTACTGCGTATATCTCTAGAGCTCGCCTGGGCGCGTTCATTCCGAAGGTTGAAAAGAGCTCTCTGCGACAGAACTGCCACGGCCGAGTATGGTAACGCCCGTTTCAAGAATAGGGTAAACAACGACGCCCCGCATGATAGAGGAGTTCTTTCACTTCTGCTCTGGATAGTGGTCGTTAATGACTTGCTAGAGAATGTGGGCATGAGAGGAGGTTGAGATGCGGCAGGGATTCTAGACCTGGCGACCAAGTGCCCCCAACTCGATGCTAATAAGTTACAACTGTTCTTATCAATTGCGAAGTATAATATCCCCAATGCAACTAGTCCCTCGATTGGGGATATTCGCGGCTATAGCTTTACGAGAGGGTCAAGTACATGAGCCTGATCTAAGATAGGCAGCTGCCGCAGAACAGGTATTATTAAGAAATGGAGTTTCCGCTTTTAGTAATTTCTTAGCGCCTTAAAACCCAAGTCAAATGACATGACATTTTATGAAGTTTAAGTTTGGTAGAACTCTCGCCAGGTAGAGCGCTGCCTTTACTGGTATTAGTAATGCATTACTAAATCAATGAGTGTCTGGACATTCTGTAACTCTTGAAAGAGACAATTTTTTTCTTCACAGCTGGGTTGGGACGAGGTCCTTAAGGGATCATAAAATTTGCGCTCGAATTCTGTAATGTTTTTCAGGTGAAATGGCTGCCATTACAATAGCAGTAGACACACTGCTCAAGAGTGTGACGTTAATAGGTGAGGCAAACCTCCATTCGGTTAGCCAATTGGTAATCAGGGCTTCAAAATCGGTCAATCGCAGTGGAGTATTTGCTAATTAGAAATTCATGGCTGTCGAGTAGAGAGAAGCGTACCCTTGAAATAATATCACCGGGCAGAGAGCGAATAAGAGCGCAACTGACGAACTGTGGTTCACTCTTACACTGATATCAGCTCAGCGGACGCTGAACGAAAACTAGGACATGTGCAATAGTACAGTTACGACTGTCAGTGATTTTAAGCCGCAGCGCGGGGCACTCTAATGGAATGCATACATGTGTACGCAAACTCGTACATACATATTTCTGTTTGGTTTTGAATTCGTTAAAAAAAAGGTATTCTCGAAAGAAGAAAGAACGCTTCTGGCTATACTCAGCAGGTAGCCATTCACCAGCAGCAGTCGTTTTCATACCTGTCTCGCGTCGAACACATGCTGGTACACAAATAATTTCTTATCAGATTATTTATTCTTCATACTTCATTTTTTTATTTTTATTTTTTATTTTTTTTTTGGTTTTGTACCTATTTGCTATAGTCTTTTTTTACGATCGACTTAAACTCATTTTTTGTTTGACTCGCATCGAGATTAAGCGTTAAGCATTGCAATCCAACCACCAGCCAAATGAAGTGTAGCAGCTACCGAATTTAAAGCGTGAGGCAACAAATAAATAAGAATCAAAAACTGACAAACAAAAAAAAAACTATAACAAAAAATAAACAAAAACAAAACCTCCGGTAGCTAAATAAGTGAGTATTAGGCAGTCCGAGACTTGGTTGGAATGCGTAGCAAATAAAGGGAAACATAATTTAAAAACCGAAATTGAAACTTTGTACCAACACATAGAAAATTCAATTGATACCTTCTCGTACAAATAGTTTTATCTGGGTGAATCTTAATTGGAAGATTTCGAAAAACGATACAATTTTTAGTTAGCACACAAAATTTGGAACAACTGCATTTTTTATAGTTACGAGTATTTAGATTGTTTTTTTAGTGAGCTTTCTTGCAGCTCGTCAGAAAATATGTTTGTAAGTTGCTGGAAAAAAGTTCTCCAGAAAGTTAGGCTTATATCTGAGGTCAAAAAACTCACTATTGAACTGGCGGACTGAGGTGCTGTGACTTACTTAATGGGGTCAGAAACAATTTTCGCTGTAGCTTTAGTAGGGAACCTCAGATGTGACCTTGTGATGAAGAAACACACAGATCGTTGTTGTACGGGTAGGCAGGTGTCTCTTGAGAAATATGAAAAGGTCGTCATCAAGCGATAAAAGAAAGATTAACGATCGTTATTCAATGACAATTCAATTACGCTATGTTAGGTGTGCAGGTCTAGTCATGTCTTTGAACCATCCTGACTTTCTGACCAATCTAAGTGGACCCTCCAATGCAAATTTCTATAAGCTGCCTAAGTTATCGCAGAAGTGTCCGAAATATAGGGGAGTTTCGTCTTCGGCTCTGCGTTTTTCAGGCGGAACTGATGGCAATCAGCAGGGCCATAAAACTAGTAAAGTGCGATTTGATACTACAAAATGATAAAGACATTTTCATTGACGATAGTCAAATCCCTAACGAAGCAGTCGAAAACCCTCATGATAGCCATGAAATGCTGCACAGCTCCTAACGAGACGGCTGATTCATTTCGCCCTAAGCTGATGTGGGTAGCGCGGGGAAATTGTAAATCCGATGAACTCATGCGACTTGGCAGTAAACCTTCTATTGGAGATATAAAGGATGAAATAAGAAAATACTCTTACAAACTGGCACACTACTTATCCTCGAGAGTTACCGAGCGACAGATGGCATGACGAGATCACTTGCAAAACTGTCAGGCTATTATGGCCAGCGGTCTCCGCAGCGGCTTACTAGAGCGTCTTAATAAGCATAATGTCACTTTGTTAGTATCTGCCATAACAATGGCCTCTGAATCTGCAGTGTCCAGTTAGGATGCCTGTTTTTGTTTGGATGGGTTAATTGGTACCTTTTAGATTATTCTGTTTATTAAAGTCTTATTGTACTATGCCAGTGATGTTCCCTTCTAACTAGTGTTCATTTTCTAAGCTCTATTCTGACAGCGCTTGGACCTATTGGAAGGAATGGCTTCGGGACTTATTGGAGATGAAGTCGCCGCTGTTCTAGCTAAGCCGTCCGTTATCTCGTTCCCTCGCACACCGGTTGATGGCGTATACCTTCTATAGGGAAATGCTTGGCTATTTTCTCATGGGCACGGCTAGTCTTGTCCCGGGACCATAAATGCCTGCCAAAATACGCTCTGGTGTCTTGTAACCGTCAATACCACTGCATGGTACTGGCCTGTATATACCCCTCCATGCTGGAGTCGCTCCAGGTCGCCCTAGTGAAAATCTCTATATATCATCACTGGGGAAGAGGGCTAGTGGGAGCTGGGATCATTAGCTTCTCCATGATCCTAGACGATCGGACCTCGCCATTACCGTCTGGCAGCCTGTTCTCTGGTGAAGGGAAGTGGTTAAAGCTCAAGAACTACCTCTAGTAGCAACGCATACCCAATCCAGACATTGCAGCTTGGTGAGATACTATCTCACCGTGGCCAAGGCAGTTCTTGAAGCCCAAGCCACCGCTGAATAGGTCACTATTGTTCATACTATAATAGTTTACATCCATCTGAGGATCTTTGGGCTGCAGCCCAAGACTTGCCTGCTAAACGTCTGCACACCGCCAACACCATTGCTGCTTGCCGTCTCACCGTCATCGTTGCTCACCATTTTCGAAAACGCCATCATAGCTCTTCCTGCCGGACCGCTTACAAACAAAGCGAAGATCCCTTTGATCACGTAGCAGATCGGGCGCTTCGAGATATAAAAGAAATTCTGTAAGCGTGGGCGATATAAGTGGCGAAGAAGGTAGTATTGTGAATTGTACAAGTTATGGCTATGTACGAGTATCTCTTAAATATATTTTCTGGGGAACAAAAATACATACATATTTTTGCCAACTTATTAGTGAGCTTCAGACAATTTGCCATAAACCAGGATGCATCGCAATATGCAAATGTGCTTACACAACTCGTGTTGGGCACGAGGCGAACGGCACGTAACACCAGTAGTCGGTTGATGCCCAATGATGTTGGCAGTTAAATCACAACAAAAACTGAGAAGTATCATTAACAGCAGAAAAATAAAAAATAAAAATAAAGAAAACTGCGCATAATTCGAATCACAAGTGCAACAGCAAAGCTGTCCAAAAACAGATGAAGTAGAACACAAACAACAGCGGCAAGCGAAGCAGAAAATCGCATTGAGCACACAACAGACAGTAGTCATCATCATCATCGCTGGCAACATCACCAAAACGCGAAGAAGTGACACCAACCAAAGCGTAAAAGTAATCCCCATTGCAGTGGCAGTACCAGAAGCAGCAGCAGCAGCAAAGAACCAAGAGACGCACTGTAAGCACTAACCGTGGTGCAACGCAAAAGGCTCGCGAACACAGGTTGCCTAATGCCAGGAGCTCATTGCTGCATGGGCACACAAACAGACAAACTTATTAACAAAAAAATATCACTTGTGATATGAGCATATCTACAAGTGTGCATGAGTGAATATACTTATTATAAGAATGGTTGCCACTGTGATACAATTTTACCAAATATGGGCCTTTTTTCTCCATTTGGACCTTGAGCCTTTTTTGTTTGTTTTGGGCCCTTTTGAAGCAACGTTAGTTTGAATAAGCAGCACTTACGGTTTCAAACTTAAAAAAATTAAAAAAAAAATCGAAAAAGTTTCATCAAAATTTCAACTTTTAGTCTAATGAAGTTTAAACCGCCTAAAAAATCGCGTTGATTGTTGAGAATTTTTGTTTGGACGCTGCTTTTGCGGTATTTCTTTTTAATATAACAAGTGCAATTAACCAAAAGTGGCGTTGATTTTTTGAAATTTTGTTGCTTGCGGTTTCCCGCATTTTATTTCAGAAGAAATTCATGCTTGTATTGAAAAAAGTACAAAAATCCCCAAAAAAAAATTCTCAAAAATCAACGCTATTTTTTAGGTGGTTGAAACTTGCACTTTATTGGACTAAATTTTGTATGGGCTATAAAACTGTATACTCAAAAATGTTCTAAAAATTCAGATTAAAAATTGAAAATTTTATGAAAATTTGTAGAATTTTCCTAAATTTTGTATAAAGTTTGAAACTGTTTATATGGTTTTGGTTCAAGCATGGACGGTAATTTAATAGAAAAATAACAACAAAAAAAATTTTGTTCGAAAAATATTACGTATATTAAAAAAAAAACATCAACACGTGGTCACTTGTTTGAGTCACTGTATATATTTTTGTTTGACGGCAAAAAATGGTTAATTTTATTTTATTTTGGGCATTTTTACTTGCAAAATTTTGATGAAGTGGCAACCGTGATTATAAGCGCATACAAGTCGCAGTCGTACGTGTGTTGCGAATGCGCGTAGTCCAGTAGCAGTCAACGGCGGCCAAGACCGGCAGCCGTGGCAAATAAAAAAAAGGAAATAAAACAAAAAATACATACGCACATACACACATATAATCAACATGAGCAGGAACACTACACAAACCATTAACCATAGGTTGGCCATCAGCACATCAGCATAACCACCGGTAGCTGCAGCAAACCATCATAATAATAATAATAATAACAATAAAGCGTATGCGCAGTAAAAATCAGTTTTGTTTGCTGTCTTCGGTTTGTCTACTACTTCAACTTGAAAATTCATTTTGCTTTTTTTTTTTTTTTTCTTCTTAATTTAAATTTCATTTCTTGGTGTTCGCCTCCTACAAAAGTGAACAACAAATTAACAGCAAAGGAGCGAGCTCAGCAGTAGAAATCGAAAAAAAAACAGGAATAAAGATAAGTAGTATAAGGACATCGGTAGTTCCATTGGGTACATATACTAGTAGCAGAGATAGCACACTCGACGCGACGATACGCCACGTTTGGTGTACGTGCATCGCATTTACATTTATACACATTTTACATACATACAAGTATAGTGACTGAAATAAATGAACACGTGTTGATTTTCTTTTAAATAAATACTAAATAAAATTTAGGAAAATTCAACAAATTTTCATCAAAATAAACGGTTGAAGCTTGCAATTAATTAGACTAAAAATATTTTCCACGCTTCAACCAAAACCAAATAAATCACAGTTTCAAATTTTACAAAAAATCCAAATTCCAAAATTTTTATCAAAATTTCCACTTTTTAACCTGAATCTTTAGAGCAATTTTGGGTATGGAGTTTTCAGACCATGCATTTTTAGTCAAAGTGTAAGTTTCAAGCGGCTGAAAAATCGCAGTTGTTTTTAATATTTTTTGTTGCTGACGGCTTTTTGCTCTTTTTTCCATGTAAGCATCAATTTTTTATTACATAAAATGAGGAAGACCGTTCGCGGCAAAATGTCAACCAACGCCAGCTTTCATAAAGTGCCCTTATTATATAAAAAAAAAACAAAGGCCGTCATAAAAAAAAAATAATAATAAAAAAAATAAAAAATTAAACCAACCAGATTATTTAGCCGGTTAAAACTTGCACTTCATCAGACTAAAATTTTATGAGCTAAAAACTGCATATCAAAATGTTTTCTATAGATTGAGATTTAAGAATTTAAATTTTTAAGAACATTTTTTAAATTATCCAAAATTTTGAAACTGTGATTTATATGGTTTTGGTTAAAGCGTGGACAATATTTTTATCAAAAAATTAAAAACAAAAAAAAAAAACTAACACGAAAACCATTATGAACATTAAAAAAATCAACACATGATCACTTGTTTGAGTGACTGTATGTAAGCAAGCAGTTAACGTTCACCCGATGGAATGGCAGAAATATTGCATCGACATATTTATTGATATCTTTCTTAATATTCTTTTTTATGTTTAGATTCATAGTGCATTTATAGATTTTTTTATCGATAAAATTATTAATATCCTTTCGATATATCGAAAAATACTCATAAAATGTTATCGACATAATTATTGTTGTCGATGTATTTTTTGCGTTTTAACCGAATTGTTAACAGCTTGCGTAATCGATATTTCAATCGATATCTGTTTTATTGCGGTTGTGGAATTTATTAGCGGATTTATCGATACCACTTTTACTATGGCGCTCGGCATTAATATCATTTGGTAACAAGTTTTTGGTTTAAATTGGTATGCATATTGATAAGCCCAAAGGCAGAAGTTTTCCAGTGACCCTGAATCAAAAAAAAAATCGCGTTGCATATCTCCCTCGACTGAATCCAAATTGATATTCGTATCAAAACAAAAAAACAAAAAAAAGGTATTATGTTTGCCGAATGCTTCAGGAGCTACAAGTCCTTCCAAAAGGCCTTCTTGAGAGTTTAGAGGCTTTCTACTCTACATTCCTTACTCCCTTCTTTTTTGTATGTAGTGGCTTAAATTGAAGGTATACTTTCGCTACCCATAGAAGGGATTTTAGATTCGCTTTTGTAGGACGTATTTAAGAAGGCATTTTAAAGTAGTTATTTTAAACCGCTTCTTTAATTAATAAAAATCATACTCCCAGAAGCCCTTCTTGGGTAGGCCCTTTAGAATGGTTTCATTTGAGTAGAACTACCTTTCCTTCTGAGTTCATATCCCGAAAAGTGCTGAGATGATTCCACTCCACACTATAAGGATCTTGCAATTGGGCATGTCCGAGTTTTATTCCAGCTTTTCCCCAGCTTAAATGAGGCCAAACCGTCTAATAGTGATCTGCAGGAGAGAGGCGTCTCCAGCTACTCCATACCCCCTAAGTTTTGATCCGTCTGTCCAGGAGTGCACTGCTACCTTTTTCCAGTAACCCTGCCACATCCAGTCCTCTCTACTGGGAGCCATTCGGGAGGCATACTAATCCGAATCAAAGTTTTTCAGAAGTCCACAGTGTCCAGCTTTTGAGTCAATTAAGAACCTGGTTGCCATGAGTCTAATGGCAGGTCGTGCAGCGACAATTCTGCCTGCATTATCTACAGGCGTATGGTTCAGCATAACTCTAACACTTAGGTGTGGTTCTTAATGAACAACTAATGCCGATTAGGACAATCTGCCTTCTCTAGTAAGTTTCGCCAGACAATGGCTCCGTAAACTAAGATAGGTTTCACTATGGTTTCATAGAGTCAATGAATTACTATGGGCGAGAGACCCACGTCTTGCCCATAGTTCCCCTGCAGTAGTATAAGACAACCGACACCTTTTTTGCCCTTACCTCAATATTTGTCTTCACGACAGCTTCTTATCTAGGATCAGACCTAAGTACTTGACCCTGTTGGAGAGCTGCAGACGGAACACCCCCCTATGGAAGCCATATCGGGAACCTTATACTTCCCAGTTAACAAGACCTGTTCCGTCTTTCTGGGGTTGACTTGCGGCCTCGCAGTTACCAAATTCAGGTAACCAAAAATCATCCCCTTACCATAAGTGCCAATCAATTCTTGCAATTAATTTTTAAGCAACTTCCCGACGAGCCAGAGATTTAAAACTTCAAACTTAGCAGGGTGGCGCAGGTGTCTAGATATTTGAAAAACCCGTACTTATGATCCGATAGGGTTCATATTTGGAATGTGTATTATCTACATGAAAAGGAATAACTATAAAAAAAATTTGCACGATTGGTGACGCAGGAGATGCGAAATTTGGAAAGTAATGGTCCGATTTCTTTCAATAAAAGCTTGTCTTATTGTTTTTTTTTTTAAATTACTTGTAACTTATGTTGTCTGGTTTATTTATCAATGCAAAGCTTGCCTGATATGTTTTGAGCAGAAAACAAACGGTTATGTTAAACTTTTTTGAGGTAAGGGCTTTTTGGGACTTTCTGGATTCTTGGTTTTTTTTTGTTTTTCGGCATTTCTTTCTGTTGGACTTTTCGGAGTTTTTCGGGACTTTTTAGCAATTTTTCTGAAATTTTCGGGGCCTATTGAGTTGCCTGCTTGACCTTCCGGTATTTATTTTTTTACTTTCTGCGTTCTTGTTGCAACGTTTTTCAGAGTCCTACGGTGAGAGTTATTACGATACTGTTGGGTACGCAGATGATGTAGTAATTATAGTTAGGGAAAAAATCGGTAATACTGTCTCGGTCGGTGCAAGTGCAGCTATTTACGCGGTCTCCAAATGGTGTGGCAATGAGGGTCTCAGTATAAATGAACTCAAAGTTGATGGGAGTGGCTTAACCAAATGATCGTCCGCTCGATCACAATACAATGTCTCAATAAATTACCAAGAATACCACTGGATCGATAAGAACCTGCTCAACTGCGGCTCTAGAGCCGGAAAGATACCAAGTTTGGAAATTTGCAGAGCTTCTGACTTCAAACCAATGAGATCTTTAGCAGAAAAAAATCCTAGTCAAAATATGGCAAAACTCCCTGTCCTTGCGTACATTGGTACATGGATGACAGAGCCGGTGCATGTGTCCATGGACCCGACATCAAACTATCAATTCTCATGGGCAGATGAAAGAAGGATCCTTAACTGCCTTTTTGGGACCGAAACGTGCTGTGGTCTCAGTTGGTCTTCTTTGAGAACCATAATTACTGAGTGGAAACACTTCGAAAGCAATAAGTACTGGGCGGGGGCGGGGGTCATAGACAAGCCAAGCTCTTTGGTTACCCTTTGAATGGATTAGGCTGTTCTCCGGGTACCTAACAAGCCACAACAAATTACGATTTCATTTGCACCGCATAGGTGTTATCGGAGAGACGGAACGCCGGCTGTGCCCCGAAGAGGAGGAAACTTTCGAATACATTCTTTGTCCAGCCTTGGCTAGAGAAAGTTAGATTCATTTCAAAGTTGCAATGGTCAAACCCTTAGAAATAAGGAACCTCACTATCAAGGCTCTTTTAGGTTTTATTAAGGATGCCAAGCTTAGTGTCCCTTGTTCTGTCATACCCGTGCATTTATCTTGTCTTATCTTACGGGCAACATATAACACATTTTGACCTCTGGGGAGGCCAACCCAACTTTTTTATTTGAAGTCGAATGTTCTTCCGACGGAGAGGCTTTATAAAATTAAGTTGAAGAAGATTATTCGGTTTCGCATTATGCCTTCTTTTTTACGCTTAGAATTTGCGAAATCAAAAGTCACCCTGTACAGAAAATAAATGCACATGTGCAATTTATTTGAAATTTGTTACTTTTTAACGACTTATAAGAAGATGAAAAATGGATAAGTAATACCAGCTTACTGTTGTATACCGCAACTACTGTGTAAATAAATATATACATATGTACGTATGTATGTACCTGAATAAATAAACGTGCTTCAGCTAATGAGGCAAGATGCTCACCTGTTTGTTTAAAGAAACTTCAAAACTTTTTTAACCATAATTATTCACCTTAGTAGTGTGACCTCAGCTGGCTCGCTGAGTCTCAAGTCAAGCAGCGAACAGTGGCTTAGGCTGAAGCTGAAGCAGCAGCAGCAGCAGCAGCAGATGTCACTCAAACAGCTGGCAGTCCACCCGAATGATAGACAGTGATTTGTAAATTTTTGCCAGCTTTTGCCTTCTCTTAGCTGCACACTCATGATTATGCAATGTGCGCAAAACAAACGACAGTTGGCTTACTTAGTTGTACACATAAAAAAAATGTTGGCCCAAAGAAATTTGTCTTTTTTTTCTTCATTTTTCTTTTGCAACAAGCCAACTTACCTACAAAGTATGCATGCAAGTTTTGAGTTAGGGGCTTGTAATTAAAGCTTGTCCGTCGCTATGTAAGCAACGACGAAGGCATAATGAGGCAACAACAATAAGAGCGTGTTGCAAAGCAATATGGCACGAACTGAGGTCGTTTCCTTGTGCCACATGCGCGCCAAGAGTACTCGCAGCAACAGGCTCAGCAACAATAACAGCAACTACTTCAGTTGTTACAAAAAAAAAAAAAACAAAAAACAACTACAAAAACACAAAAAAGGGAATTATCAACATCAACATCAGCAACACTATCGCCTGAACATCGCGGGCAACATGCATATATGTATGTACTTGTGTATATAAGTAGTGCGTATAGTTATCTGGAAAAAAGTAAACAAGTTGCTTTGGCAAATAATCAACAACATTAATAATAAAAGCATCATGCCACGTCATGTGTCACAGCTCCGCCTCAACAACGACGATGTGTTGTCTCCTGGCAATTGCGCCTTGCCCAGCCGCTTGTAATGCCTGCTTACTTGCTTACTTGCTGGCAAGGTAATGCAATTATCGTGGTCGCCGCACGTGACAACTCCACCTACGCGCGAGCAGCAATATTAACGGCCACAGCCACAGCCACAGCGCCATTGCCACAAACTCTCCTCGACAACTTTACAAGTCAACAACACGATCGAACAACTAACGCACACACACACACACCCACACATGAGACGAGAGCGGTAATAATGACATGAACTTGCAGCGCATACAAAACGTTTTTGGTTAACGGTTTTAATTGTCAAGCTGATTGTCGCACTGTCAAGTGACATTTTTATTGCAAGCAATGGATAAGTAAACGAGGATGAGCGAATGCGTACGTCAGTATGTACATTAAGGTGGTCCAAAAATGCAGGTGGGGTAATGTAATGCCTGAATTTTAACACTATCACCGCCTAGGATTGTTCTATACCGCTCAAAGTTTTCATGTATTTTAATGCGAAAAAAACGTAAAAATCATTTTGAAAAAATGTCCTTCATTTTACGTCGGTTAATATGGTCACCGTAGTTATACAACAAGCCTATGCGTTGAGCATTACAATTCCGACATATTTTTTTTTTACCACCCTAATATACAAACTAGGGTGATTGACTTGACTTTTCCTAACCGGTTGCATTCAGTATTTTTTAATATTTTTAGGCGGCTTTTTTGAAATCTTTATTTTTCGAATATCAAGTATACTGGATTTATAGCAAAGACCGAGAACGTGTTCCAGTTTTGTCTTAGTTCTGCATGAGAAAAAAATGTAATGTTAAGAACGTTCCCACAAAAGAACTAAAAGGGAATTAAAGTAATGAGAGCAGTTTGAACGGGAACAAAATGATACCAAAAGAACAAGATGCGAACAAAACTCTCGGAAACGTTCTCAAGAAGAACAGGAACGAAATTTTCGGGAACGTTTGCAATTAAAACAAAATGAGAACGAGAGTAGGGAGCATGTTTTCAAGGAGGATCAAATAAAAACAAAAGTCTGGGAAACGTTCTGCTAGAGAACGTAACGAGAACGAGAGTTTTGAGAACTTAACGGAAAGAATGAGTGGGGAGTCTGCGTGTTGGGATGAAAAAACGTTTCAGTGAGAACCACGTTAGTTAATTCTAAGGAAATCTGGATGATTTCTACTACCAGATCGCTTATCACCTTATAGAAATTTGCAGAGCTTCTGACTTCAAACCAATGAAATCTGCTTTAGCAGAAAAAACCTAGTCAAAATATGGCAAACAAACTCCCTGCCCTTGCTTCCAGAGGCGTACGTTGGTACGCGGACAGCTCGAGGATGGATGACGGAGCCTGTGCAGGGGTCTATGGACCCGACCTCAAACTATCACTTCCCATGGGCAGATGGAAGAAGGAACCTTAACAGCCTTTTTATAGAACAAGTTTTCATTTTCTGTGCAAGAAAAGTTCGTGTCTTAAGTCTTTCTTTAACTTTAGCGGATATTTATCTTTCAGTTCTTTTTTTATTGATTTTAATATGTATTAAAAAATTTTAAACTAATGAACGCTATGTGAAAAATCTGGTTCTCGCTTCTATTCTTCGCGAATATTTCAAAAAAGATTTGTTCCTGCTTCGTTCTCAGTCAGAAACGTTCCCAAATTGTTCTTAGGGAGAAAGATGCTTCGACTTTTGTTCCCGTTTAGTTCTTTGCCATAACGTTCCGGAGACTTTCTTTCGCATTTTGTGCTCTTAGAAATGTTCCCGAAAGTATTTTTCGCATTTTGTTCTCCTTGGAAACGTTCAGCAGAGTTTTGTTCTCATTTTGGTTTTGTTTTTGAAGCATTTACCTTTTGCCTTTTGTTTTCGGTCCTTGATTCATAGTTCATTTATATACCAGCATCTATAAAAGAATTTTTTATCTGAATGGCGGACAATTTTCTACTGCAGAAAATTACTTATAAAATAAAGGGAAAACCGAACGAAAATTTTTCAGAGTTGATTTTGAGGTAGCAACTTACTAAACTCTGTCAAAATCAGTAAATCGACTATTTGTTATGTTCATTTACATCGAATGGCAGTTGTGAAGAGGTGGTTAGTGGTCGCTGGGGCATCTTATTCAAATTGGACTGAACAGTTTAATCAGCTACAATATCCAGAATGTAGTTGTGTCACGAGTATCGCGAGCCTCATGATCGAACTCGAGCTCTTCAAGGGCTGAGAGTTGACGAAGATTTTGATTGCTTACCGATGAATGGGCTGTCTATAATAAGACTAAATTTGTATTGTCGGTTTGGTTCAGCGGATGGTATATTCTCATTCACAAGACAGTCTTAGGTAACTTTGCGAAAGATATATTTCCAATGCTAATTCAGTAACGTGGCATTGATAAAATACGGTCCTCAGCAGTATACCTATAGCAGTATACAGCGCACCTAAACGTAACCAATCTGACGTGTATCTTGCATTAAACAATAAAGTACAAATAAAAAGAATCTTATATATATTTTAACCACTTCCGAGCACCAAAAGGAGTAACCGAGATATTCATAAATCAACAGGTGATACCTTGACACCAAAAGAACGAAAAGAAGTCAATAGCTGAAGAATTTCACAGCTATTACTTGATTTGCTGATTTTACCGAAAGTATCATGCGGCTGCAAATAATCACAAAAATTAAATCACGAGTCCATGGAATTAGGCATAGAACAACATAATTATAATCGAGCTCATGACGAGCATACTGCCAATAACTACGAGGGGGTTTGGCCAACTAAAGCCACTTCAAAACTTTCCAAACAGCCCATCAAGCTGGAAATTGTAACATAAAAAAAGAACATAATATTAGCAACGCGCCATTAATTTACAATACGTATTTGCTAGCCAGCGACCGACGAACATTGAACGAACAAAGAAGGCTAAAGAGAACAAAAATATTGGTTAATCATTTGGAAGGACGTTGGCAATTAAAACAGCTGTCTTTCGAACACCAGCCAGCCAGCCAGCCAGACACTCAGCTATCCATCCAGCCGCTGGGCCAGTCAGCAAGGCAATCAGCATTGAGTCACCACACTGTGACAATAGTGATTTAGTACATTGGCTATACTTTCAATTTTAGCCCCTTTCATAATTAGTAGGAAATAAGGTAAATGGTATTACGACACGGCATTATTAACTTTTTACGGACTGGTCAGATGTGGCAAAAAAAAAAATATATATATATTGCCAATGAGCACACTTTTTCATAACTTCAGCGATTGGTAGCTGCTATGGTTGATTTATTTAAACAGCTGATTTAATTAGTATGGAAGAAGTCATTGGCTTTGGATCAATCAAGCGTAGCCTAAATGCGCCATAAATGATAAAGAAAAAGCAGTAAAAAAGGCTAATCGAGTTGTGTTCTAAGAAAATATTCGCTTTTCTTTTTTTTGAATATTGCTTCCGAACGGAAGTTGGCTAAGCTTTAAAGCGCATGAATAGATTATGAAAACATTAAATAAATTATTGGTTGCATCAATAAAGCTTATTACAAGTGACTTGGTGAGTTGCGAAAAAGAACAGAAAAAAAATTAGAACGAATTTTAATTTCCACAAATGATTTGATTTTAGTTGCGCTCTAATTTGGTTCTTATACGAGCCGTTTATTTTGAAAGTGACATAAGTCGTCTTCTACCTCTGTGCTTATATGGTGTTTACCTCTAACTAAATGCATCTGTAAATCGCTTTACCGTCATAAACTAATGGCAAAACATTTTGATTTTGGCTGATGAAGTTGAACGAATAACAGACGAGTAACAGATCACTGAAGTCAAACGACATGAAACGACTTATGCCACTTTCAAAATAAATGGCACACATGAAATTTCTTTCGGAGTAGCCGTATGAGATTTTATGTAACGTGATCTGGACTGATGTGATATTGTGTGATATATGGTATTATTATGTGATGTTATGTCATATGATGTTATATCATGAGATTTAGTATAGCGGGATATGAGGTGGCATGGTCATACGCATTCTGACAAACTGTGTCCGAAACCATACAAGTTTTAACTTATACAAATAGGCGCACTACTTTTGAAATGATGTGATCTGATATGATGTGATGTCATATTCAAAAAGAGAGTAGTATCTTGCTTTTTTCGATTAAAACAAAAAGTAATGTTTCCCCTTACCTCCCAATGGCTGAACATCAATTGTGGGCAAGCTAGTCCCGAGGTTTGCTTACGTATCTCCTGTGCGAAATTAAACGATTCAATTACTGGTAATATTGCCATGACTGAGAAATTGCCACTGCCTTGAGTTAAATCGCCCGATAAAATTTTGCCATGACGTCGACCAATAACAGCGTACATTTTACCTGTAAAAAGTGGAAAAAGGGACAGCTTGAATATGAAGTGTTTCTAGAATCTAGTTACGCCACATATAAGTATATATGTCATCGGTAATAATAGCACTCTTGTCAAAATTATACTATGTACAATTTTAATATTTAAAAAAAGTAATGAAAAATTATTACTTAAAAAAAATTTTCAAAAAGTTTGAATATTTTTAAATTTCAATACATTCTCTTAAATTTTTATTTAAAACATTTGTTTCTGGGACTAATAGTTTACGAGTTAAAAATTCGTAAACAATAAATTAATTTCAGTGTATTAAAAGTTTAATTTACAATATCTTAGGAAATAATTGGATTTTTGCAAAGCCCTTTGCTATACGTACTTCACGTGCACCTTAAATACACCAGTTTTACCAACACTCACGTATTAGTGTTCGTACATCCTACTGTAATTTATTTTTCAAGTTTAATCAATAAAGATTAAAAATAATAATTAATATTTGAGTTTTACTCTTTCGCTCAAAGGAGATTATTATCACTTGATTTTTATTTTTTCGATAAAAAATAATTCTTATTTTATGACTTTTATTTTTTCACTTATGAATAATGATCATTCGAAAAATTCAAAAGCAGTGTGATTTCCGACGTATCATATTCAGCGGCAGCGACACCCTAATAAAAGGAGTAAGTTCCAAAATTTTCTGGTCAAAATTTCAGTATGCTGCCTTCCCAATTTTATAAATTATAATTTTTTTAAGGAAAAATAAAACTCAATAATAATAATTATCTTTGAGCGAAAAAATAGAAATCATAAAATTATCATTCCTTGTGATCGAAAAAAAATCAAATAATAATTATTTCCATTGTACGAAAAAATAAAACTCAATAATAATTATTTTTTTAAGCGAAAAATAAAAATTATAAAGTAGTGATTAATTGCGTTTTCTTTTCTCGAAAAAAACTTCACCTTCTTAAATGGCAACATTATCAGAGTGCAATATTTTAAAGAAAGAGCACGCAATATGCATGTGAAGATACTGAGAAAAGAACACAAAAACTGGACAGCCCTGGCGCATGGCAGAATAAATGCAACATTATTTGGAGAAAAGAAAACGCTACAAGTGTTGACTTAAATTATTTTACTAATAACACCGTGCGACAGTAAATTTTACACACACAAAAATTAATATATACGCAAAAATATGGGCAAAATATAGTAAAACTGCGTTTGTAAAATTTCACTCTGACGTCGGCATTTTCTATTACAGGATTTTGAAATTTCAAAAATATGATTAAATCAAAAAATTACTTAAAAAAAAAAAATGTCAGCGTAAGGTAGAATAACAATGTGGATATCAAATAATAGAGAAAATCCTGTAGAGTTAGAATGGGTATGGAAAATTTTCTTTTGAAATTTTATCCTTGAATAATTGAAATTTGCACTTACAAAAATAAAATTAATTAAAAAGCGCTTTTTCAATACTTAATCGTCATTGTAAACCAAAAATTTATTGTTTTTCAATTCTACAGAATTTTCTCTTTCATTTGGTACCCATATTGCTAATGTACATTCCACTGATTTATTAAAAAAAATTTTTGAATTAATCATATCTTTAAAATTACAAATGTTCAAAAAAAAAATCCAGACGTCAGAGTGAAAAACTAACATGAATTTCTTATGGAAAAATGTGCGCAAGAAGGTTTGCAAAAAATAAAAAAATAAAAGAGTCAACGCTAGTTTTCCTAAATTTCGCTATTTATATGAAAAAAAAAACGTAAAAGCTCTCAGCGAAAAAAAAGTATTAAAAATCAATACAATTTTTTAATTGGTTAAAAAGCTCGAAATATAGATAAAAATTTTTGGAATCTTTAAAAGTTCTGTATAAAGTGTAAAAGTGTGATTTATATAGTTTTTGTTTAAGCATGAACCTTATTTTTATAACAAAATATCAAGAAATTTTAGCTTAAAAAATATTGTTAATATAAAAAACGAAACACAATTCGTCCATTTTTGACCGCCACTCTAGGTCAAAAGCTTTGTTTTGCGAGGAGGAAGCATCGAAAGTCTGCACCCCGTCAGTGTGGCACTTTCACCCGAACTAAACCTCCTACCGCCCACTATCGATCCCCGCTGCTACTACCGTTAAGTATTTGGTCGGGAGGTCCTAAGGCCGTTCCTGTACTTATCCAGTTCGTCGAAAGTTGCATAACCTTGGATTAGTATGTTCTTGTATACCACCTATGTCGGACCTAAGATACTAGGTATGAGGGTATACATATGACCACCTTCCATTTGTTGAGTTTTTCAAACGCTCCTGCCATTCTCTCATCGATACACCCTTTTTCTGTGCGGTAGTTGTCAGCGCATCAGCACCGCCTTGCTGCCTTCTGTGGTAAACTCTCGCTCTTTCTCCGGTTAGTAAGTCGATGAGGGTCATACCTGCAATCACCATTGCTGCATCGTCTGACGTCAACTTATACGCACATGTTACTCTTGAATAGAGCGCTGAGTCTGTATACAGCTTGGTACGGTTTTTTGTAAGCCTTCACTTAGAGTGATTTTGCGAAGATTGAGGCCGCATATAATAATACCGAGGTGGCCACCGTTGTCAATAGTGCGCGTTTACTGCTCCTACGGCCGCCAATGTTGAGCAGTGCTCTTGATAGCACTCCGTATGCCCTTGATGCTTTTTGAGTCACGTATTCTACGTGTGGGCCAAAACTAAGCCTGTCGTCAATTGTCAACCTCAGGTATTTTAGCCGACGTGAGGATTGGAAGGTAGAACTACAAACTTTAAACGTTGCGGCCTGAGGTTTTTGCATCTACATACATATAAGGATTGCCTCCATTTTTTCAGCTGCGATAGATATAGTACATATTCTATCTAGCCGTTTTATCACCGCATCGATCGCGGTGTTTGCCTTTGCTTCGCCCTCTTGAATTTGCTTAGCTACTACTAGCAACACGATGCCATCCGCAAACCCAACAATGCCTACTCCGTTCGGAAATGGTAGTCGCTTGGTACCAAAATCTGTGAGATATTCTAAAACTCTGCCGGCCAATGCTTACCATGACTATTAATTTTTGGCGTAGTTCGGGCTGCATATCATTTATGAAAGGAAGTACAATGGTGTCAAATCTAAAGATCTTGGCTCCCATTGGACCTCGCTGTTTCATGAGTTAAGGCCCAGGTTTCTACACAATGGCGCCATTTTGTCATGCGCCGTTAAAACCGCATATTTTCAAAGCTGATGCTATCTACTTCAGACCACAAAAAGTTTTTTATCATGTCACAACAACGATCACCGTTCACGGTAACAGCGTTACCGGTAGTAGTTTCGCAGAAGTACGGTACGATGCTTCCGACAGTCCATAAACCACACAATGACAACTGAATTTTCTGCACCCCAAGGTTCAATTGCTGTGCGCGATGAAGAATTAAGGTAGTCGCGGCCTGGTCCGCACTTTGTTCCACAGCAGCAATATTTTCGGCCGAAAGATCTGTAGGAAGGCGCACGGGTGTTTTGTGACGTTTTGCACGGACATATTTTCTTCGAATTTCTGCACCAAATGCCTTATTCTTAATTGGGATGGCCGGTTATGACAGAAAAAATTACGCGAATCGGGAAATGTACTTATTGCAGAACAAACGTTTTCATAAAACAAATGATTATCGCTCCATGACTAAGTTTGCCAAAGTTTGTGGTACCAATTGTTGTGCAAGATCTGCATACGCCTTGAATCTCCCTTATTTTATCGATCTTATTATTATTAAGGAGTTCATCTAAAGATTGTGGAAGCCAATGGATCCAGCAGAAATCTTGGAGATGCTCTAAGCCGGTCATACCTACATCAAATTTGGGGGTGATGAATATAGCAGGGACGGTAATCATTATGAGTTAAATAATTTAAATCAGCATTTAATCATTATTTTATGAGTTTTATTTTTTTTCGCTCTAAAATAATAATTATTATTGATTTTTTTTCTTTTGCTCAGTGGAAATAATTATAATTTGATTTTAATTTTTTCGATCACAAATAATGATTATTTTATGATTTTTATTTTTTCGCTCAGAGATAATAATTATTATTGATTTTTATTTTTCCACTTAAAAATAATGATTATTCATAAAATTGAAAAGGCTATACAGACGCAACTTACTGAAATTTTGACATGAAAATTTTTGGACTCATTGCTTTTATTAGGGTGTCGCTCCCACTGAAAAGGATACGATGAAAATCGCGCTGGTATAGCTTTTGATTTTTTTTGAATGATCATTATTCTTAAGTGAAAAAAAACTCAATAATAATTTTTATCTTTGAGCGAAATAATAAAAATCATAAAATAATCATTATTTTTGATCGAAAAAACAAAAATCAAGTAATAATAATTACTTTTGAGCGAAAATATTAATTATTACTTTTAATCTTTATTGGTTAAACTCGAAAAATAAAAATCATTGTTAATTACAGTGGGACGTACGAATACAAATACGTGGGTATAAATAAAGTTGTTTTACGACGGTTACAATTTGTTGATTTTTTTGATTAAACTTTAAAAAATAATGATTATTTTCCGTCCCTGGAATATAGCAAACGGTTTGAACAACAATGGATGCTACCGCGCTTCTCAATAACGAAAGCTTGGACATTTTTGCAAGGAGCCACAAAAAAGTTAAGTACTGCTTTGGGAAGATCAAGGTTTACAAAGTTGCCACTGAAACTCCAGTCAACTTAGCGGCAGTGAAAAGCCATCCACCGATTTAAGATGGATGATTTATTACAACTCTTCAACTTCTTCGCGAGTTCAAAAATTTGTCAGTTTGGGTTGAGTCCTATTGCTTTACGCCTTTGCGAAGTTGCGCGATTGGTTCATCTTGAGAGAAGACCAGTTTTTCTGCACTTGGTCCTTTTATTGTATTCATGGAAAACCGCCAAACATCATATAAAGGAAGGGAATGATAAGATATTTGCATATAAAGAGTCATATTTTTTTTTTCATCGAAAGAGGCCACTGCGAACGTCTGCGGTTTAAGAGTTCATTGAAGTTCCAGCAATGGGTGGTGCACTGTGCTCGGGACCGCTCGCGTACAAATGAGAACCTATGAGAAGTAACAGCAAGCCTCGGATCCTAACCATTCACGTTCAAATCCAACCTTATATTTTGAATATTTATCACCAAATTTTTAAAAAGGCAAATCGTAAAGAAAAGCTTAGGTACTATCTTTTAAATAAAGAATACTGTTATAAAAACAAGCCCGCTCGTTTTTTCTCTTTTCTCTTTATTGCTGTACAAAAAAAAAATGACGTTACGGCCGACAAAAACTCCGGAGACTGTCTAAGCACGCGGACAGGAAGCGCTTGACGATCATACTATTCCTGTTCTTCATTCATTCATTCACTCATTATACAGCAACCAATGTGGTTATTGTTATTATTGTGACCGGTTTGGCATGCGCACATTTAAAACAAATGCAAACACAGATATACATACATATGTACAAACACAACCAGCTAACAGCCGCAGCTGGAGAGAATCGATCCACAGTCATAGCCATAGCCGTGGGGCTTGGATGCTTTGCCAAGCTCTAAATGAGCTAATGGAGCGAACTAAACACAGCAAAAAGCAAAAGCAACAGCAACAACAGCAACTGCACGTCATGGTAGCTGTAAAAAACCATACTAACCTGTACCTGCATACATACATACATAAATAAATAAATACAAGACAAAGCAACAACAAAAACAACGATAAGTGCCGGCTCCAAGCAACAGCATCGCGCGCCCAGAATATTCTTGAAAGTGAGACGAAAGTGTTGAAGCAGGTTGACCGGCGCTGGACCGGACGTTGGTTGGCCGATTGGCACTCGCGCCAACTCGTCCACGTCTTGGCCGTTGCTGTGGCCATTGTAGTGGACAGCGCGGCAGCGCAGCAGGTAAGCATACCATTCCAATCGATGGTAAATAATTTGAAATGGAGAAGACCATAATACTCAGCAGAAGGGGAAGGCAAGCAGCGCAGCGACACTAACGACGTAGCAGAAATAGCAGGAGCAGAGAAGAAATCGTAAAAAAAAACGCTGATGAAAATCAAAGCATCGTCAACAAGTACAAAACGCGTAAAAAACACGGCGAACGGCGAACGCGGCACGCCAAACTGAACCAGACCGAACCAAACCAGCCAAAGATGAAACCAAACAAACGCATCAACAACAACAACAACAACAAAAGGTACGAGTTTCCGGTCGTAGTAAAAATGACAAACCAAGAATGTGCAACAAAAACAGCAGCAACAACGAAAGCCACTACATACATAAACGGGCAACAAAAAGAGCAACAACACCAACAGTTGCACATCAACAAAAAAGGCGGGGAAACGCGTAGTAATACCGCGTTGGGTAATAAGTAAGCAACAAGCGTTCTACGATCGAAGCGAACCGGGTCGAGCTCTTGCTGCTGGACAGGCACGGACGTACTTACATATGTACGTTTACTCTCCGAATGAATGGACAACCAGATAAATAAACAAGTCACACAAACAATACCACCAACAACAACAACAACGAACTTGAAGTTCTAAGAGATTACAGAGAAGACGATTCAATAAAGTCGAGAAGCAATGGACAGCAAAAAAGCAACAACATGCCGTGGCAAAAGATCATCAACAATACGCATAGCATCAGTAACAGCAACACCAGCAAGATCAACAACAACAGCAGCAGCAGCAGTAGAAGTATGAATGGCAAAGTCGCTGGACATCCGCTGTAGGTTTAAGGCGTGTACAGATGATACGAGTATGTACATATGTACGTATGTGTTTACCTACTATGTGACAGAGCCAAGTGCGGATCGGTAAGCACACTCGATCGAACTGTGGACGCATAAGTTATACGGATGATCTGAGAGAGAGGCTGTATAACCTACCTTCCGGATCATTAATCAATAAATGGGTGATGAAATGTGGATCAAAGAAAATCACACTCTGCTGAGAGCATCTTCCGCACACTATCTTTTGCTCTATTCTTGAATTCCAAACTGATATACAAAAAATGAGAAAACCAAGATGTGCGAATCAATATACATATGTATACAGTTAGGACCGCAATCCCCAAGAAAGACAACTTTCCCATACACACCAACCACCGCGGGATCAGCCTCCTAAGCATATCTAACAAAGTTTTATCGAGCGTATTGCTTGGGAGACTGTGCTCGAGTCAGTGTAACTTCAGACCTGGAAAATCCACCATAAACAAGGTATTGGACATACGCCAAATATTGGCACAAACCCGCGATTTATTTAGTCTGATGTTGGAGCAGATAATAAGAGTCACAGAACTGAACCGCTCAGGCAACATTTTTTACACGACGACGACATCAACATCAGCGACAAAAACGAGGACTACGTATGTTCTGTTTAATCAGAATTAAAAAGAGAAACAAGTGCGTGGGTCTGGTAGTGAATTAGAACAAAAAGAAGTATCTCCTGTCATCAGACAAACAGTCATAGCATACGTGTCTCGGTACCCAAGTCACTGCTGGCAGTTATAAGCCAAACAAAAAAATAGAGGACTTCGATTATTAAGAAACCAGAATTAACACCAATAATAAGTCTTGAGATGCATAACGCCCGTGTTGATGTTGCCGCTCTATGGGGTTTTCGCGAGAAACATTCTGCGAAAGAACTGCGGGACTTTGCCCGTTGTCGATGGTGAGTATCGCAGACGATGGAACAATGAACTTTACAATGATACAGTAGACACAGTGAGGCGGATTACAATATATGGGCTCCGCTTGGTTGTCCAAGTTGCACGAACGGACAGAAACGACCCAGCTCTAAAAGTATGCAGCAGGGGTCACGATGCTGGTAGCAGAAAAAGAGTAAGGCGTCTTGTGCGACGGAAAGACCAGGTGAAGAAGGACCTCACTTAACACTTCAGTTGCTCGGACTAGTGAGCGAACTCTGGCCCTTCGGAGTGGTAGTACGCACGTCTAACCACTCGGCCGGCATGGAACCTTGATAGTTTAGTAATTTGGCTGATTGGTTGATTTATATGCATTTAGTATGGGTAGCGTTGATTATGCATAGTTAATTACCCTGTTAACTCTATTTGGGGCATTTTCTTCCGGCTCCTACGATTCAAGCAATGTCATGGACTGCGGTTGTCTTCACATCTTTACGATTTGTTGTTTGTGTTGTAATAGCATAAAACAACCGAAAAAGGATTGGTCGAAGTGTATGCTTACGACGGTGATGGAATATTTCATGACCTCCCTTTTTAAAGTACTTTCGGTAGCTTGAAAATAAACTATTTGGACTACTTCGGTGCTGTTCTGTTCAGTTTGTTGTCGCTGCGATACTACTAATTCGCCAAGTCTATCACTCGTTGTCATCAAGCTGAAATACTTGACATCTTTCTCGGGACTACTCTCCGTGACTTGAATTAAGGCTCTTAGTTAGGCATTAACTCCTTTTGGCCCTAAGTATATTAGCATCAACATACCCAGTGCGTAGGGGTAATTTGCTTTAGATGCCTTTGCCTTTCCAATGGCCACCTAAACTACATCGCTAGGCTACACTAGATTTTTAGAGATTATGCAGCCTGCTTGGTTTTATCTACCGCGGTATATATTGTAAATAGTCGACTAAAGTAGCACGCTCATTTATTCAGTCTTTCATCCCATCATCCTGCTGTGTCTTGGACGACGCCTCACGGCGGACCAAGGCTTACTCACATCAGATCTAAAGCTGCAAGTCTTCAAGTGCTCTCACAACTTCTTCCGATCATGCTGGTTACTTTGGATAGTCTTAGAAATACATAAAAGATTTGTAGTACCTTAATTTTGGCAGGTTATGAAGTTTGGATTGTCATTTCTCAAAAACGCGACGATAGATTTTCTCCAAAGTATCAAAGAATATAAATAGTTCACTAAATTTTTAAACGATTTTATTTTTATTTAACTAAAACTTCTTTAGCGGTGGTTGGTTGGTTGGGAGTAAATTGGCAAATTCAACGGGAATCGCACACCGAAATGGTGCAACGGAAATGATGCAACGGAAATAGTTGAGGCTGAAACAAATGCCCCTTGAGTGTATACACATGGTATTAATTTAACAAAAACTTGCTAATAAAAGGTTAAAGAATAACACTTAAAACAAGACCAATACAAGAATGAAAGTAAAGGTACTCACGTACATACGGGTAGATAAAGAAAAGGATAAAGGCAAAGTAAAAATAAAAACAAAAACAAAGATGCGTAAAGATAAAGGCAAAAATGGAGACCAAGGTAAATGTGATAAAGAAAAAAATGATAAACATAAATGTAAAAACAAAAATAAATATTAATAAAAAAGATGAGGATGAGGATACCGATAGCAGTAAAGATGGCGATAGAGAAAAAAAGATTAAAATAAAGGTAATTATAGAGAAAAGGATATATATACAGACACAGAGGCTCAATCTGGGAACTATTTTGGGATTTTAAAGATTTTAGGGATTCTCTATATTTTTATCGATTTTGTTATTGGTTTTGTTATCAATATTGTTATAGATTTTGTTATCGATATTTTTATCGAATTTGTTATAGATTTTATTGTCGATATTGTTATCGAGTTTTTTTATCGGTTTTGTTATCTAATATTTATCGATTAATTATCGATATTTTTATCGATTTTATTATCGATATTTTTAGCGATTTTGTCATGGATATTTTTATTGACTTTCTAATCGATTTTTGCTACCGATATGTTTATGGATTTTGTTATCGGTATTTTTATCGATTTTGCTACCAATATTATTATCGATTTTGCTATCGAAAGTTTTATCGATATTTTTATCGGTTGTGTTGGCGATATTTTGTAGGATGTTACTATCGATTTTGTTAGAGTACAAAGATAAAAATTAAGATAAAGGAAACCACAATAACATAAATGTAATTAGAACGAACAGGGGTTGCGGTAGGGATCTAGATAGATGAAAAACAAAAATATAACCTTAAGCAAAAGCAGATGTATGTATGTATATTGGTTATGAGACAATTTCACTTCTCCAGTGTGGCCCAGGCTCAGTTACTTTTTGTTTATTCTTAGCTATATTTGCGTTTATGAAGGAATTTCTTTCTCATAAACTAAAGGATAACAACAATCGACAGATCTAACTATTCTAAATTATATAACTGCATCTATAACTAAAAATTGATGCTAGCAAGGCGATATCACATAAGGGTGCGTTACCAGGGAAGCTGAGATTTTCGTATCGGTCATTCTCTATGTCATAATGATATGTTTGTTGTAAGAATGAAAGAGTTTGTAAGTGAACAAAAAACATATAAAATAGCAAAATGATTAAAATGAAATTTATATTAGTTGAGAACTTTTTCAAACCTAGTTCGGGACAATTTCGGAGATAGCTCGGGAAGTTTTCGCGACCTGCTCGAGGCGTTTTCATGCCTAGTTCGTGACTTTTTCGGGTCTAGTTCGAAACCATTTCAGCACACAGATGTTTACACGTTAAATTTCATGAGTACCTTGTACTAGCGCCTTTTTTTCGGTAAATTTTTGCTCCATACGATGGCTTTTAAGGAGACAAGGCTCAATGCAGACAGTGAATGCATTTAGCTAATTAAATTTAAATTGTTTACAATCAACTTTTCCTCACAGCTGGCAACCCTGCAAACGGACACTTTACGGCTGCGCAAAAATGAGTAAAAAAATAAAAACAGCCGCAAGCAGTACGTGTAAACAACAACAATGCAATACACCGCTGCTACTTCGGTATAGAATGAGAATTCGGTACTGACGTTTCAGCTGGATGCTGTGTGCCAACAGCGGCAGCGACAGATTCTTACATCAATATCTGTATCTAAAAACCTGTGCCTATACATAGTATATATGTAGAGATAACTAGGGAGAATGAGAGCGGTAAGTGGGTGAACTGCCAGCAGACAAACAACCAGCGCTAAGACAAGCGGAGCAACTCTGCTTGCGACAATTCATTCATATCTTCGAGCGCTCATTGATGAAATGCTTGTGCAGAAAGTGGCAGGGATGAGCGGAAGTGGCAAAAAGTCGATGTGCGAGTGCATGTGTGTATGTGTACGTGTATTTGTGTAGCAACAGCAGATCGCCGGCGTACAGCAGCAGCAACGCATACAAACACACCTTAAATGCGCGCAGCTGCGACGCTGCCGGCTACGAGTGCTGTTCCTACATATACTTGCACATCCCAGTACGGCATAGCGCAACCAATTACCTCAGAAAAATTTATTTATATCTGCTTATGTAGCAACTAACTTCAAATTGATGCATTTTAAAGTAGTCGAAATCAAATGCAGAAACAGACAATCGACTTGCTGCTTGCACACAATTCAAACTGCGCTTTTACATGTCTGGCTGTAGCTGAGCGTGCAGAGATGCCTGTTGTTAATTGTTAGCTTCCAGAGGCTACGGGTTCGAGTCCCAACAGAGCCACATGTGAAAATTTTAATAAAAAAAAAATGTTTGTGTCTTGGAAATATGAAAAAGCATCTGTGAAGTGTAGAACGAAAGCGTATTCATACGAAACATACTGAGTTTGCAGTGCTTTAAGCCAAACGCATATTAAAGTAGTTGAAATCAAATGCAATACAAGAATCGGATAGCTGACTGATGCACAACTAGTTGTGGTGGGTAAAAAACTGGTTGAACATCGATATATTTAAACTACATAGTTTCGTTCCGTACTGGGATATAACTAGACACTCTGCGGTAAAGGGTATAACTGACGTGAATTGCAGCAATTGCATTGAAACAGGTAAACAACAGCTGGCATTAGTGTGAGTGCGGCCAACACACATACGTTTGCATGCCTGCATGTGTGGGTATATGGGGTTTCATTCAAGTTTCTGGTCGTCGCCGTCGTCGTCGTCGTCGTCGTTGCCGTTGTAGGCTTCGTAAAGATGTTAACCGCAAGCACGAATAAAACACCGTCCATCCGACGAACGGTACGAATGATCGTCCATTGACAACGGATATCTACTACGAAGTAGCCGACGAAAACGACAATGACGACGGCGACTGTGAATGGCGGCGTCAACGTAAGACGCGACGTGTGCCGCAGCACACATACCACCTTGCGCGTCTACATACATGTATGTATGTGTGTGTCTACTTTGCGACGAACGATAAGCAAATGTGAACGTTGCTGGTTTTTGTATCTTTCAGTTTGTTTGATCAGTTCGAAAAGTGAAGTCGAAGTCGCAGGCGAAATTTTGTGCGTTAACGAAAAAGTTGTAGTTAAAAAAAAAAAAACTTACATCCAACAACAACATAGACGAGTTATTAGAGACGAATAAAAAGTATACGGTTTGAAGAAAAAAAGGAGCTTAGAAACCTAAATTAAAAGCGACTAACTGTAAAAAAACGCTTTAATTTCTAAGGACTTTTTAAAAGACTTTGCGTGCAAGAGAATTGACGACTTTTTGAATTTACGCATTTTGCAATCAAAGCTCCTATTCACAGTGGTGAGGTGCAGTGAAGTTAGTGGGCGCGCACGCCGACGAGGGAGTCAAAACTCTACCAGCCAGCCAGCTAGCTACGTACATGCATATCTACCAGTAGGTACATACTTACATACATACAAACATAGTTAAGAGTGCGTAGCACTGTTCATCGCGCGATCAATGAAGTTTTTTATGAATGAAAACAAGTTGTAAATGCGCGCGCGCACTTCATTCAATAAATAATTTGCTGACTATATCTACATACATATGTAGATAAGTATGTAACGACACATGTGGTTGCAGGCATCTACATAAATATATGTATACGTACATATGCATGACTGTGTGTTGTAACTAAAGTAGTTATTTTTTCTCCGACTAGTTTTTCGAGTTACGCGGCTCGCGACCAAATGC
>NW_023458565.1:22536194-22538737 GCF_013731165.1 Rhagoletis pomonella
TTTTTCTCCGACTAGTTTTTCGAGTTACGCGGCTCGCGACCAAATGCCCCGACAACGACGGCAACGGGTGTGATTTCGATCTATCGATTTCATACAATAAGTATGAATATTAGTGAATATGAACAAGTGCGGGGACTCCAAGTGAATTTTTTAAGAAAAAGAGTTTTTAAGAAATAAATTTGCTGTTTTTAACGAAAACTAAAAAAAAAATGTACGCGACGTAAAACCGAAATTGAGTAACTTACAAGCGATCATTTTATATACACACATACCAAAAAAACTCTAACAGCATTAGACTTGCTTGAATGGCATGATTTTCAAATAATTTTCGTTAGCAATCAGGCGGAAAATCGTTTAATAGGCGCAATTAAAAACAAAGCAAAAATAAAAACAACAACACAAAGTAATTGCTCGAACTAAGTAAAGGAAGCAGCAACAGCAAAAACAAGAGTGTATCTAATACATACATATATGCTAAATCGAAAACAAACAAAAAAAAACAAAAATTACAGCGAAAAACAAAAGAAGATTTTTTTAAGCAAACAACAAATTTGTAAAAAATATTTGTTTTCAGTGTGTAACAGTCAACATTAGACACAAAACAAAAAAAAAATAAAAAATAAATCGCACTAGACTACCAATTGTTTACATGCAGAACTATAGCAGTAAATAAACATATGAAAACACTAAAAATAACGGCGTGCACAGTGTAAATAACAGCAAAAACTAGAAACCATATTTATTTACAAACGCGAGACAAGAAGAAAAATATCGCACTAACAACAAAAACAAACAACACGCAACGTAGGCAAACAAGACTCGAAAGAAAATAAACGCGAAATTCTAGAGTTGAAATTTACAAATTTTTGCTGTTAAAAGGAAAAATTGAGCAAGAATTCATACAATATAGGTAAAGATGCGAGTCAAGGCATATTGCATAGGTAGTAGTAGTAGTAGTTTTTTTCAAATTATGTACTTGGTCTCTGATTTTTTGAGGAAATGCTAAATTGCCAAAAAATATTTGCATGTGAAACCTTTTTTAAATAAAAGGCAGCGATTGGTAACCATCTTTCGCTTAACATAGGAGCACAAACGCTAACCAATGCACATAGCATAATTCTTATATATGGGGCGTTCCATACCAAAATGGACGGGGTTTACACACACTTAATGTGTTTGATTTGTTTCAATTTTTTAGGGCTGATGGATAAACATAAATAATAAACAAATGTGAAATTTTAGCTTGATTAATACATTTTTAAAAACTTTACAGCACAAAAACAAAAACAAATCGATGTAATAGTTTTCCAAATATATCAAGAACGGGGCGAGGAAAAAAATTGAAAAAATCACACATACACACATCAAAATTCTCTATAAAAAGATATATTTAAAATTTTTTTTTCTTGAAAAATTTTTCATATAAAAATTTTTTGATACAAAAAAATTGTTTTTGAAAATATGCCAGCTCAAAAAAAAATTTAAAAAAAATCACAATGGTAGCTCTAACTATTGCGCAATATTTAAGTATAGTATTAAGGGGTGCACTCTACAATAATTTGAGTTATGCATTTTTTTTTTGCACCGAAGTTGAGTAAAATGAGTACATTAATTATATTATGTTATTTAATTAAAAAACATTATTAAAACATTAAATTATAGTATAATACAGTGCAAGATTTAAGCTACTACAAAATTGCGTTGATTTTAATATTTTTTATGCTGACGGCTTTTTGCACTTTTTTCTTATGGAAGAAAATGCGTAAAACCGTTTTCAAAGAAAATTAAAAAAAAAAATTAACGCCAGTTTTGCAGTAGCCTAAACCTTGCACTTTATTATATTTACTAAGATTTACAAAACTGCTTACAGAAAAAAATAAAAAACAAGTAAGAGAGTCTAAGTTCGGGCGAAGCCGAACATTAAATACCCGGCGCAAGTATTAAATATATGTTTTTTCACCTTTCCGAAACCTTCCGCTAGATGGTAAGCCGCGGTGTATCAATTTTGAGTAAATTGGCGTCCTTCAATTTCGAAATATTGAAGTTTCAAGCATTTCTGAAATTTGCCGTTATATGATAAGCGGCCTCAATTTTATTCCGATTTCAATAATTTTCAACATTTCGCTTTCATGTGGCAAGCACACTAACCATACCCAGTTTGGTACAAATTGGTAGAACGGTTACCGAGATACATATATGTGATCATAAGTGGGCGCTGCCACGCCCATTTTCCAAAATTTTACCATAAACGTATTTCTTGGTAAAGAATTGTTGCAAGCATCAATTTTGAATAAATTAGCTTTAATATTTACTGATTTATCGAAGATTTTGTATTTCTCTAAATTACCGTTATATGGGAGGTAGGCGTGGTTATTGTCCGATTTTTAAAATTTTCAGCCATTTAATATGCTGTACTAAGGCCAACAACTGTGCCAAGTTTGGAAGAAATTGGTGCAGCGGTTACCAAGATATACACATGTAACCATAAGTGGGCGTGGCTACGCCCATTTTCCAAAAATTTATAATATTCATGTTTTCCGTCT
>NW_023458565.1:22538837-22538977 GCF_013731165.1 Rhagoletis pomonella
CGTGGTATAAAAAGGTAAGCGGCACGTGCATTAGCATGCGTATATATATATTTGCATTTAAAGAATTAACCCTTGCCATATACAAATTATAAATAAAATACTATGGTGGATATGATCAATTTTTAATTTTTTTTCCTTTT
>NW_023458565.1:22541977-22547428 GCF_013731165.1 Rhagoletis pomonella
TAATGCATGAAAATCCTAACCTCAAAAAAATCACCCGTTAGTAGTAGTTTTTTTTTTCAAATTATGTACTTGGTCTCTGATTTTTTGAGGAAATACTAAATTTTCAAAAAATATTTGCATGTGAAACCTTTTCTAATAAAAGGCAGCAATTGGTAACCATAGCATAATTATACCTTTCATAACTTTGGTCCGATGTTTGTAAGTACCCAAATAAGAAGAGATAGACCCATTAATTATCAGAACGGCGAGCTGAGTCGATTTAGACATGTCCGTCTGTCCGTCTGTCTGTCTGTCTGTCTCTCCGTATGTTTGTATGCAATCTAGTCGTTCAGTTTTCGAGATATCCGGATGACATTTGGTAGGTGGGTGTATTTTTATAACGTATTAATAATTTGTCGGAACCCGATTATTTTATAAATAATAATACAAAGTCTACTAAGAAAATCTTCAAAATCGATGCTGTATATATGTACCTTATCTCTTACACCACTGATTGCTCAGTTACCAGTTTTTGCGATATATCTCCTTTATGTTGAAAGCTAAATCCATTAAATTGTGTAACCGGTTTAAAAACCGATCACAAAGCAGTGAAAATCACTTAGATTGGTGCTATATAAGGCAGGCCTTCCATACCTCTGATTGTTTAGATATAATTTTTTGTACATATGTATGTATCTTCTCTATCTATGTATGCTGTGAATATAAACATTTTTTCAAATTCAGTAATCTGTTAAAGTAACATTTTCAGATGTTCATGAAAGGTATGACGCCGTCGGCATAGCCGAAGACAGCGCTGCTCTTACTCGTTTTTATATATGTTTCTTTCTTTTTTATCCAACTTCAAAAAATAAGGAGGCTACCAATTCTTCAGAATTTTTAATTCCTATCTTTTTTATTTTTATGTATGGTACCGAATTAGTTTCGGCCACGTTAACCGTTTTCCAAAGCTGCAACTCAAAGGTAGTCCCATACTAATTTGTTTAGCTCCGGTCATTGGATCTTGAAGAAACTAATGGTACTACTGAATTTATAAATATATCGCTCCTTAAAACAAAAGTCAAGATTTTTCAAAATTTATTTTTTTCCAGTTCTTAGACCATATTTCTACATTAGACTGCATCACCAAAAAAAGTTGCTGCTTTTCCGCCGGGGTTACAAAACTTATTATATTTTAAGACGTCCACCAAAATATTTCGGAAAATATTAAAATTTAAGCGAGCTGGACCGATTTGAAAATACCTCAAAAAAATGGAGTTTTTTTTGAATAAAAATAGTTTCCTAAAATATTTTTAGAAAAAAAAATCGGCTCAGTTGACAAATCAGTTTAAGCTTAAAAAACCTTAATAAAAATATTAACAAATCTTTTCAACGGAATCGTAATAATGAGATTTTTGATGTTTTTTTTTTTTACAATTTTCAAAGATTGATTTACGAAAAACTTAAATAACTGGGCAAAAACTATTCTGAATTATACTTATGGGATCTCGGTAGAAAGGTATTTTCCCACTATTTTTATTTATGTGCAAAAAAGTCATCTGTGTCCCAACTTTTTTTTTGTATCAAATACCAACACATCTTAACTCAACTTTGAATGACGTTCGTTCATCCTACCTTTCTCTTTCATTCTTTGAATGACCTTATTAGCAAAGAGGGTGAGAAAATACCTTTCCAATGATACCTCACAAGTCTAAATCGGAAGAGCTTAGGTTCAGTTATTCAAGTTTTTCTCATACCAATCTTGGAAAAAATAAAAAATCAGCATCAAAAATTTCGTTATTACGATTCCGTTCAAATTTTATTTTTATTTTTTTCTTTAATATTTTTATGTAAATTTTATAAGCTTAAACCGTTTTGTCATTTGAGGGGATTTTTTCAAAAAAAAAAAATCTTTAAGAAACTATTTTTATTTATAAAATTTATTTTATTTATTTTAAAACTGAGAAGTTTATATTGGCTCCTAAATCGCCACCCTCAATTATTAACAGAAAATAAACTACTACTGTAATCAATAATCTTAAAACCGCATGAACATATTTTCGAAATATTTTCCTTTTTTTTTTTGGAAGCCACAAAGGCGAAAACTTTGAAAAGATGTTCAGCAACCTTTTAACAGCCTACAAGAATATGAAATGCAATATGCCACTCAAAATAAACTTCTTACACGCACATTTACATTTTTTAAATATTCCCGAAAATCCTAAATAAAATTAAGAGATTATTTATTATTGAAATTCCTGAAAAGCATAGCAAACAAAAGGTTGTCGCTTATTTTTGGCTAAACAATTTTTAATTTTTACGGTATACGAAATGCAATGATTTAAATAGTTAGATTTTTTTTGTATTTCCTTTTGAATCTTTAATGAAATACCGCCTCTGAATTTAATTACGAAAACTGCAAATACTTTTAATCATTAGGATCAAAATTTTTAAAAAATCATATACTTTTCAGATTGTCCTTACATTGCTAAATAAAATTTTGAAAACCATTTTATATTTGATATAATTTTATTTTTTTTTTACTTTTATATGCTTTGGGGTGATAGGACCAAAGATTTTCTTTTATAAATAAAACGAAACAAAGTCTTTGGAAATGCTTTTTTCATATGTTTGTTTAGTATTTTTAATTAAAGCTATCCAATTGATCTTTATTTGATACCAAAATTTTGAAAACTTTAACAAGTATATGCACTCCGCGCAAAGTCAACCTATACTATAGTTTATTTAATACGCCATAAAAAAAATTAAGAACGCAAAAACTTTTAATTTATGTGATTTAAATTAAAATTAAAATATTTGAATGCCAAATTTGCACCAGAAGAGTTCGACAAAACGGAAATTAATGAGTAAATAAAAAAAGATACTAAACAATCTTAGTTTAAGCTTTTTAGAAAAAAAAGCTAAAAAAAATTGTTTAATAAAAACATGATTAGCTAATGAGTTAATGTTTTGAAACAAAAATTTTTGTTTTTCCCAAAATTTGAAAAAAAAATGTCGAATAAAAATGTAAAAAAGTTTATACTTATTTTTTCCCATAAAATTAAAAATGATTAAAGCACAAACACACGCTATGTAAGAACTTAATTGGCGAGAAATTTTTTTCAAAAGGTTTTGAAAAATATACCAAATAGTAATAAACTGTTTCTACTTGTATAGAAAATTGCAGGAAGTTGCAAAATATACTGAAAAAAAAACGAAAAATTCGCTGCCAAGCGCTTTCATCTAAAAGTAATAAACGCTAGATATGTACATATATTTACATACATGTGTACATACATATGTATGAATGTATCTATGTACATATGAATATACATTAATGTATATATAAGCCAATCTGAGCATTCGATGTATACATTTGCAGGTATGAACTTACAGAAACAACAACAACTACTCATTCAGCGCAGCAATCGACGATTCCAGCTAAGCAAAAAATCGTTTAAAAATTGAATCGATGCGAATCGAGTGCAGTTGTCGACTGAATAGAGCAATGTACATGCATACATACGGGTGCTATTTATTGTGAGCCAAACAGCACTTTAGTTGCTAGGAGTAGTACAAAAAAAACAAAGAAAACGAACCGAAAAAATCAACAAAAAAAAAACAAATAAAAGTAGTAAAACAACAACAAAGTTGCGCAAAAAAGCTCAAGGTGTGCAAGTAAAGCTACAAAGTGTCAATTACAAATAGGCAACGCATTGTAGCAACAACCACAACAACACAAACAATAATTATTAAATAAAGAACCAACAACAAACGCTTAACCACCAACGAGTAAAATAAAAATCAAAAGTTAAAAAAAAATCAATTTACACTCCAAAGCCAACAAAAAACATCAAACTACAAAACAAAAAAAACACACACACAGACAAAATGTGGCTACACACTATCCTTACTGTGTTGCTTTGCTGCCAACAACTAAGCACCGCCCGGACGACCCGCTTACCGCTCGAAGTATACGAGCTGACGGCAACAGCTGCTGCAGCAGCCACCACGAACAGTGATAGCAGCACAAATAATTATACGCGGCATAGAAACTTGGAGTATGCCACAGTGAATGCAGCAAAAACGTACGTGCAACAACAAGCGGGCACGGCCACATCGGCGGCGGGAGCGGCGACAACAACAAAAACCATCTCAACACAACCGATTGCAACAGATTTGCATTATGTGACGCAGGCATCAGCAGCAGCAGCAGCAGGTGCGCCGCAACAATCAGAACAACAACAACAACAACATGATCACGAGCACAATGTGGATCATCGTCGTTCGCGCCAGATGTTGGAAATAATCGAGCAGCAACAACGTGAACACCAACAACAACAACAACATAAATACCATCGTGAATCTCTGTTGCAGCAACAGCAGCAGTTAAAGCTTTCGAAATCATCCAATTCATATGCAGTGGCATATGAGAAGGATAATAACAGTTATAATAGGCAAAGACATGGCGGCAGCAACAACAACAACAACAACAACGGGCGTCTAACGATTGGCGCTCAGGATGTACGCATACTCTATCAAGTTGGGGTAAGTCGAGGTTGAATACATCTATGTAAATATGCTTATTCTGCTTGAATTTATTATTGAATAAGAAGCCTGGAAAGCCTTGAATTTTGAGAAAAAGTAAATCGAATTTTTTAAGCGCGACTCTTTCGCTTATATCTTCAAGGAAATATGCTTGTTGAATGTCCTTGAATTGATTTATTGAGCGGAGTGAAGTTGTATCGATAAAAGCATTTAGATTGGGGAAACAAGCGATTGGTTGTGGCTCAGAGCTTTTTAAGCTTCCCGTAACGAGCTTTTTATGCTTTCTAACGATTTTTAATCAATGTGCACAGATTGAAATCTCTCTCTAACAAACACTGGTTAACATCTCAAGCATCTCAGCGCAAGACTGCAGACCTTTTTTAAGCTTTCTGAACAATTTAAATCGGTCACGACTAAAACAAATCACACGGGAAGGCTTTCTGAAAGATTTTTAATCAATGAGCACAGACTAAAAGCTTTTTCTAACCAATATTGTTTTGCAAATTAAGCATGAATCTCGTTACAAGATTGGTGAGTTTATTTAAGATTTAGAACAATTTAATGCGGTCACGATTTGAACAAATACCACGAGAGAAGTTATTTGAAGTTTCCTAAAAAGTTTTTTATCAACGTACACAGGGTAAAAGCTGCCTCTGATCGTTGTTGTTTTAATCAAATAGAAAGAGGGTAAAAGCTCAATCTGACCAACAGTGTTAAAATCTGAAGTGTTAATGCTATCTGTATCAGCGACGACCAGAGCAAACTTTTACTCTTTACGCTTTACGATTTAATAATCGTATCTTGCGGGATACGTTTTGGAAGTAGCTGGTCTAAATAAAATGTAAAAAGCTACAAAAGCTCTGCGCGGGTACCTATAAAATTTTTTTATTTAATAAATTTTTTAGAAACTTATTTATTTTTTTTTTT
>NW_023458565.1:22547528-22552917 GCF_013731165.1 Rhagoletis pomonella
GGCTACGCCCATTTTCCAAAAATTTATAATATTCATGTTTTCCGTCTGAAACTCATTGTAAGTATCAATTTTGAGTGAATTATCTTCAGTAGTTACTAAAATATCGCAGTTTTCGTATTTCTTATAATTACCGTTATATGGGAGGTAGGCGTGGTTATTATCCGATTTCGCCCATTTTCAATACCATCCGTCCCACGCCCAAAAGAAGTTCACGTACTAAGTTTCGTTAAGATATCTCAATTTTTACTCGAGTTATCGTGTGCACAGACGGACGGACGGACGGACGGACGGACAGACAGTCACCGCTTAATCGATTTCTCTTTTCATTCTGATCATTTATGTATACATTTGTCTATATCTATCTCGATTCGTTTTGCCTGTTACAAACAACCGTTATGTGAACAAAGTTATAATACCCTTGTGCACAAGTGCGCTCGGGTATAATAAAAATTAAAAAATTTGTAAATTTGTAAGGTACCCATATATATTTTCTTTTTTATCCGCCTTCAAAATATTGGGAGGCTATCAATTCGTCAGAATTTTAATTTTTTTAATTTTTATGTATGTTACCGAATAACTTTGGACCGCGTTAACCGTTTTCCAAAGCTGCAGCTCAAAGGTAGTCCCATACTAATTTGTTTAGCTCCGGTCCTTGGATCTTGAGGAAACTAATCGCAATACTAAATTTATAAATATATCGCTCCTTAAAACAAAAGTCAAGATTTTTCAAAATTAATTTTTTCCAGTTCTCAGGCCATATATGTATGTATGTACATATGTATGCAACGTCTTTTACTATTACGGGCCTTAACATAGAAAAATGGCACGACGGCTAATGGAGTCCAAATATGTTAGCTGACTGCTGTTGGACACTAAAAAGAAGATGTACCTGATGCTAAATATTCCCGAAAATTCTAAATAAAATTAAGAGATTATTTATTTTTCTTCATTAAATACAGTTGTCAAGCGTATTTCATTAAATTTTACTTAAATGATGTTGCAAAAAAACTGAGGGTGACTGCATTATTTTAATACTGTGGATTAGTTACAGATAAGGTGTAAATACAAAATAACCCATTCAAATTCATTTAACTTTTATTACGGTAATTTTTATTCACTCAAATAAGATAATGTAAAAATTACAGATCGCAATAAACCTAGGATTAAAAAAAAAATTTGTAATTTTTTGTGTTGACTTTGAAATAAAAAATTTAAGTAAATATAAAAAAGAGAAAAGAAATTTGGATGCAAATTTTTTTAATTTTCTGGCAAAAGGTTCCTTTTTATAAAATTTATTGCAAGTAATTTTTAATCAAAAAACAAAACCGACTTCAATTTAATATAAAAATTTAAGAATGCCGTTAATTTCTTCATGATCCGATGAACGAATCTAAACCAAATTAGTATGGGACCACCTCTTCTTAAAAAAAAAAGAATTATAGATATCGGTTAAAGTGGTCCAAAGTTATGTGGTAACATATAAAAAAAAATATTCCGACGAATTAATAACCTCCTCATTTCTTTGAAGTCGGATAAAAATGGATAAAATTTGATTCAATTTCTATTTAAAAATAATTTTGGATTAAATAGGTTTTGTCTTAATTAAATTCTTTGGAGCTATAAAACTTTATATTAAAAAAACTACAATTTTGTAATTAAAGAATAGCAGTTATGATAATACGGATGCTTAAACTATGCAGAAATAGAAAAAAAATACTATCCTAATGCGAAAATTGTATATTACTGAAATTCCTGAAAAGCAAAGCAAACAAAAAGTTGTATCTTATTTTTGCTAAACAATTTCTAATTTTTACGGAATACAAAATGCTATGATTTAAATAGTTAGTTTTTTTTTTGTAATTCGTTTTGAATCTTTAGTGAAATACCGCCTTTGAACTTAATTACCAAAACAACAAATAATTATAATTATTAGGATACAAATTTTTAAAAATTCATATACTTTTTAGATTGCTAAATAAAATTTTGAAAACCATTTTAAGAGTAAAAAAATTCAAATATATTGCGCATAAAATTGTTAAATGTTATTTGATATAATTTTATTTTATTTTTTTCATTTTTGTTTATTTTTACATGCTTTGGGTGATAAAACCACAAAATTTCTTTCATAAATAAAACGCAACAAAGTGTTTGGAAATGCTTTTTTCATCATGTTTGTTTAGTATTTTTAATTAAAGCTATCCAATTGATCTTTATTTGATACCAAAATTTTGAAAACTTTAAAAAGTACATGCACTCGCGCAAAGACAACCTGGTAATACGCCATGAATAAAAAACGTAAGAGTACAAAACCTTTTAATTCAGTTGATTTCAATTCAAATTCAAATATTTTAATGCCAAATTTGCACCAGAAGAGTTCGACAAAACGAAAAACCAGAAAAAAGCTCAAACAATTTTTTTAATAAAACATGATTAGCTAATGAGTAAATGTTTTGAAACAAAAATTTTTACTTTTCCCAAAATTTGAAAAAAATATAGAATAAAAATTTAAAAAAGTTTAAACTTATTTTTTTTAATAAAATTAAAAATGGTTAAAGCACAAACACACGCAATGTAAGAACTTAATTTGCGAGATATTTTTTTCAAAAGGTTTTGAAAAATATACCAAATAGTAATAAACTGTTTCAACTTGTAAAGAATATTGCAGGAAGTTGCAAAATTTACTGAAAAATAAAAACGAAAAATTCGCTGCCAAGCGCTTTCATCTAAAAGTAATAAACGCTAGTTATGTACATATATTTACGTACATGTGTACATACATATGTATGTATGTATATGTATGTATGTACTTATGTATATACATTAATGTACATACATATAAGCTAATCTAAGCATTCAATGTATACATTTGCAGGTATGAACTTACAGAAACAACAACAACTACTCATTCAGCGCAGCAATCGACGATTCCAGCTAAGCAAAAAATCGTTTAAAAATTGAATCGATGCGAATCGAGTGCAATTGTCGACTGAATAGAGCAATGTACATGCATACATACGGGTGCTATTTATTGTAAGGCAAACAGCACTCTAGTTGCTAGGAATAGTACAAAAAACAAAGAAAACGAACCGAAAAAATCAACAAAAAAAACAAAAAAAAAAGTAGTAAAACAACAACAAAGTTGTGCAAAAAAGCTCAAGGTGTGCAAGTAAAGCTACAAAGTGTCAATTACAAATAGGCAACGTATTGTAGCAACAACCACAACAACACAAACAATAATTATTAAATAAAGAACCAACAACAAACGCTTAACCACTAACGAATAAAATAAAAATCAAAAGTCAAAAAAAATCAATTTACACTCCAAAGCCAACAAAAAACACACAGACAAAATGTGGCTACACACCATCCTTACTGTGTTGCTTTGCTGCCAACAACTAAACACCGCCTGGACGACCCGCTTACCGCTCGAAGTATACGAGCTGACGGCAACAGCTGCTGCAGCAGCCACCACGAACATTGATAGCAGCACAAATAATTATACGCGGCATAGAAACTTGGAATATGCCACAGTGAATGCAGCAAAAACGTACGTGCAACAACAAGCGGGCACGGCCACAACAGCGGCGGGAGCGGCGACAACAACAAAAACCATCTCAACGCAACCGATTGCAACAGATTTGCATTATGTGACGCAGGCATCAGCAGCAGCAGGTGCGCCGCAACAATCAGAACAACAACAACAGCATGAACACGAGCACAATGTGGATCATCGTCGTTCGCGCCAGATGTTGGAAATAATCGAGCAGCAACAACGTGAACACCAACAACAACATAAATACCATCGTGAATCTCTGTTGCAGCAACAGCAGCAGTTAAAGCTTTCGAAATCATCCAATTCATATGCAGTGGCATATGAGAAGGATAATAACAGTTATAATAGACAAAGACATGGCGGCAGCAAAAACAACAACGGGCGTCTAACGTTTGGCGCTCAGGATGTACGCATACTCTATCAAGTTGGGGTAAGTCGAGGTTGAGTACATACATATGTACATATATCTATGTAAATATGCTTATTCTGCTTGAATTTATTATTGAATAAGAAGCCTGGAAAGCCTTGAATTTTGAGAAAAAATGAATCGAATTTTTTTGAGCGCGACACTTTCACTTATATCTTCAAGGAAATATGCTTGTTGAATGTCCTTGAATTGATTTATTGAGCGGAGTGAAGTTGTGCTTCGATAAAAGCATTTAGATTGGAAAAACAAGCGATTGGTTGTGGCTCAGAGCTTTTTAAGCTTCCCGTAGCGAGCTTTTTAAGCTTTCCATCGATTTTTAATCAATGTGCACAGATTAAAAGCTCTCTCTAACAAACACTGGTTAACATCTTAAGCATATCAGCGCAAGACTGCAGACTTTTTTTAAGCTTTCAGAACAATTTAAATCGGTCACGACTAAAACAAATCACACGAGAATGCTCTCTTAAAGGTTTTTAATCAATATGCACAGACTAAAACAAATATTGGTTTAAACAAGTAAGAAAGTCTAAGTTCGGGCGGAGCCGAACATTAAATACCCGGCGCAATTATTAAATATATGTTTTCTACCTTTCCGAAAGCTACCGCTACACGATAAGCCGGGGTGTATAAATTTTAAGTAAATTAGCGTCCTTAAATTTCGAAATATTGCAGTTTCAAGCATTTCTGAAATATACCGTTATATGAAAAGCGGTCGTAATTTAAGTCCGATTTCAATAATTTTCAACGCTTTGCTTTTATGTGGCAAGCACAATAACCATACCGAGTTTGGTTCAAATTGCTCGAACGGTTAGCGAGATACATATATGTGATCATAAGTGGGCGGTGCCACGCCCATTTTCCAAAATTGTATCATAAGCGTATTTCTTGGTAAAAAATTGTTGCAACCATCAATTTTTAATAAATAAGCTTTAATATTTACTGATTTATCGAGGATTTCGTATTTTTCTAAATTACCGTTATATGGGATGTGGGCGTGGTTATTGTCCAATTTTAAACATTTTCGGCCATTTGGTATATTGTAGCAGGACCAACAACTGTGCCAAGTTTGGAAGAAATTGGTGCAGCGGTTACCAAGATATACACATGTAACCATAAGTAGGCGTGGCTACGCCCATTTGCCAAAATTTTTTAATATTCTTATTTTTCGTCTGAAACTCATTGTAAATATCAATTTTGAGTGAATTATCTTCAGTAGTTACTAAAATATCGCACTTTTCGTATTTCTGAAAATTACCGTTATGTGGGAGGTAGGCGTGGTTATTGTCCGATTTCGCCCATTTTCAATACCATCCGTCCTATGCCCAAAAGAAGTCCACGTACCAAGTTTCGTTAAGATATCTCAATTTTTACTCGAGTTATCGTGTGCACAGACGGACGGACGGACGGAC
>NW_023458565.1:22553017-22607195 GCF_013731165.1 Rhagoletis pomonella
TTAAACCGCTAACTCTATATTTTAGTATCTGCTTATCTTCTGGAAAGTTCATTGATGATTGGAAAAAAGCCCCTATAACCCTAATATTCAAAAATGGCAACAAGTGCAATATCACAAATGATTCCGAGCTGATTCCAAAATTGTCTACAGTATCTAAAATATTTGAAGTAACCGTTAAAGAAAATTTAATGTTCGCAGGTCAGCTTTTGGATATTAAACGCCTGAGTAGCAGCCCCGCCTTCCTTCGAATATCGAATAAACCGGAGTTTTTGATTGAACAAACCTGGTTTTTTCATTTCATCCAAATCTTGACCTCCGAATAAAATTTTGTTGGTTTTTCGAAGTTTTACAGTTCAAGGAAAGCCCTTAAAATTTATGGGCTTTGAATGCTTTGCGCTTTAACGCTTTATTCGTCTTTGGCCGAGCTTCCCTTTGCATTCGCCTTCTGTTTTTTTTATGGCAAAAACGCACTCTGAGGGTTGCCATTGTCTCCCGAAGGGCGACAGCTGCTTGAAAAATCTTCTGTTGATGTTTCTGGAGCCAGAAATTGAAACAGGGATCTCCCGAGTCGCACTCTAAGCACTCGATTACGGGGGCAAGAGCACTACTGAAAACCGAAAAAATTAGGAAAAAATTGAATCAATATAAATCAGTCACCGACTTTTATTTCTTAAATCAATATAGATTAAAAGTCATTAACATTTTTCGCAATTAAGAAGGTGTCGGGAAACAAAAGTTTACTACGACTTATACAAATGACTTTTATAAGTATGATTGAAAAAATAAAGATCAACGCTGATTTTTATCTACATATGTCTTTTATGAATAAAAGTCTTCGATAACTGTTATCTAAGACACATAATTTAAAAATCAAAAATAACTGTTATTTGCGGATTATTTAGATAAAAATCAAAAATAATTGTTATTTTCGATTTATAAAATAAAAGTCAGAAATAACGGTTATTTAAAGATTAATTAAATAAAAGTCAAAAAATAAATGTTTTAAGGGCGATTTTTTTAAATAAAATTTTAACTATTACGGTTCCTGGTTTGAATGCCTAATTCTTGTTCTATGTGACATAAGGGTCCGATCGATTTAAGTGTGTGATTAAATAGAAACAGCAAACTATCTTCTACGCGCTAATAAAGTCTCCAAGTCTCACCCGTTTAATGTAATGCAACTATCGTACAAAAAATTATGCGAGTACTTCACTGAAAGATAATTTCCATACCGACATTTGCATAGCAGCAATGCAGCGGCTACTATTTATTATAACTTTTACTTCATAAATAAATGCCGCACACAGCTACATAAACTAAATTATGCGTGGGGTTAAACGCAGAATAATATCGCCAACCGACATCAAAGCAATTTGCATTGGTCAGAATAATTTTCACTACTTCAAATGAGTAGTGGAAATAGGTGAGCAACGAAAAGTGGTACCGTGGGCAAAGTAAATCGTTGTTATTGTGTTATTGCAGCTGATAATATTGCTTACGGCCGCCGCCGCCGCGCAGAAAGATGCTACAAAGTTTATTTCCACCGAATGCTGCGCAAAAATTTAACTAGAAAGAAAAACTTTTTTTTTAATAATGAAAGAAAAAAAACGAGTTCTAAGTAAAGACACGAAAAATGCCATGAGCGCATAGTGAACGAACGTACAAAGTTTTCTCCATCCATTTGTTTCTTAAAAGTGTGCGCGATGCTACTAAATTCTTGCAAACAAAAAAGGCGAAACAAAAAATTATGTTAAAAAACTATAATTCTTTACGGCTGCGACGTAGTATGCAAATGCAACTTGGCAGGTTTGCCTTCGTGCTGTGGTTGTGCGTTGTCGTGTTTACGCTGCTCGGTAGTCATTGGCGCTAAATGCAAAAATTTTAGCCACTGATGGAGTGTAGAGAAAATGCACAAAAGTAAATTTGCTAAGCGAGTTTTTTTTCGCTACTAATATACTTACTGCAAAACGAAGCTTGAACATTGTTGCTTTGAACTCTTTCGGGATGTTGCAGCAACATTGGTGGCCAGCGGGCAAAATCGTGTTGAAGAAAGTTGGCTTCTGGTGAGGAGTAATATTTCCACATTTGAATGATGTAAGGATGTTTTGAGACTTAAGTGAATGCATTTTAATGGGTGTCGATAAATTTGGAAAGTACGCTTGGTTCATTTGTAACTATCTTTGGGTACAGTAGAATTTTGACACCAAATAATTACTGTGCGTCACTTTCAATCTAAATAAATATCACTGAATTTATAAAATTTCACTTATTTCATTTTATAGTGAAGAAAAAGACTTCTTCGAGTCCAAATGTTTGTTTTTTTTTTAATTCCAGACAAAGTAAGCTAAAATTTTGGATTTAGATTTTAATGCGCATTCTTAACTACCATATTGTAGTTGAGAGAGTATTTTTTTTTAAATGTCCTTATGCTTACACTATCTTGCTTTTCCCGTTTTTAAAAAAACCATTCCCAACTATAACAATATGGGTATCAAATCAAAGAGAAAATTCTGTAGAATTTAAACAGATTAAATTTTTGGTTGCATAAGGACGAATGGATATGGAAAGTGTCCTTTAAAAATTTTGTTCTTGAATATCCTTGCAAATTTTTCTAATGGCCTTATTCATAAAAAATAAAGTATGTTTAAAGAGCTTTATACTTATTTGGTGCTCATATTATTATTCTATATCGCACTGAATTAAAAAAATTGTCAATCATATTTTCTAAAATTGAAAGTCCTTTAAAAAATCCTGGCGTCAGAGAGAAAATTTTAAAAGGCAATTTCACTATATTTAGTTTTGTATGTTTTGCATTTTTTTGATTATTGTCGCACGGTGTTATTTGTAGCAAAAATTGATTAAAATGTTTCGAGCAGAAAATAAGCGTTGTTTTTCTTTTAATGTATTATATTTTTATTCTAATAGCTTGTTTTAGTTTTTGAAATCTTTTATTATCTTTGTACATATAATAAAAAAATTTTTAATTTCAAATTTTTTATTTAATTTTACTTTTGTGCTGTGGTACAGCCGATTTCACCAGCAATTTAAATAAAAATTGATTTTTTTATTTTCTGTCAATTTCTATATGAAATTCAAAAAATTAAAAACATTTTTCAGTTAGTGGCTGTTAATGTTATTTTTTAATTTCCTTAATTTTTTTCTAAATTTTTTGGCATTTCTTAAAGATTTTCAGTTTTTATTTTTGGACTTCGGAATCTTATCGGTAATTTTCAACAATGCTTTGAACTTTTCGTATTGTACCCAGTAGTCTTTGGGATTTTTCGCAAATTTTTAGGTTCAAAAGTACTTTTCCATTAAAAGTTAGTTTTCATAAATGCCTTTAACATAAAAAAGTAAATATTAGCGGTTATATTCTGCAAAAAAAAAAATATTGCTATATGGTGTCGGTAATTTCTGCTCAAATATTCAAGATAAATGTTTTACTAAAATTGTTCTTCTCTAGTAAATTCAGGTGTTTAATATTGTACCGAAAATTTATAATACTTCTTCGTAAAATTGGGGGCCCATCATTTAGGACATATTCCACTCAGATTCACTATATATATATTTTTTTTACGGAGCCAGGTACAAAGCATACTGTGTGAATAGAATCGTAAATATAAAATGAGGCACATGGTTTAATATTAATGGATTAAATATGTATAGTGGATTAACAAAATAATCGGTTGATTTGCCATATTTTCTTTAAATTTTATCTATATAAAACACTTACAATAATTTGCTATATCTATTTATAGTTTCATTTTAAACATATCACGTTATTTTTTCTATTTTCAGGTATGTACGAGAACACAATCTTGATTATCTGAATCTCTTTATTGTAAGTATAAGAGCCAATTGTTCATACAAATTAGTAATCATAGTTTAAAAAATATAAAAACGAAAGAAAACTTAGTTTTAAAACAATCAAAGCAAAAATCGGCTCTATTAATTTAAAATCTTCTTTTCTTTGACCTCCTACGTTTTTAGTGACAAGCCGAGAAAAAAGTCACAAAAAGCACACTGAGTATTAGTGTGTCCCATGAGAGACTGCCGGTTAAGGCAGTTAAGTTAACCTCATGGAAAAAGTCAGCAATTACTAAAAGTTCTTTACCACATACAAATTTCATAGCAACTCAAATGTGGCTATTAAAAATCAGACCACAAAGAAGAATCATATTTTCTTCCTGTTCAAAGAAAAACCCCGAAAACCCTCTATTATACCTCTTAAATCAAAGATTTCCCGAATCCTATCTTAACATTTCATAATACCTGTCTCGAATTACTTGCTGGACCGCCACTTTGCGTTAGGAGAAAGAAGAATATTCCAAAAAAAACAGCATCGCTACTTAACTCTCCTATGAATACATATCCATAAATAATTTTAATAACTATTAGAAAATACAAAAACCAGTAAATGCACACTTACCCCGTTTAATAGCGAATAGCAAAATCATTGAGGCTTGCATCCTGTCACTTTGCCACTACAAACAATTGCAAACTTACATATAAAAATTTGCTGTCGACATGCAACACTGGACCTTTGACAGCATTGCGAACCCCATTGTGTTAACCTGTGTTGTTTTTGCTTGTTCGTTTTAATAATGCCTTTGTTTTTGTATAATTTGTCATAGTTGGTGTTGTCATTATTTTTGCGGTCGCCTCTCTTTTATTTATTGTTTATATTTTCTTGTTTGCTGTCAACAATTTTTGTCGTTTATGTCACAAAATGAGTTATTAGCAGCTACCGGTTGGTGGCAATGCGTGACATGCAATTTGTTGTTGCCGAGTGTGTTGACTTTGTTGGTTCCGCTTGACTCCTTTCCTTTTTGTGATGATTTTTTTTTTTAACTCGACTTACATATTGTCTAATTTCAAATTAATTTCATAATTCATATCTAATGAAATGCTCTATAGTGCAATAGATTTAGTAGAATTTCTGCGCATTTCACCCAAATTTTGTAATAATCTATATTTTTTTTTGTACTGCATGCCAAGATTTAAAATAGAGGGTTTGCCTAGCAATAATATTCAGAGAAGTGTATACTTCATTAAAATATAACCATTATCAGGATCGTTAGATCTAAATATCTGCTGAAACAAGTAATGCAGTCTGAACAATTGTAATCATCTTATTTTTAATATTTTTATTGAGCTTTGTACCACGATGGTTTATTAGGAAAAAATTGAAAAAGCAACAAAGTCTAAGCGGTAGAAGTTATAGCACTATTTCGGAGATCACCACATCTCCTCATCAGACTTCTTTTTTTCCAGACTTCAGCAGGAATCGAACCTGCGAATTCGATGTTCAAAGTCTGAAGCGTTAACCACTGAGCTATGTACATCCCGTAAACTCTTGTTGCTAATTAATTTTCCTTATTAATTATTATTAAAAAAATAAAAAATATTAAAAATAAAATGTTAACAAGCCACAATAACATTGACTCATTGTAATCATCGTTGCCTGAATAAAGCATTGTACGAGTATAGTTCTGTAGGCAGGATGACTCGTCGCTTTGAAGCTTCTGTTGGATAGATTTGTTTCAGTTAGGGATTCTAATTAGTCGCTTGAAAGCTCTTTTCTGTCTTTCGAAAGACGGAATAAAAGTACCACTTTAACATGGTGGAATATTATGGTTTAAATAATATAAATTATTTTTATAAAAATTAAATGAAATTAAAAAAGTATTTTTCTTTTTAAAACCTGAAAATAAAAAATTAAACTAAAATGAGAAAAAGAAAAAAAATAAAAATAAAATAAAAATGAAATACATTAATTAAAAAAAAAAAAGAAAAAATAAATAAGAAAGCAAAATGATTTAATTACAAATGAAAATGAAATGTTAAAAAAGGACCAAAAATTAACTAAAAAATAAAAAAATCCGCTCCCGAAGAATTTGTACCTTTGTTGGAGCCAAGTGATGTCTGATTTATTCATGTCCATTTGGAGTGCTTTTTATCAAAAGAACTTTTAACCATGAAAGTTGGCAAGGGATTTTTTTTTTGCAAAAATTTCGTCTTTTAGATATCTTACGAAATACTTTAATGTTTCAATTCGTTTTGTTAGAAAAATTTTGATTATGCAGTTTTCTAGCCCAATAAAATTAAGTATAGAGTGCAAGTTTTAAGTAGCTAAAAATTTTCGCTTATTTTTGAGATTTTTTTTTTGTCGAGGGTGTTGCGCATTTTCCTCCATAAGACGCATGAACAAAATCTATTTTTGTATGGTAGACAATGCGCAACAACCTCCGCATAAAAATTCTCAAAAGTCAACGGCAATTTTTAGTACCTTCTAAGAAATCAAATTAATAAGTTGAAAACTTCGAGGAAGCGTTGTTGGTTTCTCTTGCATTTTCAAAAGTTCCCTATAAAATTAAAAAAAAAAAATAATAATAAAAAATGATTCTTGTGGTTTCTGCTGTTGAATGAATTATATCTTTTATATAACAAATAAGAAAAATTGTAAATAAATAAAATTGTAAAAACGTGACGGTATTCATATTTTTGACGCTGATAATATCCGCTGAAATTGGTTATCTATTTTTTCGATTACATTTAGTCATTGTTTTATAATTTTTACTCTTTCGATTAAGAATAATCGTTATTTTTAGATTTTTATTTTCTTTCTTAATGTTTACTTATTTTTGATTTTTATTTTTTCGTTCATAATAATAAAAATCTTAGGCTTATTCATAAAAAAATTTGGCTTTAAAAAAGTTTTATAAATTTAAAAATGTATGAAAGCGTCAATTTATAAAGTTTTGTAAACCTACTTTATTTTTTATGAATAAGGCCATTAGTATTTAATGGTTATTTTCCGTCCCTTCCATCAAGTCCTCATCCTGATTCCTCAGCCAGCTTAAAATTTGTACTGAACCTTTTTACATGATCAACGCCAATACTTATACAAATTAGATACCATAGCGTATTCATACATCCGTTGACAACATCGAACTCTACACGAAAATGTCGTCAGTGACTTATTTGAAAGTTCTAATAGGACAATCTGTGAAACAACATCGAAGCCAACGCTACGAGATCCCGCCGAGAAATTGCACATAACACGTAAAAGTAGCAAGCAAGTGTATTGTTATTATTGTTTTTTTTTTATATGTCATGCCAAATAACGTTTATAGGCCAGTAGGCTACTTGCTATTCACACTTCCCTTTTGTTATCAGCAACGGTCATACGGCCATCAAACTGTTCTGGAAGTCATGAAAAGACAATATATATACACATACTACAAACACATTTTAAGTACTAAATACATGTAAACAATGCGATGTGCATATTGATTTTTACGACATACTACCGCCGCATTCGCATTCGAGAAATCGGCGAAAAAAAATCTTTGTAGGTAACAGTGATTCAAATCAATTTAATTTTATGACATTTTTGTGTGAAAACAAAAGATTATTTGCCAAGCATGCACCGCTCGTTGTGTGTCGTTAGAGCTTTTATGAACGTTTCAAACATGCACACACACACAGATGTACATATTCGAGTGGCTAACACTTTTGCTTTGGCTTTATCTGCAAGCCAAATGTAGAATCACACCACTTCGATGGTCACTAAAATATTCTTTTCTGTGGCAAATTAGAAATGCGAATTTTATTATCTGTACACTCACCAGTTCGGAAAGAATGCAGGGAACGGAACGGAACGGAAGAGTTGAGTGGCGTAGAATTTGCGTACCCTGCAAAAAATTGTGCGACTAATCTCTAAAGAGAGTATTCCGAGATTACTCACAATCGGGTACAATTGGGCATTAATTAGTCCCAGCTAGTCTATTTCGGGTACTAATGGAGGTTAATTAGTCTCGACTCATCCCTTATGGGTATAATTGGAGATCAATTAGTCCCCGTCTCATCTCTAACGGGTACTATTAACGATTTAATGATATGTACGCACTTAGTAAATGAAATTTCATGTGTGGCGTTGGCACACAGAGAGAGTATTCGCCTAACAAAACTGAGCGCCCCGGTTCGAATCTCAGCAGGCGCAAATTTTTATTTTTATTTTTTAAAAGTGAATAGTCGCTTTTTATACCCGTTCGGGTATAAAGGTGAACAATTAGTCTCTTCATAGGACATGCTCGAACAAAAGAGAACAGTTCAGTCCATATAAAGAGATCAAATGTGGTATTAGTCGCATGTTCCTTTGCGATTGCTCCCGGAATCATCCCGGATTAGTCGCATTTTTTGCAGGGTAGTTTTTGTTGTTTGTTTGTGTGTGTGTATATACGCATGTAGATATGTAACTGTGCCATAGCGGTTAGTTTGGATTTTTGAAGAACATAAGCAGTGTTGCCAGAACTTTTTGGGCCGACCGGCTAGATTGGCAAAAAAAAGCGGCTAAAAACGGCTAAAATGTTTTAGTGAAAATTCACATGCTTTATTTAAATAAATCGCAAGAAACGAAAGACTAGTTAACACCATTAATTTATATCGAGTGTATATTCCTCATCATCAAATGAATCACTATTGTATATATCACCTGAATTCATTAATTTTAAGAGATCGTCATCTACAGTAAAATTATGGCAGCATTTTTCTTCAAGTTTTAAACCGTATCTTATATATGTATAAAATAGCGTTTAACGTTTTAACGCACATTGGATTTCTTTGCTTAGTTTTTATTACATTCATTGAACTAAATATTCGCTCTACTTCTGCATTACTTATAGGCAAAACAAGAAAACTAAAAACTAGGTTGGAAAGGTCAGCAAAAGGGTTTTCTCCTAGGGCATTTCGAAATTGATAAACTTAAAATTTTACAGTTGAGTCTAAATTACTCCAGGTATGTAACGTTAACCGTTGCCATTGCATCTCTACGGATGTTATTTCGTCGGCATTATATTTGTTTTTGTTGCTGTAGTTGAACAAATACTTTTGGTTTAATTACTCTTAATGCATTTCCAACCGAAAAAAAGTAAATTTTTTTAGTGTGGCAATATTTGAGGGGGGCGTTGGCGTAATTCCTTTATTAAAGTGATAATAAAATAGCGGCCATTTTCTCGAATTATTTTCTCGGCTTCGTGGTCAAAAGCGTTTGTGCTTACTTTTGTTTTTAAATACTCTTCAAAACTGTGATAAAACTGAGGAAATGGAGCAAGGTATGGTTCCAACGGGGAGCATATAGGATCAAATGTGTCCGCGCTAATAACCACTAGAGAGGATAGATGCGAAAGTAAAGCATTGAGTTCATTAAAAATCTTCATTGGGTCTGCATTATTGCTTTCGAACAACTTGTTTACTTTTTACACCTGAAAATTAGGCAAATAGTAAAATCGGCTAAAAACGGCTAACTTTTTTTTACAAATCGGCTGCCGGCTAGATCGAATTTTCTCCGGCTAGTTGCTATCAAAACCGGCTAAATCTAGCCGGAAAACGGCTAAAATGGCAACGCTGAACATAAGCCATTCTTTAGCCATGTAGCAGTGTTATAAACTTTTTTTTTCTATTCTAACTAATAAGATGCTCAATTTATGACTATAGCTTATACATATGTACATATGTATGTATAGCGTACTTCCTTGATTTTTGCTATTCGTCATTTGTTTGCTTGTTTGTTTGTCTTTAAAACGGTTTGACCTCATATTTCACAGAGCCACACAATTTTTCTCGACATTTGTTTTTTGTTCTTACTTTTTTTTCCTTATACTGTGACTTTTATTGCTGATGCATTGTCTTATTAGTATTTTTAGTTTATTGTTATTGATGCAATAAATTTTCGTATTGGCATAACTGTACATTTGTATAGCTGTATTGTACAATATTCCATTTCTGTTAAGAAATATCGAGGGCTTATAAATATGGACTTATTCAATAAGGTCCGCTCTTCGAAGCTGAAAACCATACGCACCACGATCGTTGGCATTCAAGTCTTTCAAACAATCGTAGGGCAGTTTAAATGGCGGCGCCGATCGATCACTCGACATGGGTAGCTGCCTAGTTAGCTGTGACTAGCGCGGTTCTCATAAATAGCGTCCCATGTTATTGCTTGCATCAGACCACCAAATTCGATTGCGCGGACCACCATGACAATGCTAATTTTGAGAAAGCTATTTGGAACGACTTCATAGCAGTAAACAATAGCACCTTCGACTCTCTCTATCACCAAAAACAGACGTCCATATTGGGGAACAACAGCTCCGTAAGGTAGTCACTGCTGCAGTCGCAGGCTTCTTACCTGCCGGTAGGCTTACGCTAGTCTGCTCGAACTTTCCAGCTGAAGGGACTGCACTCGCAAACGAGTGTAACCATTTACACCAGGCTCATGCAGAGTTCCCCATATTTAGCGATTCGGCAATTGGTACTCACCGTAAGTGGTAGAAATGGAAAAAGCGGCTGAAGACCCGTCACTTCACCTCTAGTGTGAGTAGACTTTGGTCAACCTGGTGGTCTTTATATACCCCCATGAAGCGCGACGATAGGGTGAAAATCTGTAAAGACATTTCACCGAATCCGAAAAATACCCGCGCTATTGTAGCCGGCAGCTCACACAGCAGCCTTCGGCGGATAAGCCCAAACCACTAGTGACTAAAAAGCTGCAGCACCTCCTAAAACCCAGTGCTCCTTTTACCAGCGATGAAATTTGGGTGGCCATCGGCAAGGCAAAAACCTACAAAGCCATTGATCGCGAATGGCAATGCATGTTGATGCTGAAGCACTTGCGTACAGCGGGAGTAGACTATCCCTAAAGTTTTCGCTTCTGAAGTGTGAGAATCAGAGAGACTGTTACCACTACTAAAACCAGGGAAGCCAGCCAACAAAAGGGAGTTTTATCGACCAATAAGTCTAATTTCTCTAGTATTGAAGTCATCTGAGAGCTTACTACTCCCGTACGCGCCAACATAGCTTCCGTTAAGTGTGCAGTACCACCACCGCAATGGCATGAAAGCCCAGATAAATAGTGGCTTTAACCGCAATCTTCCTGTGACGGAAGTGTCCTAGAAGCATTGGACTTGTCAAAGGCCTTTGGCGCTTTTATGACACCGCTACTTTAGGGATGCGCTGCTCTCTTCCACGAAGTTCACATTACTAAAGTTAGTCTCCTAGTTATAAATAAAAGCATAATTAATATGGAACATTTAAAGAAAGATGCTCTTAAACTCACCAAAGCCACACGACATCTGTCAGAAAAAGTTTTACTCAACATAAATCTCAAAAAAAAGTGACAGATGGTGGGAAAAAGTACTCACATTTCGCGATGGAATAATTTTATTACCTAATTAAAGTCATAAAGACATTAATGATATTCTGCTGTGAGTAACTATACTCGCGAAGCTGGTTAAAATTGCCGCAATAATATTTAAAAAAATAACTTAAATTGCTATACTCAGCTAAATATTGAGTGTGGAAAAAAAACGTTAAAAAATCTGGAGAAAGAGTTGACACAAATTTCTGTAAGAAATGTCGAGGAGGCGAAGCAAACACTTCATTAATCTAAGTCGCAGCTTCTTTCCATTTATTAATAACTATGCACGTCGCGATGTCAAATGCGGGAATAACGCACACCTACAACCAACACCAAGAAGTGGCAGTCATTAAAACGGAACAGACAAAAAAAAAAAAGTGCGCGCGCACACACACACAACAAATTTTAATGAATGAGTTAGCATTAATAAAGTACGAAAAGTAAGAAATGTAAGATAAAGTCACAACTTAAATTTATGAAAGTCACTTAGCAATTCCGTGTCTGCAAGGTGGTGCTGGCGAAAAAGTTTTTTATGTTAGCTAAAGTAGCCAAAGAAGCGACCGGTGGAGCATCGTTGTGGTTAGAGTGCGTGACTATAATTTACGGGATTCTCAATTCGAGTCCAAGCACCAATTATAATAGAAAAGTTTTTGTTGCCTATTAAAATTAAAAGCCTCTCCTGATGAAATTTTGTCTTAAAAGTGCATCATGAAAACCTGTCGCCAAAATTAGGATGTGAAATTTTTCACAATACTACTCGTAAAAGAAGAGGGGTATCCACCGTAGAACTTAAAAATAATCAAAAACCAGAGTTATTCTATTCCGATTGGAGCAAAGTCCGAACACTGATTGGCTTACTTGGAGCGGACTCGCCCAGATTAATAGCTATCTCACTTACAGAGCAATTCAGGGAACTTTCAACTCACCACAGTTCTTCGAAAGACAAAAGTCTTTCGTAAGCCAATTTCAATTCTGGCAACTATCTTTGAAGCTCTGTTCTTTCTTTCGAAAGCCTTTTAGCAATAAGTTTTCTAAAAATTAAATAAAATAGGAAAATTTATAAATATGTTTTTCTCTTTAAAATAATAAGACTAAAAATATAAAGACAAATTAAAAGAAGAATAAAAGAATATTAAAAAAGAAAAAAAAAATTAAACCAGTTTTTAAAAATTAAATTTAAAAATTAGAAAATTAAAAAGAAGATGAAAATTAAATAAATCCCTAAAAAATTAAAGAAATTTAAAAGATCTATAATCTAAAAGTTAAAAGTAACAAAAAAAAAGTTTATAACATTGAAGTTAAAAATATTTTTCTTTTTAAAACGAAAAAGTCGAAAAAAATTAAATTAATCAGGGACCGTAACAGCTACAACTTTTATTATAAAAATCGCTTTTGAACAATTATTGTTTGAGTTTTATTTAATTACTCCTTAAATAACAGTTTTTTCTGACTTCTATTTAATAAATCCAAAATTTCCAAAAAAAATTCAGTTATTTTTAATTTTTATCTAAATAATCTGCAAATAACAGTTATTTTTGAATTTTATATAATACGTCTTAGGTACCAGTTATTGAAGACTTTTATTTATAAAAGTTATTAAATAAAATCAGTCATTATTTTTTAAATCATACTTATAAAAGTCATTTGTATAAATCGTAGTAAACTTTTTTTCTCCAACGCCTTCCTAACTGCAAATTATTATAATGACTTTTATACGTATGACTTAAAAGATAAAAGCCTGTGACTGATTTATATTGATGACTTTTAAGCATAAATTAATAAATAAAAGTCTTCAATAACTGTTATCTAAGACATATAATATAAAAATCAAAATTAATTGTTATTATTTATTTTTAATTTTTCATAAAAAAATTACCAAAAAAAAAAAGTTTTTTGAAATGAGATTCTCAGTGAAAAAAACAAATCGAGTGGCATGTACCACTTAGTTGTAGAACATTTCCTTCATAGTGAATTTTTCAATGAACGTTTTCATCAATAACTGTTATGTTCGATACCTGAAATCAATAAAGAGAAAAAAGATAAATTAGAAAATATATAAAATAGGTAAAGATGAAATAAAAAATATGGTTTTTCTTTTTAGAAAAATAAAATCTAAAAATTAAACTAAAAAATTTGATTGAAAGTAAAGAAATAATTTCCGCTGCCTAAAAATTCGAACCTCGGATCTCCAGAATGGCACGGCAGAGCTCACTGGACAGTGCTTTCTGACAACAGAGCTTTTCGCCATTTAAGTTGGCAAGGGAGCTTTTTTTTGCAATGCCTTCATAAGTAAACAAAATCTTTTAAGCTGTCTTGCCTACTGTCTTTGAATTGTCTAACAAAATACTTGCAACTACTATTTATAATAGCCAGAATTGCCGTGATAGTTAGATAAGCCCTGTTTTACCAGCAAAGCGATGCTGGAAAGCTGCAATCGCAAAAGGGCTATCGCTAATCTCGCCAAAAAGCACTTCGCGGGCACACAGGAAAAATATCATGTTTGCCTTGAAAGCAACAACGAATCCAACGAAGAAGGTAAGATTAGGCTAATCTAATTCAACACTTGTATGGCGGAATACTTCGGCCACCATGTTTTCTTCCCCGTAAAAAAAAAAACAAACCAATTCATCTTTCTGATAAACCGTTAAAAAATGTATTTCCAGAATTATGTTTATGTGAAAAGGGAAACTTTTAGAAAGCCAGTCTCGCCTAAAGGATAATAAACTTCTGATATTAGTAACAATTATTTGTTTTGAGTAGGTAAGTGTTCCAAATAAAGGCGATTCAGTTTCATGGTAGGGCAGGATTTAATGAATTTTTGCAAGCAGAATAATCGATTTTATTATGTCGCTACGAACATCGCTCCAATCGTTAGTGCCCTTTTATCCACTGACCACATGGCATGATGAACTTTATTTGATGTTCACTGCCAGCTGCACTAGCGATGACCGATTGACGACTGACGACTGACTAAATAAACATCTGAATAAATAAGCGAATGCATGACTGACTGGACTGACTAGCTGACGAACTGACTGCTTAAATTTCATTTTATGCCGTCATGAAATTGCTGTTTGAGAGAATAAAATTATGACAGTCATATAATTAAAATGTGAGCATAAAATGTGCCAACGGCACACGTTGCCGCCGACACGACGACTACTCATCTAAACTTTTGTTAGCGCGGCTGGAGGGCTGCAGGAGACTCTGCCCCATAAGCAGCGCCAACGTGCAACCACAATCTTCCGTTCCCATTTTGGCTAGGAAATGAAGTTGAAACTGTGGTGCTGCCTGCTGGGCTCGTTGCCTATAAGGTTGCGCGCGCTGTCTATTCGCTGTTGTCTACTACTAAACTATGTATGTATGTATGTAAGGTTGTGGCAGTGAAAATCACTACATTTGTTGCAACGCGCTGAGCATTCGTGGTGCATCCGTATGGAGTTGTGAGTTGCTGCTGCTGCTGCCAGTCGATGACGATGCCGAATGCCGATGCCGATGCCGATGTTGATCCGCTAGTGTTTCGCCTCTTCAACGCCCCCGTGCATCGCGCGCTGCATATTATCACCAGCGCTGTGCGGCACGTTGCCACAATTTGAATTTCGAATTTGAATTCAACTGCGTGCCGGCGCGCTATCGGTGGCGCTGTTGTTGATGGTGATGATGCTGCTGATGAGTTGGCTTTTCTATTATTCTTGTTGCTAATGTATGTACAACCAACCGACCTACCTACCTACCATTGTTGTTTTTGCTGACTGGCGCATTTTTCTCGCTAGTCTCTGCTGCTGTTGTTGTTTTACTTTTCTATTTTTTTCTTTTTTTTGGTGGCTTTATTAGTGGCGTTGGTGTTGGCGGAATGGTGTCGCGCAACCGCAACACGCCGCCAACGACTTTTGCATTGCGTCGCCGTGAGAAAATCCCAAATGTGCCAGGCGGCCCATGTACTTATGAAGGTAGGTATGTATGTATTCATGTGTGTGTGTGTGTATGCGCAAAGTATTTGCTTTTGTTGCGCTCCAGCAGCGCTATTGTTAGTTTTATTGTGCATGTTGCATGCGGCCCTAATTGGGCCAAAAGCGCATCAGCAATTTTGTTGTTGTTGTTGTTGTTGTGCACATTTCAGTGTGTGAACTACTTCATTGTAACTTCAAGCCAATGGTTTATTTCTCTTTTATACGATTTTCAACAATAGTTGATTTTTTTATGACTTTTCCCATAGCACAGCATTTCTTTTGCGTTTATTTTGTGTGTTTTCTTTTAATTTCCAGAAACTTTTGCCAATAAACTGCAAGTCGCGCTAAAAGCGAAAGTTTCACTGCCGCGCTCATTTATGTAAGCCTATCGATATCGTTTTTTTTTTTCAACATATAAGCAGTCAACCAGAAAAATAAAAACGCGCTATAACTTGTGTGGAAGAAACAAAGTTTTTATAAAGTTTTTTTTTTGTGGCTACCTATAGTTGCAACAACACGTGAAGAAATATGCACATCAGCAGACTGATTTTATGTTCCTCTTAATGTGTCTAATTAATAGAGATTGTTGACTGTTAAAAAGCGCAGATATGCGTCTATGAACAATGATTACTCGGGCTTGAACAACATCAAATTTCCTCTGAGGGAATCTTCGGTGTATATAATTTGTTTAAGCCTGACTTCGATATATCACAGATAAATGAATGTCATGCTAAATAAAGAAGTTAGATGAAGGACATTTTCGATATTCTAGCAAATATAGTTGAAAGTCTTTTGCAAGACAATTGAAAGATGCACTCAGAAAAAAGTCAGCCAAATATATTTCTCTCAACACATGATTTGGTAACTATAACCAAACAGTGTAACTATAACCAAATCATGTGTTGATATAAACATATTTGGTTGACGTAACTAAACTCTTTTCTCAGTGTGGTAGGCAAGATAGACTAAAAGATTTTGTTTATTCTGTCACGAAAGCCTTACAAAAAAGCTGCCTTGTCCACTTTCATGGTGAAAAGCTCCTTTGATGACAGAAAGCACTTGAAGAGGTTCCAAGTGGAGTTGAATAAAATTTCCATTACAAAAATGATTATGTATATATTTTGAATCAAATGTTAAATTTTTAAAACCAAAAGCATTTTATTTTTAGAATTATAAACAAACTAGCCAATCAACATTTTATAGTAAATAGTGTCAAACAACTTTACAGCTGCTAAAGCCCACTTTCCTTTAAAGAATCCGCTCAAATTTTTTCATTTCGCATCCACTGAGAGCCCAGTTTCTCTCATTCCTCTTTAGTTTGGAACAGTTTGGTGGGTTGACTTCTTTTAGGACCAAATTTACAATATTCCTTTAATCCACTCTAATAGGGCAGCTCTTCGTAAGACAAATGAAAGACAGATGACAAGATAGTTATTCTAGAAAGACTTTTGTTATTCTAGCACGAAAGTCTTAGGAAAAAAGCTCTCTAATTCACCACACGTGTTGAAAAGTGATTTTGAGAGAAAGCACTTGTATATCATTTAGCATATTTTTTTAATTGAATTAAATTTTAAGAAACTTATTAATGTAGTTTTTCTTTTTAAATCTAATTTTCTTTAATAGTTTGACTGTTATTGTTTTAAAAAGAGTATTAAATCATTTAATTTTTAGGAACTTTTTAATTTTTTTTTTAGATTTTTAGGTAAATTTTCTTTTAATTTTTATATTTTATTTTGTAAAAAGATTTTTTTTAATGTCTTTCACATTTGAAAAATTCATTTAACTTCTTTTTTATTTAATTTGTTATTCTTTTGTTAATTTAATTTTCTTGTAATTTTTTAAAATTATTATTTTAAAAAGAAACATGTATTTTTTTATTTAATTACATTTTTAGGATCTTATACAATTTATTTAATTGATTTTTTTGGCTCTTTAATAAAAATATTTTTAATCTAATTAAATCTTGTAATTTTTATTTTTTTTTGTGTAAAAAAGAAAATATTTTTTTTTTTATTTCATCCACTTTGAAATTGTTGTTTTAAATTAAATTTGTTACTTTTGTTAATTTTTATAATTTGTTTTTGTTATTTTCTACAATAAGTTTTCATTAAAAACGGCCTCAATCTCAATGAATATTGTAGAATATAATTGTTAAAATGCCATAAAATAACAAAAACAAATAACTAAAGGACGAGCACACCTAAAAGTTAAACATTCTAATAATAGAATTATTAACAAAAACCAACAACCACATGATCAAGTTTAAATAGCACTGGAATAGCTGCGCTTGATTGTAGTTGGCTTAACAAATGAAATAGAGGAAAAAGGCAACAAGAATTCACAAGGCGAACTTAGCACAGTGCGTAGGTATCGTAGTGCGTATCGTCGGTTCGAATCCTACTGAAAGAAGTCTGATGAGGAAATGTGGTGATTTCCGAAATAGCTATCACTGTTACCATTTTTTCAAATTATTGTTGCTTTTCTTTTAATTTTTAGGATCTTATAATTTTTTTTCTTTTTTAACAAAAGTATTTTTAATCTAATTTATTTTTTAAGTACTTTTTCCTTTTTTTTTTAATTTTGTTTTTTTTTTCTAATTTAATTTTCTTTTATTTATTGACTTTTATTGTTTTTTTAAGAAGAATTGTCTTTTCGCGATTATAAAACCCCTTTTATTTACCCAAACCCTTCTTTCGAGCAATACGTTTGTCGACTTTGAACCGTTTAACAACCCGGAAGCCTTCTTTGTGGTAACTCTCACCTCTTAAGTTATTTTTTTAAAGACCAATCATATCGCAATTTTGGTTGGTTTTTCAATAGTTTTATAAAATTTCGAAATTACATTTTTCAAAACTATATTTTTTTCTTTCATACTTTTTCACAAGAAAATAGGTATTTTGAACTACAATCGACAATCGAGCTGAATCCCTATTCTCCACAACATTTTTTTTTTGGAGTTTATTTATATTTTGTAGATACATTTTTGATGTACATATATAAATATTACAATGCATGTATGCAGTACCAACTCTAAAACTAATAATGACAAAGTATGAAAAAATTAGTTTCTGGCACAATTAAATTTCGAAAATTGTTTATCAAAATAAAAAAAAAAATGTATAAAAATAAAAATCGATAATTTTGCCATTCTATCTTGAAGTGGTAATAATTAGTAACATTTGAGTGAAAAAATGGTTGAAATATGTATATGATTTTTTGATAAAGTTATGGGTATTTGAAACAAAAAAATTTTCAGATATCGATTTTTATCTAAAAAAAAACAAAATAGCTCATAGGTCGGCCAAAAAACTTTTTCGAGGAAAAAGAAAAAAAAATACGGGTCTCATTATTTGGACCAACAAACAACATATTTCAGTTTCATCGAAATTAAAAAAAAAAAAAAACATGCCCGTACCTGACCGTCTTGAGATGGATAGCACAACGCTGAAACCGGTTTGTCCCAAAACCAAATTTGAGAAGGGATGACGGAAAAACGTCCCACAATACATCAACCAATTTTATATTTGTATCACCCTTTATCCACACAATTTTCCCATAGCCCGTGAACTCCGATAAAATAAAAGAAAATAAAGAAAATTAAATCGTCGACTACTTTTACGATATTCAGTGCATTTCGCAACAGCTTTTTTCACATCAACTTTCGCCTATGAAAAAATGCGCCATTCACCAAAAGTAAAAAATTTAAATCACAATCGCTTAATACGCCTGTATATGTATGTATGCAAGGGTATGTAAAAATCACTTTGCGGTATTTTGGACCGCAAACTCCATCCAAAGTATTACTCACGTTCTTAATTACCACAATCAGCAGCGGCAGCAGCGGCAGCAGCGGCAGCAGCAGCAGCAGCAGCATGCTTGAGGCGGCAGTAACAACAAAGTTAACTGTCACAGTCACGGCTGGCTTTGAAATATTGCCCACTTAGTTACCACACCGCTCATTTGCCTATCTATTTACTACACGTACCTACTTCCCTTATTGCCTGCAGCTCTTTATATTTATCATCTACATACATACATACCATACATACATACCTTATCTGTTGCGGTCGTTTTCGTTGGTCTGCCTTTCTCATCCGGCCTGTAAGATATTTCTTATTACTATTTTCTTTAAGTATAATTTTCGTTCTATTTAAAAGTGTTAATTTTCGACCCATTTAGGCTACGTTAACACCGAATAGGTATGTACATTCTAAAGGGTGTCAACATAAAAGCTAATGAGCAAAATAAAAATTAAATGAGATTATTGTAAGATTTCAGTGTTAAAAAAAAAAAATAAAAATAATAATTAAACACTTAAACTTCCTTTTAACTCAGTGCGCTTGAGAACTGCTTTCGGGGGGATTTATTTAGTATACTACTTCGTCATTATATGTACATACACACAAATATGTACAAACATACATACATGCAAAGCTATAGTTAAGCGTGTAAATGGCTAATAAAGCTTATACTAGCTGCAGTGTTCTCTAATTTACTAAGATTAATAACTGTAAAATCTTTAACACAGTTTAAGTACTTTACTTTTACTGCTCCTATTTTCACCGGAGAGAATGTCGATATAATAATCCACCTGGAAATTTTAATACTGAAATTATTCTTATGCATATTACATGGTTATTTAATCTCAAGTACATTATTAAGCAATTTATTTGCAAGATTTAGTTGGCGTTGAGTTGGAGTTTGCTTTCATTTAAAGCTTGGCTGTAATGACTTTGATAAATATTTCGGAAAAATATTAAGATTTACGTGAGCTGGACCACTTCGAAAATACTTCTAAAATGGATTTCTCTTATAAATAAAATTAGTTAAAATTTTTTTTCTCTCTAAAAAATCGCCTCAGATAGAAGAGTTTAAATCTTAAAAGGTCCACATAGAACTATTTGGATTGTTACCCATATAGTAATAATTAGTTTAAATTACACAGGCGGCAACCCTTGTAAAACAGCTCAACAATATTCGAAATGTTTACACTAAAGGTTTCTCAACAGTCTTTCGTTTAAAACCCATATTTTAATTTTTTTGATATAGCTTGCATATAATGATTTTAAATTTGACTTGAAACAGGAAAATTACAACCTTTTGAAGCCTCTTTCGCCTGACAGCTATATTGTAATACTCCGAGATACTTATTAAGCTAAAAAATTAACGTATTGGTAATATTTTTGTACCTACATAATTTGTATGTAAAGAGGGTACCGGTAGTTGACATAAATATTACCTCCCGCTAACAGGGAGAACAAAAAATATAGCTCGCTCTTTTTATTCTCAAATCATGCCAAGTAAGAGTAAGGAATTTTAAATACGGAGCGCATTCATTAATTTAGCTTGGTATTCCAGATTGTCTTGTGCTTGTAAACATACAAACATACAAATGTACATGCGTTACAATGTACATATAATACACGCATGGCTGATTAAAATTGTAAATTAAATTACTAACTTTCATCTCGTAATGAAGTGCACAAATTAAATTTTTGTAAGACATGCACACAAAAAAAAACATGTAGGACATGCGTAAGTGTGCGTGTACAGTATATATGTAAAATATTAAAATAAACAAACTTGAAAAAGAAAGGTATATTATATAGTAGGTTATACGTATAAAAAAGCATTGAAACTCCAATAAATGAAAGTGTAAAATTCTGTACGAATTAAAAATAAGCTTGGATAAATATTACTTTGACATTTAGTGCAAGGCATACACTTAGGAAAATAATAACAAATAGATAACTGAAATAGTGTCCTTTGCGAACAGTCTGCAATCGATAGTATGAAGATTTTTTTTTAAACATAAACAAATAAACGGCGGCATCCCTATTATTTAAGCCATTTTATAACAGTTGTAGCTTATCATTCGATTTTGAGAAATCTTCGATTCCCGTAACAACGTAGATACCATTTCACAGCATAGATTGTAAAGCTTATAAAGAACTTTAGCTTAACCTAAGAATTTTGCAAGCTATTCAGGTAGATACAGTGTTGTATCCTGGCTCAAAATCAACATTTTTCAAAAAAAAATTTCCGTTTCGGTCTTTACTTCTATCAAGTCTAACCAGATGAATTCGTCATTTATAAAGCTCTTTTAAACCTATTTTATTTTTTATGAATAAGGCCATAAGTTTCTGAAAATTAACTGAAATTTGAAAAAAATTCTTCTTTTTAAAACAATGAAATATAAAAATTAAATGAAAAAAATATGTTTCTAAAAACTAAATGAAAAACAAGTAAGAAAGTCTGAGTTCGGGCGGAGCCGAACATTAAATACCCGGCGCAAGTATTAAATATATGTATTTTCACCTTTCCGAAACCTACCGCTAGATGGTAGCCGGGGTGTATCAATTTTGAGTAAATTAGCGTCCTTAAATTTCGAAATAATGAAGTTTCAAGCATTTCTTAAATTTACCGTTATATGAAAAGCGGCCGTAATTTTAGTCCGATTTCAATAATTTTCAACGTTTTGCTTTTATGTGGCAAGCACAGTTTGGTACAAATTGGTAGAACGGTTACCGATATACATATATGTAAGTGGGCGGTGCCACGCCCATTTTCCAAAACTTTATCATAACCTCCTCTAAATTACCGTTATATGGGATGTGGGCGTGGTTATTCTCCGATTTAAAATATATTCGGCCATTTCGTATATTATATCAAGGCCAACAACTGTGCCGTATTTGAAAGAAATTGATGCAGCGGTTACGAAGATATACACATGTAACCATAAGTGGGCGTGGCTACGCCCATTTTCCAAAAATTTACAATATGCTTGTTTTTTGTCTAAAACTTATTTTAAATATCAATTTTGAGTGAATAATCTTCAGTAGTTACTAAAATATCGCCGTTTTCATATTTCTGAAAATTAACGTTATATGGGAGGTAGGCGTGGTTATTGGCCGATTTTGCCCATTTTCAGTACCATCCGTCCTACACCCGAAAGAAGTACACGTACCAAATTTCGTTAAGATATCCTAATGTTTACTCGAGTTATCGTGTGCACAGACGGACGGACAGACGGACGGACGGACAGACAGTCACCGCTTAATCGATTTCTCTTTTCATCCTGATCATTTATGTATACATTTGTCTATATCTATCTCGATTCGTTTTGCCTGTTATAAACAACCGTTATGTGAACAAAGTTATAATACCCTTGTGCACAAGTGCGCTCGGGTATAAAACAAGATTTTTTTTCTTTATATAATATCACATATAGCCTAAAAATTAAAACGATTAAGTTCTTAAGAATTTAATAAGATTGAAAAAAGAAATAAATTTTATTAAAAAAAATTAAATATATGAAATAAAAAATAATTATTATTTAAAAAAGGGGTATAATTGATTTATTTTAATCAGAAGAAAAAAATATAAGTTTTGAAAAATGAATTGCCTTAAACAATTTTTTTTTCTGTAAAACAATAGAATTAAATTATAAATAAAAATTCAACTATAAATGAAAAACATAAAAAAAGTTTCTAAAGAATGAATGGGATTTTCTTTTTAAAACAATAAAATATAAAATTTATTAAGAAAAAGGAAAAAAAAATCAAATATACTAACCAGAATTGCCTTCTTAATCTAAAGCTAAATCGAAATGTTAAACTCAATCGCAATCGATTCTTAACCTCAACTAATCTTAACTCTCAACCTTAATCTTAACCTTAATCTTGATCTTAATCCTAATCTTGGTCTTGATCTTGATCTTAATCTTAGACTTAGGCTAAACCTTGACCGAAAAACTTCTCAAAAATCAACGCGATTTTTTAGCCCTTTGAAACTTGCACTTCATTAAACTAAAATTGTTATGGGCTATAAAACTGCATACAAAAAAATTTCTAAAAATCAGAATAAAAAGAATAGAAGTTGAAATTTGATGAAAATTTGTTGAATTTTCCTAAATTTTGTATATGATTTAAAACTGTGATTTACACGGTTTTGGTTAAAGCTTAGACGACATTTTTATATAAAATAACAAAAAAAAAATTTGCTGGAAAAATATTGCGAATACATATATGAAGAAAATCAACAGGTGGTCACTTATTTGAGTCACTGTACATATAATATACTGTACTATATACGCATATTGGGGTGTACCCAACCGAGCACTATGAAGTTTCGTTTCAAAAGCTTTTGATAACTGAAACCTATCGGCTTGTCGGCATACATTAGTGGCACAACATTTAGATACAAATTTTTCTCGGTTCTAAGTCTGTCTCTTATGGAACGAACATTTATTTTTTCTCTCATGCAAAAAATATCCATTAATTTTTCTTTCCGTGTACTGACCAAATGACTTTGGCTACGCTGGCACAGCATTGATAAATTTCTCAAAAAATCTCAAGAAAAATTCAAACCCAGCCATTGTGCTAACTTTTCAGATACCCACCAAAAAAAAGTTCTGCAAAGCAGCTATAGTCACTTGGCCAACAAAGCTACCAACTACATTTGTGCAAGTACAAGTGTATGCATGTTAGCGCCTAATAACAACAGATGTTGCCCAAATTGCCATGGCCACCTTTTCACTTGCTGTTGTACTCCAACTTTTCTTAAAAATCACAAAAAAAATAAAATAAATAACAAAGCCAATGAAAAAGTATGCAAAGTAGTTAACCAAAAAACACAAATCTGCTAAATGTATCTCTCTGTTGCTCTGATGCTTCTTCTGGCGCTGCGTAATGTCCAAAATATTTATGCTAAACTTTCTTTCTTCGCTGTCGCTACTATTACTACTTAGTTGTTTTAGTGTAGAAAATTCTGCCGCAGTTCAGTCGCGCAGTGGCCCGTCCCGTTCACATGGGATTGCCAAAAATAATAAAAATCTGGAATGGGAAGTAAAAGAAAAAAAAAAAATGCTAGTAAATATGCAGACAGTCAAAATAGTGGCAAAAGTCGAAAGTTACAGCCGAAATAGATGATTAAAATTAAGCGAATATGTATGTGTATGTGTGGCAGATAGCGTATTTGTTATTTAGATAATATTTTCTGTGAACACTTTTACTGGCGTATTTGGTGGCCACTTGGCTAGCTGGTAGCTGTCGCTTTGGTTGGGTGATTCGTTGAAATTTTTGCAATACCCATTTACAGTCATAGCCAGCCGATTTAATTGTCAATAGCGAGTTGACTTTCTTGAACATTTCTTCAACGGGAAGTGCGACCAGGAACTGTATGCTCTAGTGTATATGTAAGTGTGCAGTGTAGTGAGAAGAAAACGAAAATTTGTATGCAGAATTCATTACTAATAGATATGGCTAAGTACTCAAGTACCTTTAGGCACTAATGATCTTCGCTGCATTGTTTATTTATACATTTCGCGAATAGCTGTAAATAAAAGGTGTTGCGAGTTTAAAATTTCACACGCTCCAAGTGAGAGTGACTTTGCCTAGCCATTATCACATATTTATTATGAAATGAATTTTAGGTATATATTTACTAAAAAGTCCAAATAGGGATTACTGGTAGAAGAATCTCCATCACAAAGGTAAAAGATGATCGAAAAAAATGAAAAAAAGCGATTACATTTTTAAGTCTTTTATGATCTAAAAAATTAAATATGGGTATATCAAATCTGGCATTACGTGACACTTGTATGTCAAAATTAAAAAATAAAATAAAATAAAAAGTCAAAATTTTAAAAAGGTTTTTTTTGTTTAGATTTCATAGCAGTTAAGTGGTCCCTTATTCAGTAAAAAAATACAACTGTTGGTAGTGGTACAAAAAAAGAAGTAGATTTTGATTTCGATTAGAAAATTGCAAAACTCTGCAAATTAGGCAAGACTATTTGTATAAAATCTCTTGTTGTAATATGAGAAATATCCAAGGTTAATTTTGCAAATTTTTAAATGCAGAAATCTTTTCTACTGTATTTTTAATCTGCTGAATTATCTGATGTGACGTTACCTGGCTTTACGTTGCTTAAATTTCCGTTGAAAAAGTTTTGTTAATATTGTTCTTGAAAGATTTTTTTAACGGAAAGAAAACATGCATTTTATGTCGAAGGCACTTTTTTATTTAGACACGAGTCCCACCAGCGCACAGTGCTTCCCTTCCATATAAAATGTGGGAAAAATAGGTATATGAATGGATTTAAATAAAAATTGGCTTTTTAGTAAAATTGACGACGCTGAATTCAAAAATGCAATTTGTTTTGGACAACTCTTATACTTTCACTGTAAATGCAGTTTACCACAAAAAGGGAAGTGTCAAATGACAGGGCTTGGCCCGTAGATGTGCAATAAAGTTTTATTTTTTTTTTTTTAATGGGTTACCACCTGTTTTAAATTTTATTAAAATTATTTAATAAGTTAATTGAACTGGATATTACAATATGGGTATCAATTGAAATGGTTTGCAAATGCTTTACTTCTAAGCGACACGTAGAAAGGTTGCAATATGTTTAAAAAATCAATTTCACTCTAATTTAGGGAATAAGGTAACTGAAATATGTACATCAATAAGGATATCAGACAAGAGAAAAAATTGGATATATCTAGCAAGAAATAAGTGAAGAGTAAAAACATTCCTAAGTTAATTTAAGAGTCCAGTAATTTAAAGCAATGTAATCAGAACAAATCACTGATTAACAAGGTATGTATTTGTAATAAAACAACAAATACGATGTCTTAAACCTTTGGTTTGACACAATTGTTATTTTAGATTAACTAAATTTGACTTTACAATCAGGTGGCAACCCTCTTCGTAATATTTTCAAGCTAAAACCTTCTTAAATATCTTTCGTCTGACTCCCATATAGTGATACCTATCTATTTCAATAACCTTATTCCTTTAATTCAAGTGGGATTTGATTTTTTAACCGGTGGCAACCCCCCACATGTACCCATCTCTTAGTAATTAATTTAACTAGTTAAATAATATTAAATACATTTTTAAACAGTTGGCAACTCTCAAAAAAAAAACAAACCTCAATTGCCTACAGGTCAAGCTTTTTAATCTGACACTTCATTTGTGAAAATAGAACGAATCGTGCAGATCTGATGGTACTGACAAAGAATTACAAAAAAAATGATTTTATGCATTAGCAAAAAACGCATTACTTCAAAAAGTGCAAAAAGTAGTTTTTTTATTTCTTATTTCGAAAGCTAAAACCCCGTACTATTTAATAAAATAATAAAAAATAACATATTTTTAAACATATCTTTTATTCATTCCATTAAAATATTCCTTTTTTGAAATTTTGTTTAAAAAAATTGTTTTTTTCTGGAATATCGCAGGGACACCCTGTTTTTAGTTTTATTCCAAAATTTGCTCTCTACTATCTATATGGAAATAAAAAACGTCAAGCCAACATTTTATTTCAAAGAATGTATTTTTGACATTTGTTTCCGTGTAGAGCTTACGCATGGCTATGCTCTTTTTAAAATTCTTAATATAAAATTTTTCGACTAATGGTCCTGGCCTGTTTAACAGTTTTATCTGGGTGTGGATTCCATGAGAGCTTTTGATAAAGGGTTACTCCTAGATATTTGATCTTCCACCAATTGGCGACTACGTTTAGCATTAGCATTATTTAGGAGGTTGAAGATAGTGTCTTCGAACAATGTTATTCGCATAGCTCTGAACGTCGAATACATTTCCACTACTTCGATGGACCAGAGAAGAGGGCAACCTTCCGTAACTAAAAATCTGACTCTTTTCAAAAGTCTTCGCAGTAGCTCAGTTAGCTGTCCGTCGCAAATAGACTGCTAAAACGTAACATAGTTGTTGTATTTACATTATTATTTTTTTCTTAAACTTTCTCACTGCATTTCAAACTACATACTACCATTGCCACACTAGATTTTGCTATATTAACTTAGTTGCCAGCGATTACCCAATTATCAAAGTGCTGCTGTCACTGTTTTTGGCCAATTCGTTTGCAGATATCTTCTTTACAAATGCCATGTAACTTCAAAGGCAAACAGTTGGTGAGAACTTCACTTAGCTACACTTAAATTGCAATTGCACTTAGATGCGCATTATGTTCTTATAAATGGGTTAAAGAGTGAAATAAGTAGTGTACTTTCAATGTTAAATTCGTATAAAATGTTAACATCTTGAGTATCATAGTAACAAGTTCGCGAGAAATGTGAATTGAAAGCTTTTTTAGACAAGTAATTTTTAAGAAAAAAAAAAACAAAACCAACTTCAATTCTTATAAAAAAAAAGAAATTATAATATCGTTTATTTCTTTATGACCAAATGATCGGATCTAAACCAAATTAGTATGGGACCATCCTTGAGGCAACACCTTTCCCGCTAGAAAAGGAATTATCGCAATCGGTTGACGTGGTCCAAAGTTAAAAAAAATTCCGGCGAATTGATAACCTTCTCCTTTTTCTAAGTTGGTTAAAAAGTAAAAAATAGATTAAAAAAAAAAACCTGATTGCTACTCATAAAACAGAGAAAAGTTTCTGAAGCCTCTATTGTGCAGGGGTACTTAATATTGGTCACAAATGGTTCTACTAACTTGCTGCGAAGCCCGAAAAGATGTAGCTAGTTCTGTTTACCAGAAGATCTAATGCCCAGCTTCCCTCGACAGGTGAGCCGCTTGTGATCATTGGCAGGGTTCAGTATTTGGGCGGGTTCCTTGATAGACAAAAAAAAACACAGCAGTTGCTTGTTATGTTCCAAAAGTGCCTTGGTGAAGCGATACGGCCTCTTTCACTAACTTCCACAGCCACCTGGTATTTTCCTACTCGATGAGTTCAGCCTTTAGTTTGTGCTTGCAGGAGATTAGAGGTTTCCCCCCGTATTTTGAGTACAATTCGAATCTATTTTGAGTACAACTCGAATCTATATTGAGCAGATCAATGAAAAAACTACATTCTTGAAATTTGATAAAAAAAAAACTTTTTCCTTCGCAGTCATAATATCAGCAAATATAAATTTATTCACAAATAAGCCATAAAATTGATTAACACTCATGCGAATATAGAAATTAAATAGCCGTTGTGAGGAGCTAAAAAATCAATTAGTCTTGCGGCTGACAACATAATCTGCATAAATTTTTATTTAACTCGGCACATAAATATGTACACACACATACACAGACATAGCCATAGAAAAGCTAAGTGCTTACTGATTTTCCCCCAGAGGCGGCCGAGTAATTCATCAATTTTACAACAGATTAATACAGACAAAATTTCACTTTCCTTCGCATGCTAGTAGTTAGCAATCAAATCAAATATGTAAAAATAAAATAATCATTAGGCGAAAAAATACAAAATATGCAAATAAATAAACTCAAAAAAATTCGCTTTGCTACTTGTAGCTTATGGCCAACATTTTTTGTATCTAACCAAACATTATCAGCCGAAGAAAAAAAAAATTGGCATAAGCTGAAATTTCACTTCCTGCTTAAAAAATTTCTTTTATTTAGTACGTTCGCGTGCGCCTCACCCAGCATTGCTACGCCCATTCTTATATGCAGCACATCTATTTAAGTCACGTTGACGTGCAAACATTATAAGGCAATGCATAAAATCTTTTAACTTTAATCGCAGAAGTTCGTGAAGATCAACCGGTGCTCACTTTATAAGTACCTACGAGTATCTAGTAACTTGATAGATAACTCTATTCCGACCGACAATGACCTACAGCTAATTAAAAGCAAAAAATCGGTGGCGATTTAACTTTAAATATATGCATGCAAGTCTATAATTTACCCGAAGATGAAGTAGGTATTTACGAATCAAGGCAGCACGGCCGCGGCAAGTGAAAATAATGCTGGCAAGTGAAAATAATGCAAAAGCGCAAGCACGCCGCACAAACTCTAAGCGGCTGTCACTTATCAAGCCAGCCAAGTAAAGGTAGCGTATTGGCATCACTAAGGTTTTAAGGTACTAAAGTACTAAGCAGCTGATTAACAGGCTGTCTAGCTGACTGGCTGGCTGGCTGGCTGGCTGGCTGGCTGACTGACATCAACTCTAATTATGCAAATGCGCATGCGGCCCAGCAGTATTCATGTATGCAGATATGAGCACCTATTTTCGAGCACAATACTTATTAGGAATGAAGGCATCGCAAGAGGACTCCAAGGATTGTAGTAGTAAAATTAGTAGCATTTATTTAGTTGGCTCCTTTTGATCCCAGCCATAGTATCTCGGTGTGTGCGTATACCTACATAGATGTGCAATATTTATTTTTATTTTGTATACTTACATATCACTACCTTGAATTAGGTCTGTTTTACATTTTCGACTTTGTATAAATTTAGGAAAGCAAAAAAGCAAAACTTTAGAAAAAACCTTGCCGATCACCCCATATTGAGCTCTTAACTGCAGTTGAGCCTTTGGTGGAAATAGGCTATTAGACATAATAGCGATCTCGTATGCCCAATAAGGGAAAGGTAACATCTTTCAGAACTGCTAAGGTAGAGAATAGGTCCTTCCAGCGCTAAACTCGTGATCTATCTTCTAATATATATAATACGCGATGGTATTTTTTGTTCAGGATAAAAGATCTGTACCGTTCGCCCGATTTTCAAAAATGAGATGCCAAATTAAAGCGCTTCTTCTGTAGATGTGCAAACTGGTTTTAGTTTTTCGAAAAGAGTTGCCACCTGTTAAAAAATTAAATTCAAATTATTTAATAATCAAGGCCATCAAATCCGCACCGTTCGTTCGACTTTCCAAAATGAGGCATCAAACTATGTAAAAGCCTTGGACTGAAGATGTGCCATAAGGTTTTGCTTTTTTGAAAAGAGTCTCCACCTTTTAAAAATTTATTTTAACTTATTTAAAAAAATAGGTCAATTATTAGAATCTGGGTACCAATCGAAATGGTTTTGAAAAGCCTTGTTTCTTTGCTGAACTATAGGAGGGTTGCCAACTGTTAAAAAAATCATATTAGGTAAGAGAAATATGTATCACCATATGGGTGGCACAGGAAAGGGGTTTCAGAAAGTAGGAGTTTGAAAATATTTTTAAGCGGGTTGCCACCTGTTCGCAATGTCGAATTTAGTTTATTAGTTATGTTCACAAGTTATGCGAAATATCAAAATATCAAAGGAGCCTTAAGAAATCTTTAGTTTGAACGCTAAGAATGTTTTTTTGAGGTGTCGGAAGAGGTTTGCCACCTGTTTAAAAAGTTAAATTCAAATTATTTAATAAGTGGGGGTGGGGTCGAAATGGGGTTGAAAGGGATTTATTCCTGACCTTTATTTAGGAGGGTTGCCATTTGTTCGAGCATATATATCACAATGTCATATGAAAGAGATTTGAGGAGATTTTGTTTTGAGAATACTTTTGAAAAGGAATTTCAAAAATGAGAGTTCAGATTAGAGGCTTTAACCTGTAGATCTATGATAAGGTTTTATTTTTTTTAACTAAGATCTTATTTCACTGGTATAGGGTGATTTAAAATTCGTTGAAATAAAAACATGCACTATGCGAGACTGCTCTTCACTTTGAAACGGCTGCACGGTTTTGATGAAATATGGGACTCGGATCTCTTATAACTCTGACTAACATTTGGAATATTTTTTAAGTTTTTGAAAATCAATTTTGGGCGTTTTAACGCCATGCGGGTTCACTAGTTTTATTTAACCTTCTGAAGGCTGGATTGCAAGATATTTATTGAGATACTTTCATGCAAAGTTAATTCTAAAGGCAAACTAAATATAGTATTTCCTATGATACTACGAATCTCATAAAATTCATTTTGCCTGAGAAGGCCTCCAATAAAATTTTCCAAAGAATAATTCTCTAGGCCATTTTAATTCTCCCACAATCTTCCGAATTTACTTTTTGACGGGTTTCTGGAAGTAGCGGTCAAAACGACCCTTTCAGGCGGGAGCTGATGGTCTAAAATATTATACAAAAATATTTTTCATAAAATTTTACTATATAGGTCTTAAACTTTAATTTCGCTCATACATTTATTCTAACCATTTCTTCCACTTCTTTGAAAACTACTTAGCTCGGGACATGAAAGCTTTAGTAGCCCATAAAATAAAAATGCGAGCCAACTTTTGCAAACCCATCAATTGTTTTATTACTGGATAGATATACTTTCAGAAAATGTTAATAAAGTCCGGAATGGTTTCGTTTGTCTCACAATGTAATCGTTAAAAATTTAATTTCATAACATTATTTTATGCAACAAAAATCAGGTCTGTAACGAAGCCTTGGACAGTCGAATGTACGCATAGCAAATTGTGTACATCGTCACTAGTGCTGCATTCGATTTACACATCACAGGCTATAGTCATTTGTGCCTACGCATTTACATGCGCGCATTAGGGTGCATCAATCTCCATAGATACACACAAAAAAAAAACATTACAATTTTTCCATCAAAATTATAATATTGATTATATTTTAAGACTTTCGCCAGATAATTTCGGAAAATTTTTAAAATTTAAGTGGGCCTTCAAAAATCAGTTTTTTTTATCAATAAAATTAATTTTAAAAAATATTATTTCCGAAAAAATCACGTCAGATAATGGAAAAGTTTAAGCTTAAAAGATCTGCATACAAATGCTTTAACAATTTTACCAACGAAAACAAAATACTAAGATTTTTGGAGATATTTTCACATCGGTCTGGCTCACGTAAATCTTAATATTTTTCGAAACGTTTCGGCGGAAGTCTTAAAATAAAACATATTTTATAATTTTTGGTGAGGCAGCCTAATGTGTATATATCGTATATATACTACATATGGTATGTAGGTGTGTCCTCCCTTAATTACTATGTAAGTAGATACAACAAATAACAATTTCAGTTTATTTTCTTACCAACCAATAAGGGCGTTTTCAAAGCGTTGCAAGGTGGAGTCAGCATGCAACCATATCCACCTTGATTTTTCAACGTCAAGTAACGCAGTAATTTATGCTGACAACTGAGTGATTTTATAAATGCATTTAAATTTTTTATTACCAAATTAGTGGTATCTATAGATTTTAGAGTGTCTACCAGTTAATGGGTTTTCTTCTCTCAGCTTAGGCGGTTAAATAGCAATCTTGGTTTTATAATTTTGACAGATTGCTTCAACAAAATTGAGCGTTAGACTTTTGTGCGAAGTGGTATTTATTATATGTTTGCTGAAAAGATGATGGATTTCTTTATCAGAACATTCTGATGACTGCAGAATGTGGTCGGTTCTCCACATCGAGAAACTGATGATACTGAATGTAGGGGAAAAAATGTCAAGAGAACACTTATAAGTTGAATAGCCAAAAAATTTAGTAATGAAAAGTTTAATAACTCATTAATTTTTCAACCGATTTTTAATCATACACATTTTCTGTACTCATAATTAAACGTCCTTCATTAATGAATTCAGAGTTATTATGGTTTCTTTATGAAAAGAGTGCGAAAAAACTTTACAATAGCTGAAAAAAGCTAAAACAAATTCTTTCTGTTTAAAAATTCTGGCAACCCTATTCTGGTATTATATTCTCTGACGAGTCCCAGTTTTCAAATGCAGGAATGGGTTCGGAAAATCAAACTGATCCCGGCTGAAAAATACTCCGCACCCGCATTTGGCTGCCGAACATAACTTAAACACATATGAACTTTCGGTAAGGGGCCTGCAGAAGAGTAAAATATCTGGGCGTCAGGCTCAACCCCAAATTTAAAATTTAAATTTTCCTAAGCTTGACCCGAAAAAGACCTGTACTAGTCCCGACCTGGCTCCGAATTTGTCCCGAAATGGTCCAGAAAAGTCCTGAACTAGTTCCGTACTGATCTCGTAGTGATGCCTTAGAAGTCCAGATTAGATTTGTTTTCATTTGTACTACTTCTAAATCCGTCTTAGTATACGCGCGATGGTTAACTTAATTTTTGCTCACGCCGGGAGCAAAACTATGCAACGAAAAGTTTTAACGGAAGGGTCCAGAGACTCCAATGCCTCGGCAAATCAGGCGGTGTGAGGCCATGAAATGTTCAATATGATCTTTCGTTTAAAGCCGTCTCAAGTCGTCTTAACTGGAAATTTAGGGAGATAGTACTTTGGTCTTTGGGCATGCTGGGGCGATATATATATATATTTTTTTTTTATCTATGTCACCGCATAACTTTGGACCACGCCAACCAATTTCGATAATTATTTTTCTATCGGAAAAGTAGTGTCTCCGAGGTAGTCCCATACTAATTTGGTATAGCTCCGATCATTTGATCATGAAGAAATTAACGGTGTTCCTAAATTATTATCTGACAATTGAAGTCGGTTGTGTTTGTTGCTTCAAAAAAAATTGTTTATTTAATAATTACTACTTTTTTATGAAAGTATAGCTTCATCTAACAAAAAACATGCAAATAAAAATTTTCGAACTATGCATAATAGACTGCATCACTCCCCATACAAGAAAAAAATCGGTACTGTGTTTTTATTATGTATTATATTTCGGAAAAATATTAAGATTTACCAGAGCTGTGCCGATTTGAAAAGACTTCCAAAAATGGAACTTCTTACGAATAAAAAAAGTTTTTTTAAAGTTTTTTTTGAAAAAATCCCCTCAAATGACAAAACGGTCTAAGCTAAAAAAATTTACACAAAAACATTTTTAAAAAACTTGAAAAAAAATGTAACGGGAACGTGATAATGAGATTTTTGATGCTATTTTTTAACTTCTTCAAAGATTGGTATAAGAAAAACTTGAAAAACTGAACCTAAACTCTGTGAGGTATCATTGGAAATGTATTTTCTCACCCTTTGTATTTCTTTGCTAATAAACTTATTCAAAGGATAAAAGAGAATGGTAGGATGAACGAACATAATTCAAAGTTGAATTAAGAGGTGTTGGTATTTGAAAAATAAATAAAAACAAAAATAGGGACACCAGTGACTTTTTTGTTTGATAGAAATAAAAATATTGGAAAAAAACCTTTCTACTGGGATCCCATAAGTCTGCATCAGAATAGTCTTGGCCCAGTTATTTAAGTTTTTCGTAAATCAATCTTTGGAAACAGTAAAAAGACTGCATCAAAAATCTCATTATTACGATCCCGTTGAAAAGATTTTTAAATATTTTTATGCGGATTTTTTTAAACCTAATCTGTTTTTTCATCTGAGGGGATTTTTTTTAAAAAGCTCTTTAAGAAACTATTTTTATTCATAAAAAACTCCATTTTTGTAGGTATTTTCAAATCGGTCCAGCTCACGTAGATCTTAATATTTTTCCGAAATATTTTGGTTGACGTCTTAAAATATAATACATTTTGTAATCCCGGCGGAAAACCCGCAACTTTTTTTTGGTGATGCAGTCTAATGTATAAGATTTATAAAAATTCGACAAACTTCAACCAATTTTCATTAAAATTTCAAACTTTTTATACAGAATTTCAAAAATAGCTATGTAGGTAAAAAAAGTCGTCGACCATACTTCGTATGGATGGAAATGCGTGACACCAAAAAGAAATTGCCAAAAATCAACGGTAGGTCCTAGATACTTCAAACTTTCACTTCATTATACTAAAATTTGACGGGCTACAAAACTGCATATGAAAATTTTATCTAAAAAGTCTGTTCAAAGGCTTGAAATTTATATGAAACTTTGTCGAATTTTCCAAATTTTTGTACAAAGTTTGGAATTCGAACATAGATAGGTCACTTCCATAAAAAAATTTTTAAAAACATTAATTAAAAGAATAAATAAAAATAGCGAAAGCTTGTTAAAATTTTGCACCCTATTGGTTTGCCGGCCACTGTACGTACTACTACTATTTTCATTCATATTTTATATTTCAATTAATTTACTTAAAAAAATCTAACTTCGTAGTTGTCCTCTTGACACAATTTAATACAAATTTTTTCCGCTTTCTCAAACTGCGATAACAAACAAAAGACTTATGAAACGAACCTGCTGAAAGAAAAAAATTCAATCGCAATCACAGCAAATTGTTTCAGTTATAATTAATTTGCTGTAAACACTAGAAATTGCACAGTAAATATGTATGCGCATATGGTACCGTCTGTAACCACCAACGCTACTGCCGTGCCGCTAAAAATATATATATATATATATGTATTATAAAACCGCAAAAGCTTCCGTTGCTAAATAGGCAAGGCTGTTTAGAACAACGGCGTATATACCAACAGCATAGTTTAAATAATAAAATTAAATGAAAATATTTGTGTAAATAGAAGAAACGGCATAAAAAAAAAATATATCTGTAAACGGGTACGCTACACTTAAGATATTATTGCTGTCCATGGCTAAGTGTTAGCTCACCGGTCGTTCAGCCCATAACTGCTTATGTCAGTGCGTATAAAACTATGTGTGTGTGTGTGTGTGCGTTTGTGTGGTTCATAACATTACCGTAATATGCTCGTATGTTACGGTATGAACTAAAGTCAACATGTCTATACATATTTATATGTTTTTGTGTGTTTTATATATATGTACATATGTATGTATGTGCAATGCTGTGTACGTCTATGAAGAACTTTTGGAAGCGGTCATAGCAGGCGACAGGTTTTTTCGCTAAATTCACTTACATACATACATGTAACCATGCATAAGTCACTGTACTGCGGTGACAAAGCGTAAACTAGTAAAATAATAAAAAAAAAAAAATTAAAAGTCGCACTTTTTTTAAGCATTTTCTTCTTTTAATTTTTTTCTCGGCGTTTTTAATTAGCCACAATTCTAGGGTCATTCATTACATTTTTTACTGTTACAAATGTTTTGATTACCTCATGCAGCTTTATTTAATCGCCGTAACTTCTAATGTGCTACTGGTTTTGTCACTTTATGTCATTCTTGTTGTTTTTTTTCTAATTATCGTACTTTTATTTTTTATATTCTTCTTATGTGATTTGGAAATGTTATGGCGGCGACTGCATTTGTTACGCTTGCGATGACTGGCGATTTGTCAGGGCGTAGGGATTTTTTCTTGCTGCCGCTCAGCTTAAATAAAGTTCCGCTAGTCATTTTATATGTCATAATAATTTTTGATTTTCTTAAATATTTTTTTTTTTGTAATTTCATCAGTCATAATTTTTTATGAGTTTCTTAAAAATCTATACTCATCTTATTAACGAACGTAGCTCTAAACAAGTCAGTCCCTATGGAAATTCCTTTGCGACACAATAATACCAAAGTTACGCTATACTAACAAACGCTGCTGGCAGCTTTAATCAGAATTCTAAGCTTTGGCATGCCGAGGGCAATAACACATACATATGTACATATGTACATACATACACATGCATGTTGAGAACAGTTAACCACAACCACAGCCTGGAAATTGACATCTTCGCATTGTAATTCAAAGAATTTCTTTTCATTCATTGATTAATCCCGCAAAGCCTAGTTTTTGCACAAATTCATTGCTTTCCCGTCACTCGTTGATAGTTGAGTGTGCGCATTTGGTAGTGTTTGGGTGGATTTCGCATCTTAGACGCTGCTAAGTGGGTCAATAGTTGCTTTAATTGACTGGAGTTTGCTACTTTGCCAAAGGCATGCCTGGTGTCTTCTGCTCTCATGTACATACATACATATGTACTTGATCACAGCGTAGACCTATATTAATTTCCAGCTGTTTATGAAGTTACGATACTTTTGTTTTTGTTTTTATTCCTTTTCGGTTTGGTATAACACCGTGCGACAAAAACAAAAAATTTCTAAACACACGACTGAGTCGATATGCTCACGAAACTATGGGCCGAATGTAGTGAAACTGCGTTTTTAATTTTTCGCTCTGACGTCGGGATATTTTTTTTCAAAGGACTTTGAAATTTTAAAGATATGATTAGTTCAAAAAATTATTTAAAAAATCAATGCAATGTAGAATAACAATATGCGTACCAAATGAGAGAGAAAATTCTGTAGGATTTAAGAGCAATAAAGTTTTTTGGTTTACAAGGACGAAAAGATATTGAAAATGCGCTTATATAAAATTTTATCTTTTTAAGTTAATAAGGTTTGCAGGACAAAATTCGATCATGGGGTCGTACGTATATTAGTGCTCAAACAATAGTTAAAAAAAATAAAAAGTATTCCAACTTTTCAAGGATATTTAAGCACAAAATTTGCAAACCACGTCTTCAATACCCACTCGTCCTTCTGCACCAAAAAAATTCTTCTGCTATAATTCTACAGAATTGTTTCTTTTACATGACACCCTTATTGTTTTCCTACATTGCACCGAATTTTTAAAACAATTTTTTTAAAAATCATAATTTTTAAATTTCATCATAATCCATAAAAAAAACCTGACGCCAGAGATAAAAACTAAGCATGTAGTTTTACTATAACTTACCCATAGTTTCGTGAATATATTCATTTTTTTTTGTACGTAAAATTTTCTGTTGCACGGTGTAATAAATGACTTTGCACTGAATTTGATATTTGATCACATTGCCATTTTTTTTAGCTTCTTAATTTCAATACAAGTTTGCATGTGTATTAAAGCAAACGATAATTTGAATGTGCTGAAGAGCCATGAGAAATTCTTAATTGACTAGATTTTGCCAACAGCTCCGGCCGCGTTAGTTTCACCAAAAAGAAAATAAATTATATCACCGAAAATAGTGAATTTTATTTAAAAAAAAAACGTGCTTATTATCTTGAGGTTTAAGAACATTGTTGAAATTCAACTACACTGACCATTGCAGTATGGGAAAATAACTTACATTTCCTTTAAAAAATGTGTCTGCATAAAAAGAAACAAGACCTTTTATTTCAAATCAATATCTCATTTTTATATTTCATTTCCCTTAAAGGAAATAAAGAAAAAGGTGAAAATTCTTTGCGCTAAACACGAAATTTATTCCACTTTGCACATGGTCACTTGGATTGAATTTGATTTTATAAACAGATGACACCTTGAAAATAGTTTTCGTAATAAAGCCGTTTCAGCCTGTTTCGTTTGAGATACATATTTTTAAAAATGTGTTCAAAATAATACCTTCTCAAACATTTTTTTTTACTTGACATCATTTTGTTACGTTTTATTTAACTTATTGATTAAATTGAATTTGACTTTTTAACAGGTGGCAACGTTCTTCTTAAACATATTTTCGAAATAAAGATTTCTTATACATCTTTTGATTGAGATCCGTATTGTAATACTTTATTAACCTTTATGAAAAAAAGGGGATCTGTTTTTTTTTACACGTGGCAACCCTCTTCAAAATATTTTCAAAATAAATCTTTTTTTTAAACGTCGTGCGTTTGCCACGTATATTATAACATTTCCTTTAACTTACATATAAATAAAATTTGATTTTGACTTTTGAAATACGTAGGTGCCACGTGTATAATATTAAATGGCTTTCGTTGAAATTCTCAATTAAATTCCTTAACTGGTGGCAACCATCGCCAAAAATATTTCTAAAATAGAAACTTTCTCGTTTAAAACCCACATTTAAATATTTTATAAAACTTGTCAGTTAAATTGATTTTGTATATCTAAACAGCTGGCAACTCCCTTCAAAAATATTTTAGAATTAAATCTTTCTTAAATCTGATACCCATATTAAAATATTTCATATTAAATTTTGTATTGTCTTTTTGAACCGGTGGCAACCTTCTTAAGAAATATTTTCGAAAGAAATCGTTTTTAACCGCTTTCGTTTGACACCTACATTGTCACGATGCTTTGTTTAGTTTATAAGTTAACCGGATTTTAACTTTTTGACTAGGTGGCAACCCACTCAAAATTTTTTCTCGGAATAATTCGTTTTGGAACCTCTTCCATTTGACATTTACGCTATTGTAATATTGTATTTGAATTATTAATTAGTTGATCTTAAATTTTGAAAAAGGTGGCAACTCTCTTAAAAATATCTTATATGCTAATAAATTTTATTATCCGCTCATTTGATGCATAAGTGGAAACTGATACGCCATTTTTGAAAGTTAAAAAAATGCAAATATTTTGATGGAACCATATTCTGAATTTAAAATTGCGTTGATTTTGCTTTATTATTTACTCAGTATTTCAAAAGTCGAAAGAAGATTTAAGGAAAGAGTGTGGCTCGGGCGCCTTCTGTTTGTTTTTTCATTTATTTGCTGCACTATTTTTAATTGATTTTTAAAACCAGTATAAAACCCATAGAAGAAGAATCCTACGGTCTTATGATCGACATTTATGGTATAAAAAACCATTAAATTGCGAAAAGTTTGTCTAACCGAAAACAAAAACAATTTGAAGATTGAATAAAAACTTACTGTAGCTTAATTTTTTTCCAGCTAAGGCAGTGTAGAGAGTTCTTAGATAATTAATTTTTCTTTTTATTGCTATGTATAAATATGTATGTATGTACCTACCAGCGTGAAAGCGCCTCTATGCTTATGTTCATGTACATACAAATATTTATTTTATGCACTCTTCATCTTCTGCTGTAACGTTTATTGCATCGATTCGTGATTCCCCTTTCATAGCTATCATTAAAATTGCAGCGATGCTGCGATATGCAAAATACTAGCGACCGCCAGTTGAAAAAACGGGTTCCATCACCTTTCTTGTTGTTTTCTAGCAGCTAGGCGAATGCATAGTTTTTTCTACTTAAATCTCGATTTGTCTGTGTGTTGTTGTATGCGCTGCATTCAGCTGTGATTTATGAAGTGTTTGTCTGACATCTCATCTCATCATCAATACTCCAACCACAAATCAAGCAAATCATCCGTCCATCCAACCAACCAGCTAACCAACCAACCAAACAAACAAACAAACAAACAAACAAACACACAATCATTCAACCGTCGTTCAACCATCAAATCTTCTAACAACCATTTACTGGCTGCAATACATCCATTTTGATTCATTTGCTTTGACTTTATTGAGACATTGCGCACGGCTTCAGCTCAATATCCCACAGCTAATGCTTATGTATGTATGTATGTATGTATGTATATGCATATTGATGATGGCAACGCAGTCAATTTGTTTTTTGTGCTACTTTTCTAAAACCAAAAATGTCAATAATGCCATTAAAACCATCAGCAGTAGCTGACTTTGACGACGACAGGGTGACATGGTAGACGTCGTGGCAATATTGATGTCAACTGCGGTTTGAAAATTTCCCAAAGCTCTAAAGGCATCATAACCGGCAGTACATTTTTATGTATGCATAAATTTTTTTTCCTTGATAGTTAATAAAAAGAAATTATGAAAGTATTAATTTCTTTCATCAAAGCAAATTTGAAATGTTGTATAGTTCGATTTAAGTAGAACATTTCGCTCTTGTTGGCTATATGCAAAATATTTGTATTTACATTCGATTACCGCACACGATTTCCAAGCTCAATAGCGCTTGATTGGTGCTTGATTATGTTTGGATTTGCATGGTGTTATGTTTTCGTAAGAGTCAAGGAATTTAGTGCAAAGGTTCAACATAATTGTGCATTATTGTGACGTGAGATTCCGCTCTTACAACGAACTGGGGTTGATGTCGCAAATTCGCTACGAACAAAATTTAATGCGAAAGTATATAAGTAAGATCTTATGCAAAGTGTATGATCTTGATTTTCAGCTAACTAGAATATTACTAGTGAACCCGTAAGGCGTTGAAACGCCAAAATCATAATTTCAATTTAATTTATTTTATAATTTTTCATTAAAATGTACTCGACCTGTGACAGTTGGCAGCCCTTTCCAAAAACATTTTCGAAGCAAAGATTTCTTACATCTCTTCCACTTGACACTCATATTGTACGTGTAATATTTCATAAGTGTACATTCATACCCTTGTTGGCAGCTGATTAAGTTAAGTAACATTTTGACCAGTTTTGACTATTTTTATTTCTTTTATTTAATGTATATAATTTTTTTTTAGAATAGCATAGTACATTTTTCTAGCATCTTGAAATTTGCACTTTATCCTACTAAAAACTTAACGGGCTATAAAACTGCACACTTTTGGGTACTTTTTTATAATTTTTTTTACGAAGTTTGAAATGTGTATTTATATGGTAGTGGTTATGTAAAGTGCCAGACTTTTATAAAAAAATTATAAACATTAAATAAACCAAAGAAAAATAGCCAAAACTGGTTAAAATGTCACTTAACTTAATCAGCTCATCACAAGTGTATAGTATGTAACATATTACACATAGAATAAATTTTACTTCTACAATGGGTGGCAACCCTAAAAAATACTTGTTAGCTAAAGTTTTCTCAAAAATATCTCTTTTGACACTAATATCGAAATATTTTTAAAAATTTTACAAATTATGGAAATGGGACAGGTGGCAACCCTGTCAAAAATATATACAAACTTAAACCCTCTTAACCCAACCCATAAAACAGGTAATTGTGGTAGAAAATACTTTTTAACTACATTTAGCGAAAAATTTGGATATAACTTTTCAAACAGGTGGCAACCATAATCAAAAACACTTTTTACCTATAGGTTTCTTAAAACTCTTTGGACCCCAATATTGAAATATTTTTATTTTAAATCTGATGTGATCTGTAGCACGATTTTCCGTCATGCCTTGTCTTTCGTCTTTCATTATAATGCATACATATTTCAGTTAGCTAATAAATTAAGTTGAATTTGACTTTTCTAAACACTTGGCAACCCTTCTACATATGTACAATATAAAAACTAGGCCTTTTAAACTCTTTAAACAGGTGGCAGCCCTCTTCAAACACCTCAAAACTATAGTATTTGTGTGAATTTTAAACGTACACAAGCTTTATGCTTCGAGTTCGTCAAGATATTCTCCGCCCGGCCCGAATATGTTTCTAGATTCTAGATTCGTCATTCTAGTTTAACACACATACCTCTGCGTCTTCTGACTTCCTTAGATTTTTTCATTGGTGATGCCAGGAGGACGTCTAAATAAATGTTTAGACATTTCTCTTATTTCTTTCGTCACTCGTCACACGTCGGAAAATGTTGTAATTACTTAATTTTTTCCTATGAAGAATTCACTTATCATTCTTTAATACTGATAAACCCATTTTTAATAAATTAAAACAAAAAAACTGAAGTATTTGTTACAGCGCACGAGTTATGTATCCGCCCTGAAGTACACAATAAGTACCACCAACAAAAATAGAAAATAATGCAAGAGGCATAAAGCATAAATGCGAACAAAAACAAAAGCAAATAAAAAAATGGCTTGGAACAGATTCATATGTATTGCCTGCACAACTGCAACATCGATGTTGAGATGTGTAAAAATTGAAAACAAATAACATATTCATAGATGTGAAAGGGCACAAAAAATGGGGCAAACAATAAAAGATCATCGACGGACATACATACATATATTGTTGTTATTTATGTTTTTGTTGACGCACAATCGAAAATTAAACATCTCTTAGTAATTAAATGAAAGAAATCTCATACCTACAATGCAAGCGGCATAAATGCATATTCATACATTTCTCGGCACACGGCAAAAAGTACATATATACGTATGTAAGGATGTACATACATACATGTACACATACATATATGGGTATGCATATAAACGAAAAAATGCTTAATAAAAGTTTACCTAAATAAAAAAGGCATACGAAAAGAAGTAGAAAGAAAGCACAGTTACATTCATACATAAATATACTTATGTACATATGTAAATATATATTTAAACCTTTCCAATGAAATTGAAAGTTGAAATTCAATGGAATAATTTACCCTTTAAATGTACATAAATATGTAGATATGTAAGTACATACTACGTGCATAATAAGATTGTTGTAAAAGTCGCCATCGCTGTACATGTGTACATTAGGGTGGTGCAAAAACAAAAAAAAACGAGATAGGGTTGGTGGCATCTTCCAAAATTTTTCATCTTGCCGAAAGAGGTGTTGGCACTTACATAACTCTCAGAAGCAAAGAAATCTACATATTTTACTCTAGAAGTACATATCGTTACCTTAATTCACAAAGGCCCTAACCAAAACTTTTTTCAAAACTGCGTTTTTCACAGATCTTTTTTAGGATATTCACCGAGATGAGCTCGTTTTTCTTTAAGACAGGCCCTCAATTGGGCTTAAATTTCACATTTTTTAATGTCTCCGGATTCTAAAATTATTTCTATCAATGTTGCTTGATACACTACTTAACCGTTTAGTGTCTGAAGCTAAAATCGGGTTATTGTCCGCAACCTGGTTAGATAGACTTAGAGCCATTTTAAAAATATTAGAGTGGACTCTCTGCCCATGTACACATATTCGCATTCGCAAAACATTCGTATCATTTGATGCGAATGCGAATGTCGAATGTGAATGTGTAAAATGATGCGAATCGTTCGCATAACGAATGCGAATGCAAATATTCGCAACATCCCTGTTACAAATACCAAAAGGAAAAACCAAGGAGGTGCCCCGTAGTAAAATTCAAAATGATATTGTTTGCAATTGCTATTTATTTGTTTACGTTTTTTTAATAATTTTCATTTAAAACATAAAATATTACAAACAAGTAAGAAAGTCTAAGTTCGGGCGGAGCCGAACATTAAATACCCGGCGCAAGTATTAAATATATGTTTTTTCACCTTTCCGAAACCTACCGCTAGATGGTAAGCCGGGGTGTATCAATGTTGAGTAAATTAACGTCCTTAAATTTCGAAATATTGCAGTTTCAAGCATTTATGAAATTTACCGTTATATGAAAAGCGGCCCCAATTTTAGTCCGATTTCAATAATTTTCAACGTTTTGCTTATATGTGGCAAGCACAATAACCGTACTGAGTTTGGTACAAATTGGTACAACGGTTACCGAGATACCTATATGTGATCATAAGTGGGCGGTGTCACGCCCATTTTCCAAAGTTTTACCATAATCGTATTTCTTGGTAAAGAATTGTTTCAAGCATCAATTTTGAATAAATTAGCTTCAATATTTACTGATTTATCGAAGATTTTGTATTTCTCTAAATTACCGTTATATGGGATGTGGGCGTGGTTATTGTCCGATTTTAAAAAGTTTCGGCGGTTTTTTATGCTGTGCCAAGGCCAACAACTGTGCCAAGTTTGGAGGAAATTGGTGCAGCGGTTACCAAGATATACACATGTAACCATAAGTGGGCGTGGCTACGCCCATTTTCCAAAAATTTATAATATTCTCATTTTTCGTCTTAAACTTATTAGAAATATCAATTTTGAGTGAATAATCTCCAGTAGTTACTAAAATATCGCAGTTTTCGTATTTCTGAAAATTACCGTTATATGGGAAGTAGGCGTGGTTATTGAGCGATTTTAAAAATTTTCGGCCATTTGGTATGTTATGCGAAGGCCAAGAACTGTGCCAAGTTTGAAAGAAATTGGTGCAGCGGTTACCAAGATATACACATATAACCATAAGTGGGCGTGGCTACGCCCATTTTCCAAAAATTTATAATATTCTTATTTTTCGTCTAAAAATTATTGTAAATATCAATTTTGAGTGAATTATCTTCAGTAGTTACTAAAATATCGCAGTTTTCGTATTTCTGGAAATTACCGTTATATGGGAAGTGGGCGTGGTTAAAGTCCGATTTCGCCCATTTTCAATACCAACCTACCTTGGATTAAGGGAAACCTACATACCAAATTTCGTTGAGATATCTCAATTTTTGCTCGAGTTATCGTGTACACGGACAGACGGACAGACGGACAGACGGACAGACGGACAGACGGACAGACGGACGGACAGACAGACATGGCTTAATCGATTTCTTTTTTCATCCTGATCATTTATGTATACATTTGTCTATATCTATCTCGATTCGTTTTGGCTGTTACAAACAACCGTTATGTGAACAAAATTAATATACCCTTGTGCACAAGTGCGCTCGGGTATAAAAACACAGAAATAAAAATTTCAAAAATTGCACGAAGTTCACTAAAATGAATCAAACTTCAAAAAATGTTCCTTAAAATTTCAAATTTTTATATTTCGAATTTTTGGAAATTGTACGAATATGCAGTTTTGTAGCCCATTCAATTTTAGGTGTTCAGCATTTTCGTCCATGTAACGTATGAACAAAATCTATTTTTATATGGAATAAAATGGGCAATACCTTTTGCGAAAAAATTGTAAAAAAACCAACGGTAATTTTTAGCCACATGAAACAATTAACTAATAAATTGATAAATTAAATTAAACAAAATTATACAATTATATAATTTCGGAGTCAAACGAAAGGGTTGAAGGAACGATTTATTTCAAAAATATTTTTGAAGAGGGATGCCAGCTGTTCAAAAATTCAAAATGACCTAAATTATTAAGTTTAATTAAATATTTTAATGCGGGTATCAAACGAGAGAGGTTTAAGAAAGTCTCGATTCGAAAATATATTTAAAGGGAGTTGCCATATGTTTAGAAATTTAAAATAAATTTAATGAAGGAGTAAAATTAAATATTTTGATATAAGTATCATCTAAAAATATTTTTGAAGAGGGTTGCCACCTGTTTGCTAATACAAACTCAACTCATTGGACAAGTTAAATAAAATACATATCTATATAACAATGAGTGTCAAAAAAAAGAGCTCGAAGCAAGCATTATTTCTAAACACTTTTGAAGAGGGTTGCCACCACTTTAAAACTTCAATTGAATGACAGGTTAAATGAAGCATCACAGTACGGCTGTCAAACGAATGAAGTTAAGGAAAGCTTTTTCCTGCAATTTTGGCATTTTTGTAAACTTCTGTTAAACGTATTTTATAAGAGAGTTGGCGTTTTACCAAAATCTATGTAAATCAACATTTCCTGTTAATGTTTAAAATGTAAAAATAAAATATAAAAATGTTGCATTGATATTAAACTTCGATGAAATAATTCGATTCGAAAAAGCGAATTTAAGTCATAGAAAAAAAAAATGTTAAATGAAAATGCAAGGGAAAGGCCTACAAAAATGTGCCTCTAAAGAGGAAGTTGTGAGGCAGACACTCCACGATTGAAGTGGGGCAAAGTAATGCGGCTGGGCGTTGAAGTGCAGCAAAACGCTGCAGTAGCATTTCAAGTGTGGTACGAGTGCTTAGCTGAAGTGTTTGCTAAGAAAAATGCGGCCTACAGAAATATAACAAAAGCGAAATTAAGTAGTGAAAATAAAATGTAAAATTAAATTGTTAACAAATAGGCCAACAAAGGGCTTAGGGCTAAAAGCGGTGATCAAATAATGCATAATCTTTGAAAATTATTATTAACATTCCTGCACGCTATGTACACTAGTTTATATATATATTTTTTTTGGTTATTTACATTTGTTTTACTTCAGTAAACTTCAGCGCAAATCGGCTTGAATAATCTTATAATGATTATAGCAGGCGCTCTATTTAATAAGGAAAGCGAAAAGTCATTTTTTAATCTACGTACTTTTGTTTTTTTTTTTTGTATTTTTGACGGATGTATGAGGGGATTTTTTCATAAATTTTTTTTAACTATTAAATTTAGGCATTTCAAAATATCCAAATTATTGCATTTTTATGAGATTTTAGGCTTTAAAAACTTTCCCTACCGATAACTTTTATTACTTATGCCATTTTTATAACGTAGTTAATCAAAAATTAAATCAAATGTTACACTCCGTTGACGGCAAAGGCTTTCCACTAGAAGTTAACGAATTTTTATGACGCTTATATACAATATAATTAAAATGAGAAATAATATTAAGTTTCGTCATTAAAAAATATTATGGCAGACGTAGTAAAAGTATGAAAATTCAAATAGGCATTGATGTCTAACTAAGTATCACAATTTTTATGTTATTGGCCAAAAGAGATAAGCGATTTCTCTTCGTTTTTATTCTAATTTTTTCATCAGTTTTCTAAAATGACAGCATTTTGAGCAAAAAGTGTATTCTAATAGTGGTCGGCCCTCGGCAAGGCAGTGGCAAACCTGCCAGTGTATTTCTGCTATGAAAACATCTTCTTATTAAAAACCATTTGTCGTTCATAGAAGGCGTAAAAATGCAGGTCCGTCCTCATGGTTTGACAACCTCAAAACGCACACCATAAATCGGAGGAGAAGCTCGGCCAACTGCTGGCAAATGTGTTATGTGTTACTTAGCCTTAACCCTTCTGCAGTGTTTGGAATTTTCCACTTCCTATAATGTTTTGGCTCATTTTGATCCAATAATAGAAATTAGTAAATTTATGAAAAAAAAAATTTTAATTCAGTTAATATTTTATTTATCATAGGCAAATACTTTATCGGCAAGTACTGTATACTTAGCGGTTCAAAGTTGCCCTTAAATACTAAATATTAATGTGGGTCAAAATGACTCAGCAACGCTGTGGGTGTATGGAAAAACTATGTCTCCTTCCAGAAAACAAAATAAAATAAAAAAACCTTATATTTTTTGAAAAGCCTAGCTGATTATGCTTTTAACGAATTGACAACGCCGCAGTTAAATTAAAGAATTTTTTCATAAAAGGGTTAATCCCATAGTAGTCAGCACTATGACAAGGTTCTAAACCTAGCGTACTAAGGACTAAGTAACCGGTACAACAACAACAAGCGTTTAAGAAATAAAGGTCAAATAAATGACAAAGTGTAGAAGGTTTAAATAAAGTACTGTGTTTTTAAAATAAAGAACGAATGATAGCCGTATTTGTTTTTTATTTATTGTTAAACAGCGTTGCCGTTTTGATACAATTGTATAATTTTTGATACTTTTCTTTTAAAATTTTGACACTTTGATACCTTTTTATTCACAAATGCCAAATATTGATACTAATAAAAATATTTTTGAATTCGCTTCAAAAATATTGAGTTTACCTCACAACCGAGGCGAATTTTTACAAGGTGGTGTTACTGGCGAAAATAATGTGTTTGTTGAAATATGAATTCGGCGTGTTTACAACAAACACATCATTTTGACATTCAAAAGGACCGCGGCGAAAATCTAAATTCCAGTCACCTAGTATAAATTCACATTGCTCACAACTTTACTGCAGCTGAACGTTTTTTTTACAATTAAATATAATGAAAACAAAATTTAAAATTAAGTAGGAACGGAACGGGAATATCAGTAAAAGATCAGTTGTGCAAGACTTCGACTTGAGTTGACTTGAAAATTGTATAACTGGCAAATGAGCATTGCGTGTATGTAATTACCCAAAAAAACCACTCCACCTAAAAAGTTGGAGAACTGTAAATTTTTGATTTCCAACCGGAAAACCGATTTTTACGTGCAATCCGTGCGCCGTGCAAAGGTTTTGCGAAACTTAATGAAACCCCCTAGTTTCTTAAAATATTAAAATCATTGAAATTTTTCCGGGATAATTCTTTTTAGACTGCCAGACTCTTAGTATGCCGCATCAAAGTACATTGATTAAAGTAAGCATAAACGTTTTAAACATTACCGACAACGATAATTTTGTAATAGTACTCGTATTAAAGGTTTTCTGAGAAGAAGTCACATTTTAGACAAAAAAAAAAACAAAAAAATTGCGAGTCAAGCGATCATTTGCAGCTGCCCCCTCCCTCGCGCGCGCCATTAGCACGAATTGTGTACAAACCATTGCTAATTTCGGCCTCACTATTTTGCTATAATATCATTATTGTTTCTTTGTTGTTGCTGTGATTGTTGTCGTTTGCTTGTTTGTTTGTTTGTTTGTTTGTTGACTTGTAAGTAAACATTTGAACTTTCTCCTCTTCACCAAAAACCCAAGTACATGGCCGGCTGGCAATCTGTCGTTACTTTGACCGCGCGCGGCTTGTTTGACTCAATGTTGCTGTTGATTTGATTTTTTCTGTTTTTTTTCTTTTTAGTTTAGTTTAGCCAGCCTTAACCTATGGTTTGTATTATTGTTGCCATTCTTAACCTTAGAGCCGCCTGCCAGCATTCAAGTTGATTGGAATTTTTCCGGACCAACTCAATATGGCAAAAAGCGTGACGTTAAGTGAGTCTTCTGAGATTTGGCGCACGCTTCAGCGCTGCAAAGAGAGGGCGGCAAAAGTAATACAAAAGAAAAACAAAAAAAACAACAACAACGAATAAATGGTAAAATAAGTGATAAACAAGTAAGAGCAGCGCTGTCTTCGGCTATGCCGAAGGCTTCATACCTTTCATGAACATCTGCAAATTTTAGTTTGACAGATTACTGCTTTTGAATACATCTGCATACATCGATAGAGGAGTTACATACTTATATAAAAAATCGCATCTAAACAATCAGAGGTATGGAAGATATACTTTATATGACACCAATCTAAGTGATTTTCACCGCTATGTGATCGGTATGTAAACCGGTAACACAATTTATTGGGTTTAGTTTCCTACATAAAGGAGATATATCGCAAAAACTGGTATCTGAACAATCAGTGCTATAGGAGATAAAGCTTATACAGCATAGATTTTGACGATTTTCACAGTAGACTTTGTATTATTATTTATAAAATATCTTACGAAATTTATCGGTTTTAGCTATTCAAATAAAGAAGTTTTACAGTAAAATCCCATATCTGAACAATCAGATGTATGGAAGATATATGTTGTAGTCATCCGATCCTTGTTATTTTCACTGTAAGTATTCTGTTAATAATGAGTGAAAATGGTGCGAAATTTCATGTTCCTAGCTGCATAAATGGAGGAGTTATGATAAAAGACCTAATATCTGAACAATGAGTTGTATGGGGGCTGAAGGTTATAGTGACCCGATCTTTATTATTTTCGAGGTAAGTCTTCTGTTGATAATGAGTGAAAACAGCGCGAAATTTCATGGTCCTAGCTACATAAATGGATGAATTATAACGAAAAATCTCATATCTGAACAATCAGTTGTATGGGAGCTATAGGTTATAGTTACCCGATCTTTTTAATTTTCACTGTAAGTTTTCTGTAGATAATTATTGAAAACAGTGCGGAATTTCATGTTCCTAGCTATATAAATGGAGGAGTTATAACGCAAAATTTTATATCTGAACAATCCGTTGTATGGGAGCTATAGGTTATAGTGACCCGATCTTTGTAATTTTCACTATAAGTATTCTGTTGATAATGGGTGCAAGTATTGCAAAATTTCATGTTCGTAGCTGCATAAATGGCGAAGTTATAATGAAAAATCTCATATCTGAACAATCAGTTGTATGGGAGCTATATGTTATAGTGGTCCGATTCTTCCGGTTCCGACAAATGATTAATACATTATAAAAATAAACCCACCTACCAAATTTCATCCGGATATCTCGAAAACTGAGAGACTAGATTGCATACAAACAGACAGACAGACGGACAGACGGACAGACGGACAGACGGACAGACGGACATGGCTAAATCAACTCAGCTCGACGTTCTGATCATATAAGTATACATTTTCATGGGTCTATCTCTTTTTGTTCTGGTACTTACAAACATCGGACCAAAGTTATAATACCATTTCATGCTCATGAAAGGTATAAAAATGCTAAAAAGCGAAAACAAACAGGAGTCGCAGCGGCAACTGAAGGCAAAGAAGGTGAAGAAAATTTACTTTTCTTTGATTTGAGCATTTTTTTATTTAATTTTTTGTTGTTTCTGTGTTTTTGTTTTTTTTTTTGCTTTCTTGTTGCAAGAGTTGTAATTATTTATTTATTTATTATCGTCATTGTGTACGTTGTGATTAACTTTCTTTGGTATTTGAATGCTTTTGTTTTCATTTTGTGTGTGTGTTTTTTTTTGTTGTACTTGGTATTTCACTTTCGCGTTTCTTAATTTTTTTTTTTTTTTTTTTTTTTTGTACTTCAAGCTTTACATTTTCCACAAAGGGACGCTAGCGCAGCTCACTCTTCACTTTTATGCAGCATTCGTGTGCCCAACGACCGACAGAGATTCAAGTGATTAACCAGTTGGCTGCCATAACAGCAATAAAGAAATTCAGCAAGAACAATAGCAACAACAAGCGCAACAATAAAACTTAGAGTAGAGATTCAACAAATGAGTTACATTGCTGCCGCACCACCATTTACCCTGCCAAACAAATAGCCGCGCATGCATAGTACCACTCCGCTTTACAACCGAAAGACCCTAATTCTTTTGATTTCCCTCTTCGAACAACCAAGCAGCCACAAATCAACAACAACACAATAATAGATAAATGCTATGTACATACATACATATGTACATCATAAAAGCTTCAGAATGGTAATAGAGAATGCCTACAAGTTCAGAGATCAAGCGCAGCTTGCTTACATTCTTCGTACGAGTACTGTATGCTTGCGTTTGCTGCCCACACCGCGTCCACTGCTCTCCGTGCGCACATATTTCAGCCTATTAGTAGCTGTCATGCTGACTTAATTGTGTTATTAGTAGATCTGTGGTCTTAGATTATTTAGACCACAAAACTGCAATCAGCAGGCAAGGCCTTTCTTCGTTAGTCGGCGTCGATCCAGCACCGTCGTCCATCTCGTAGATTCATCATGCTTTTCATTGAGCTTCCCTTCCACGGCACTTTATTTTGTGTATTATGACTTTGAGTAAAGAAAATTAACCTTCTCCTTCATGCGCCCGACCGCAGTTAGTCAAGCGTTTAACTAGCTTCCCAATTATTGCTGCGCTCGCGATGCGCATGCGCGTAAGCGTTCAAAGAGCATTTATTTTCTGTTTGTTATAAATGCTGAGGTCTTTATTTGTCTAACCTTTACCGCAAATATAATTTTTTGTAAGACTACTATATTTTAATTGAAAATTCTTAAAAATTAATAAATAAACATAAATGACATACAATATCACTTTGAAATGGCGTGCTATAGATATGACCGATACTGTATGTAGTATGTGTGTAAATATTTATTCCAATGATGTTTTGAATTTCATTCTTAATGCAAAATTTATCTTTTCAGGTACGTAACGTAAGTTTATCAAAGATTGGCACTAGAATCTTAACCAATATGTAGGTAAGCATAGCATTTCTATTTTGAAAAACCTTTTTAATATTTTTCGATTATAAAAGTAATGGACCGCGGAAAAATTTTTGAGAACTGTTAAGGCACCGTCATGGTTCATATCCCAGTATACGATCAATCTAGCAACCCATCGGTCTGCTATATATAAAAATTTAAATACATATATATTTTTTTAAAAGACTATGATATAACCCTAAAAAAATTAGTTTTCAATTAACTTCGGCTTCATTCATGAATCATAATGCATTTAAAAAAGGTGTTATACGTTCGCGTTCGTCTCGTAGGAAAATTCAATTTGCCAAAATACAACCTTGAGCTAAAGAAGCGCCGAGGCGAGCTTTCCCTACGTTTATCGCCCTCAATTATTGTAGGATGGTTTTCATTATAAATAGCTATTTCTCGCTTTAATTTTTTGGTCAGTTAAGTATTTTTGAAGTAAGAATTAAGATCACAAAATACCAATAAAATATGTGCGTAAAAACTGCGAATAGTTATGATCGAAAAGTAAAAAAAAAAATTGGTAAAAATTTTCAAAACAGAGATCTGTGAAGCAAATTTGAAATTGAATGAACGAACTACATACGTGTCTGCCCTCACAAAACAAAACAATTCTTTGTGTTAAGAGCATTTCTATAATTAAGTCACATTTTATTTGCCACCACTATACTGGAGGAACTGTGCAGCCATTGGTCGAGCATAGGCATGAACCGTTCATATCATCTTATAGTAGACGGAAACGATCGCATTATTCCATAGCATACCGCTAGGCATTCAAACAAATTTAAAGGTTCTGCACTTGGCTTATACGGTAATTCGATTTCGAAAAATATTTGGAGAAACCTATGTACACACATTCAGTCACTGTACGGCAGTGATGGAAAAGGAGTGTGCAGTTTGGCATTTACGGCCATTTCGCAAGCAGCCGGCAACTTAAGCACAATCGATTTATTTTCGGCATTATTTTGGCGTAACTCAATGCAACCCGCAATTAAACGCTTGTTAGCAGACAGAAATTCGGTTGATTTTAATGTTGATAACATAATAAAATGTTGAGCAACATAAAATCTGCTTTTCTTCGTGTTGCGAGCAAATAAACGAAAATGTGGCAAATTTTCATATAATTTTCATTAATTTGTAATTTTTGTTAAATTTTTTAAATTGTTCTGCTTCTGTGAAGATGCAAATACAATTGAAAATAATGATTGTTTTGCATAAAGTTTACTCACATATGTACATATATATAGACTGGCAATCAAAAGTGAGTGCATGGTGTTTTTTGTTTAATATATGCAATGGTTTTCAATTAAAATTTTTTTTTGTTATTTTTTTTATAAAAATATGGTCCATGCTTTAATTAAAACTATGCAAGTCAAACTTTATACAGAACTTAGATAAATTCAACGAATTCTCTTCTAAATTGTGACCTGTGTGGCCGGCCGGCCAGTAACTCAGTGCCTTCTGCTAGTTATAGTTATACCGGGTTTTCGAAAAGTAGCCAACCCCTCGACATATCTGGGAAAGCAGGTACTCATCAGAGAAAAGGCACAAGGGAGGTAATTTGAAGGCCAAGTCGATTTTTTCAAATGGGAAGGAACTCCAAATTTTTATCGTTTATTCGAAAAGGGCGAACAATTTTACATCCAAAAGTGGTCTTAACCATGATTTTGCGGGCCATTTTAAAGTTAAATACACTTTTTTCATTACATTTAAAAAAAGAAGAAAACTTACTTGACCACGAGCTTGACGTTGAAGATTATTTCACAGAAGTAGATTTTTTTTAAATGCGACCCTATGTATGTGACCTCGGGAGTGAAAAATATGTTGTATTTTTTTATTGTATGTAACTTTCGAGCCTTGTTAGTAGAATATAACCTCTTCATTAGCAAAAAATCATGTTTTGGCTTTGCGTGCGATGGAGCAGCGAAATTAGTTTCGACGCTTCTTCGTTCCCTGCCCCGTCAAAGACCTGAGCCTAATTAACCAAATTGCAGGTAGAAGATTTGACAATAAAAACTCATTGTTTACATTTCAACTCTCCAAAGGGGATCAAGTGTATTCTCAAAAGCGAAGATTTCTTCGCAGTTTGGTGCCTTGAAATTTTATTTATTTATTTGTGGTACTATTTTTTGGATTAGCAAAGTGTTTGTAGAATTCGGTTGGCTATTCCGGCTTCTTAAAAATGTAAAAACAAATTCAGATTTATTTTTGATATATTTTTATTTTATTTATAATGATTTAATAATAAAGTTGTAAGTTAATCATCATTAGATAAACGTACATACATGCATACATATCTG
>NW_023458565.1:22617195-22621277 GCF_013731165.1 Rhagoletis pomonella
TATTGTTGTTGATATGCTTATTTTTTGCTTCAATGCTTTTCCGTTTTGCTACCCTTTTCTCGTTTTTTTTTGTGCTGCTTTTTTATAGAATTTTACACCAGTCGTAATTGTCATTTGTGAAGCGATAAATTTTCTTTTTTGTTTTTTTTTTTTGGCTTTTTCCTTAGCACCGGAACTAAATCTTAGCGACTCTTAAGTACCGACAATATTTCCGTTCTGTTAAAGGTTATCTTCATTGGATTGTTTTTGTTGTCGTCGCTATGATTTATTTCGTGTTAGGTAATTTTTATGGACTTTGCTGGATTTATGCGCTTGTTATTAGACATTTTAACCATTACGCTTTGCTATAACGGAAATGGTTGGAGAGATTGTTCAACGGATTTGAAAAGGTAGTGGATTTTGTTATCCGATTTAAATTGGGGAATCTAAGCGGCTATTGTTAATGTCTATTAAAAACTTTAGTATATTATATATAGTATCGAAATTCTACAGTTTTTCAACTTTTTAGGAGCCTTGGAAAGGTTTTCTAACTTAACACGTAGCAAAACTTATAAGGTACAAAGTAACTTACCGGGAAATCTTCAGCTTTGGAACTAAAACGTGACTGCAATTTGAAGGTCTTTGGAGGATTTCGTCTGGACTTGCAATTGACCCGATACATTCCAGTTTATCGATGAATTTCAATGATTTGATACATTCGATGAATTTAAAAATCACTAAAATCCGATAATTCAACAAAAATTGCTCGATAAATTTCGATAACTGAAAAATGTATATTCTTTGGATACCTTTATAAATTTTTACTTTTGACAGCTGCACATTTTTCGAAATACGATAAAATTCGATAAGCAGTGATAACTCGATAAGCCTATATAACCTTGAGATTTCGATAAATCGATATATTTTGAAAATTCCATAAACTTCGATGCAACCAATTTCGGTAGATCAATAATTATCGATAACTGTGTAAGTTGAAAGAACTCCATGCATTACGATAACTCGATAAATTTCGTTAAGTCTATAATAATGATAATTCAATAAATATCGATAATTTTCGGATTTTTTCTTTTCGAAAAATTGCGGGGTTTAGCCAGATTTTATGAATATCCGTAATTTATTCGGGATTTTTCATATTCATCGGGTATTGGTCAAAAATAAAACGCTTCGTAATTTTTTGATTTTCGTCGAATGTATAAAAGTGTCCCGCTTATTTGAGAGTAGTTGAGTTGTTTCAGAAGTATTTTGAGATTTGGAATCTTTTTCAGAACCTGTCAGTATTTTTGTGAGTTTCGATGATTTTCGGTACTTTGATCAGGATTTTTTGAGATTTTGCTGCATTTCATCCTTGTAGCATTGATCAAAAATTAAAAGTTTCTGTTTTCTTAATTTTTTTTTTGTAGATTTTCTTGGAATTTCTTCGGCTTTATCAAGTTTTTTCGAAACTAGTTGAAATTAACTCGAAATTTCTGTAAACATTCCGGAATTGTTTAGTATTTCTGTGGCTTTTCGTAATTAGTAGACTCGAATTTGTTGGGAATTTTTGGTTTTTATTTGCTATTTTTCGAAGCTTTTCACGACATTTCGGAATAATTTCGGGAATTTTAAGTATATTTCGGAATTTTCCGGATGATTTCCGATTTATTCGGATACTTTTCGAAAGTTTTCGGATATTTGTCCGTAGTATTTTATTTTTGAATTTTTTCCTTTTATTTTTAAAATTTTGGCCCAAAGTAAAGTAGTTCCTAAGATCAAGTTTCTTCGAAAATCTTTAAGATTTGCTCGAGGCTTTACTGGTTTTTTTTTAAGACATTTCCGATTTGATTCGGTATTTTTCCCAACAAAGCGAAAATTTTCAGGATTTTTTTTTTTTAATTTCGAAATTTAAATTTATCTTTTGTTTTTAAAAAATGCAGTGATCTATAAATTTTAGGGATTCTGTGAAAATTTTCAGATTTGAGAATTTTAACGATTTTTCCAGTTTTTTTTTGACATTTTGAAATATAACTTTTTACAAATATTGCGAATTTTTCGAAATTCGGATTTTTGTCAGTAATTTGCGGTGTTTGTTTAGTTTTTTTAATGGCATTTCAAATTTTTTAGGGGGTTTTCAAAAAGATTTCACAATTTTTTGAAAACGTTCGAAATATTTTACTGTTCTTTGTGACTTTTCGTATGTTATTCGAAATATTTCGTCAAGTTTTAATTTCATTAGTACATTTAAATCCTAACTGAGTATTCTTTCGATGCCTTAAAAATCAAATTTAGCGTTAATTAAAAAAAAAGTGGTGTATAGACTTTACCAATATTCTCTGCTTTTTTATTAAATGGATACTTTAGTCTCTAAAGTTTAATTGGACGACGGGAGCTTTTGCTTATTGTGTATGTATATAAAGCTTGAAAAAGCTCTGAACGCGGAGTCCATCTCGGCTCTAAAGTAGCGTTTACCAGAGAGGGAGCTTTGCTCTTTACCCATTTCATAGAAAACAGTGACGATCAGAGCGAGATTTTTGTACTCCATAAAAAATCTATAAAAAACTTAAAAACTTCCCCGTGGGATATGTTTTGGTCATAACTGGCTTATATCATCGATGGATAAAGAGAGCTTTACTCTACACCCCAAATTTTTAAAAAGAACAACCTTGAATTAGAAAATCAGTTCCGTTAAGAAAATTGATTTCCGTTACACACGAAATATAAAACAGTGCAAGTCACAAAAAAAAGCCAATGAATACCTAAAAACTGAAACAGCAACGTCAGCAATAGTGCTTAGAAAGCAAAAGAATGCAACAAAAATCCCACATTTTACATAACCAAAAAACGTGAGAATCACAAACCAACAACAAATCACTGTTAACAACACAAAATCGAAGAATAATTTCAACTCGCCCAATCTTAATAACTTCCGCAATGCACTTCCGCTCCACGCACGACTGCAATTACTTCTATGTATTGTACAAACGAACTTGCAACCATACATACTAAGTACACGTTCACACACACGTTCATACGACTCCAGATGTATGTAGTTAGTATAAGCGTATCCGGATAGTGTAGACACATGTATCTATACATTGTATTTCTCGCCACAATACAACTCTAAACACGGCCGTTAGTGAGCCGATGAACGAAATCTGGCAATGTTTTGCGGCATTGGCTGCTGCTGATTCTAATAGAAGACCAATAGATATCTACTTTCCAGATAAGAAATCTTTGCTTGAACTCTGCATACGCGTACACATATTACGACATAATGCATGTATGTATGTATGTATGTAGGTGTGTGAGTACACGTGTGTGTTTTGTTATATATGACTTGGCCTACACGCAACAAGTGTGTTAGCCACACGACTAGACGGTATTTATTCCCATAGCATGGCAGTGCCTCTGCTAGCATACGCTGAGAAGTTTTTCTTTGTAGAAAAGTCACCGATTGGTAAGGAAGTAGAATTAATAGACTGCTGCGAAGCGTAGAAAACAAAAAAAAAAGATGCTGAGAAAAAAAATTGTCGCCGGCTAGACATTGATCTTGTAAGTGGCTAGTCAATGGTTAGTTAAGTGGCTATGAAGTTAACGATGTTGGCACACAAACAAATGCAAGCACTCTACAGTTTACCACTTCCGCGAGCATTTTTCAAGGAAGGCATTCTTATAAATATGTATTGATGGCTCTGTTTGAGGCTTGGGTGGATTTTTTTTAAATTTTATGTGAAATTAAAACGTGATTGGCAATCATTTTTATTTTTTTTTTCACTTTGTAAAATATTTTAATGTAATTATCATAGTTTTAGTTAGTTTATATTAGTTTAGTTTATCCAAGTTTTAATGACAGTAACTTTATACTGGCCCATATTTTGAGTGACAAACATAACCACATAAAGGTTTTTTTATACCCGAGCGCACTTGTGCACAAGGGTATTATAACTTTGTTCACATAACGGTTGTTTGTAACAGGCAAAACGAATCGAGATAGATATAGACAAATGTATACATAAATGATCAGAATGAAAAGAGAAATCGATTAAGCGGTGACTGTCTGTCCGTCCGTCCGTCCGTCCGTCCGTCCGTCCGTCCGTCCGTCCGTC